>NW_012102044.1:2314213-2314872 GCF_000951045.1 Mandrillus leucophaeus | reverse complement strand
TGCGGTGGCGGCGAAGACGGCGACCCGGACCGTCAGCCTCTTTGGCAAGTGATTTGTGCATCAGGAGAAACTTTCCACCTGCGAGCCGAACCGGCGCCGAGTGCGTGTGTTTCTGCCTCTTTTTGTTGTCGTTGCCTCCACCCCTCCCCATTCTTCTCTCCGCTAGGACACCCCCGCCCCCGTCTCGCTCCGTCTGAACTCCTCTCCGTCTCCCCCCAACCCCGACCGTCTATGCTCCAGGCCCTCTCCTCGCGGTGCCGGTGAACCCACCAGCCGCCCCGATGTACAGCATGATGATGGAGACCGACCTGCACTCGCCCGGCGGCGCCCAGGCCCCCACGAACCTCTCGGGCCCCGCCGGGGCGGGCGGCGGCGGCGGCGGCAACTCTACTGCGGCGGCGGCGGGCGGCAACCAGAAGGCCAACCAGGATCGGGTCAAGCGGCCCATGAATGCCTTCATGGTGTGGTCCCGCGGGCAGCGGCGCAAGATGGCCCAGGAGAACCCCAAGATGCACAACTCGGAGATCAGCAAACGCCTGGGGGCCGAGTGGAAGGTCATGTCCGAGGCCGAGAAGCGGCCGTTCATCGACGAGGCCAAGCGGCTGCGCGCGCTGCACATGAAGGAGCACCCGGATTACAAGTACCGGCCGCGCCGCAAG
>NW_012102044.1:2311206-2312391 GCF_000951045.1 Mandrillus leucophaeus | reverse complement strand
CGGCGGGGGGCGGGTGGAGATTAAGATGAGTGATGCGAGGGATGGGGCCGAGGGTTTTGTGTAGAAGGAGAGCAGGATTAGTGGAGAGAAAGTGCTGACCCGGGGTCGGCCGCAAGTCAAACCCTTTTACACTCAGCCGGCGGAACGAGCACGTCTCGGGCCGGACGGCAACAAGTGGGCGCGGAGGGAGGGGGAGGAGAGGCCGGGTACCGGCCGAGTCCGGGGTGAGAGCGGGGAGGGGGCATGGGACACGGCCACAGCGCCCCAGGCCCGCAGCGTCCTCGGGGACGGACGCCGAGGGGGGCGCGCACCAGCTAGCCGGGCGCGGACTGGGGCCTGCAGGGCGTGACTGGCTGCCCCCAGGACTCCATCTCCTTCAGAAACACCTGCCTTTTCCATTTCCCGGGGTCGCTTCGGCTGCTCCTCTGGAGGGAAGACTGGGGAGAAAGCTGCCTGCGCTCTCTGCCCCAGAGGCTCTGATTTAGAAACTGTTTCTTAATTTCCATAAGAAACAAAAAATCACAGGAAGGCCTGGCTCCTCTCCCGGACCTGCGTCCCCAGGCTCTCCAGGAATCTTCGCCTTATCCGAGCTTCTTCGCAGCCCTGGATCTATTTCTGGGGGGCGTGTGTGACGCAGAATCGGGGTATAAAATATCAATGCTGTTTGTCACTACACCGCCTTCTCCACCCGGCGGTGCGCGTGGTGTTTTTCATCGCAGAGGGAAAGCCGCGGCTCCCCGGGAAAGGAGTGAAAACCGAGAGTGGGTGAAGAGGAGAGGGAGGTCAGGGGGCAAGGGAAGAAAGCAGATGAATGAATCTTCCTTAGCAGCCAAGCTGGAAATTTGTGCTGAAAGTACAACAGCAAGAGTTTTCACATGAAAAACGCATGAAGAACCCAAGCAAGTGATAGATCCAAAGACAGAAAATGATCCTCTATTTTGATAGTAAAAATAAAAAGAACAGAATTGACGTATTTTCCTCTAAATTACTTTTTATCCGCCGATATGAAACACCAACACTCAAACAAAAACAAAGAACAACGCAGTTTTTAAAAACAGCACAAAACAAGCAGCTCTGAGTGAATGACCTGTCCACAGCTTACCCTGGGTGACATGGGGGCACTGTGGTGGAAAATGGGTTCTGAGTTCAAAATCAAGCCACAGAATGCCGCCTGGCAAGTTGCTA
>NW_012102044.1:2306325-2310575 GCF_000951045.1 Mandrillus leucophaeus | reverse complement strand
GCCGGCTCCCGCCCCGCCCCGGCGCGGCCTGGCTTTTGTACAGACGTTTCCATGTTCTTGTCAAAAGGAAAACACTGGAGACGAACGCCGGGTGACGCGTGTCCCCCACTCACATTCCCAGGAGCCCCTGGCGACCGCCGGGCACTGACACCAGACTTGCGTTTTAGACTGAACTTCAGTGTTTTCTTGAGACTTTTTGTACAGTATTTATCACCTACGGAGGAGGCGGAAAGCGTTTTCTTTGCTCGAGGGGACAAAAAAGTCAAAACGAGGCGAGAGGCGAAGCCCACTTTTGTATACCGGCCGGCGCGCTCACTTTCCCCTGCGTTGCTTCCGGACGGCGCCGACCGCGCGAGCCCAAGTGACGCGGAGCTCGTCGCGTTTGTTATAAATGTAGTAAGGCAGGTCCAAGCACTTACAAGTTTTTTGTAGTTGTTACCGCTCTTTTGGGTTGGTTTGTTAATTTATACAAAGAGATTACCACCACCACCACCCCCTCCTTCAGACGGCGGAGTTATATTCTGGGTTTTGTAAAACTTTCTGTATCTGAGCATTTCCATTTTTTTTTTTTTTTTGATTTTGTATTATTTCTTGTAAATGCATTGTGAAAATTTTATTTTCGGCGTTGTGATGCGGGGAGGAGAATTCAGATTATGTACATAGTTTCCTAAAAAGCCTTTCTTCTTAAAACGAAAAAAGACCCCCCACCCAAAATGTTTTGAGTAAACAAATTTAAGAGACAGAGCCCATTTTCCCCATAAATTTGAAACATGCTATTTTTATGTGCATGTTTTATGAGTTCAAAATGCAATGAGGAAATCTGAAAGGGAAATTATCTGTATGAACTAAAAGTAAGGGAGCCCCGGGGAATGGGAGGACAGGATTTTCAAGGAACCTTTTTCAATGGAAGAGAAGGAAGTTAAAACCTATAGGTTATTTTGTAGAGCTGAAGTGTTAATGCGGGCCGAGAAATAAAAGTATCTTTTGCTCCGGCTGTTTCACTGCGGGCGGCTGGGGCTACTGAGCTACCTTGCTGCAAGCGGGACGCCTTCCACCTGGCTGGGCGTCTGCGCCACTTTGGTCCAGAGGAGGGAGGAGGAAGAGAAGACCCCAGTGGCGGGACCCGGGACCAGGCCATGGATGAGGGACAAAGACCAGGGCAGGTCACGGGTTTCCCAATTCCCCAGCAATAAAGATTTCGAGCAGAATTTATCTAAATGTGTTTCAAGGAAACACAATCGCTGAACCAAAACGTACTGCAGCCGAGCCCCCTCCGTCCATCCTCTGCCCCTCCCTCTGGTTTCTTTCTCTTGGGAAAACGGGCAAAATAATTGTGCTGGATTCTCACACACAGAGAGAAATATCGACCATCACCCTCCCCCGCGTGAACTGGGATGCAAATTGCTAGCCGATGTGAACGCAAAATGCCTTGTTCATTATTCCTGACGAGATCTTGAGGTTGTTTGATGCTTTAAATTTTTTCATTATATTATTTTCTAGGTGTTTATTGGTACATTGCAGTTTTTTTTCTGAAATTTAAAGTTTTCTGTAAAACTTTGTCTTCAAGTAATCTGACAGCATTAAATATTGCATTTAAAAATTATACTGTAGCAAATACATTTAAAAATTAATCACAACATTAAGATGAAATTATATTTTTAGAAAAAAAAAAAAAAACACTTTAAGCCCAGATGGAAATACGTTGATTTCAGCAGCCTTAGGCTTCCCCCTCATTTTCTCAACACCTTTCCTTGTCCTGGAGAGAGTATGGACTGTCCGTCCAAAAGTGAGCCTATGCTATAAGTTTAATGAGAACCGAATTCAGCCTGCATTCGAGGATAGCTTTAAGTATAATGCTAATCTGACTATTGACGTGTAATTTTGGGGAGTCATTTTGATAATTTTGCTTAAACCACTCATTCGTTAAAGTGATTACAAAAAAGTTCAAGAATGATGTCCACTGCTTTCTAACAAGATAATAAAACCCCCCTCTTTCCTTTTTCTTTATTTTATTTCTTTTAACTATTTGATCCTTTATGAAGCAGTCGTTTCTGGAAGTGTCTGTGTGCCCATGGATGGCTGAGCACCACTACGACTTAGTCAGGGATAAGGGCCTCCCCAGGCCCCTCCGGGAGATGATTTGGGAAATTCTAATCATCTTGTTCTGTTAACTCACTGGAACCTTGAGGGCCCAATGGGACTTTGAGGGTTTTCTCTGAAATATACAGACTTAAAGGACTCTCTCTGAGGTTCTTTTGACTGACGTCCACTCTCAGTCTGGCCCCTGTGCTCCCCTGTGTGTACCCTGGAGTTTCTGTGTCCAATTATTGGCATGTAGGTCTTGGCTCAAGATGAGGATGCGGGCCCCACTCTTCAGGCACAGACTATGAAAAGTTGAGTTAGTGCGCCCGGGACGCCAGGCAAGCCGCCTGTTGTCTCCCTGGAGGATGCTCTTACCGTTTGGCATTTTATTGCAGGTGCTTGGTACACAGTCAGATGAAATAGCCAATGCCAGGTGCTCCAACCACCTTATTTCCTTGTTTTGTTGATTAGAACAACGCGGAAAAAAGCAAATACAAATTTTTTAATGACTCCATTTAAAAATATCACAGGGTAGGGGGCAAAGAAATTAGCTGAGATTCATTTCAGGATTGAGATTCTATCCCCCCTTCCCCGCCCCCAGCAGTGTCTCTCCAATTCAAATCAGTGGAGAAAAGATTACAGTAGGCCCTGAGCCGACTGTGAATTCGGTGCTTGGCCAAGGTAACACTCATCGTATTAACGGAGTGAAATACTATATGATGATAGTTATTATATTATACGACAACTTCATTCACTTCCCAAATCACAGGGTGGTGCTTCTGTCGCTTAGTCCAATTATGTTTGCAACCCGTGTAGGGAACGCGGACAGGAGTCTTTGAGGCCTGGTGCAAAGTTTGCATCAGTTTGTGTGGGGGCGACGGTGTGACTTCGTAAATCTGCCATTGCGCTCGGGTCCTGCCCTTCAAACTGAGGGTAGGAGAGTTTACTTGAGGGTTTTTTTGTTTTGTTTTGTTTGGGCCTTGTTTTTCAACTCACCCGCCCCCTTGTTGTTGAGATTTTGACGTCCCCTTCCCCGGAGAAACCCATCCGTACTAGATGGATTAGTTTTAAAGAAGACTCGGGCACAGCGTGATCTGCAGATGCGCGTCGGGAGCGTGACTGATAGGTCTATTAAAATCACGCGTGTGGGAGAACGGCACTCATGCTCCCGCGTTTCATTCCCTCGGCAAAGACTGGGCACTGCAGATTTCTGTCTCCGGAAAATTCCAGTTAATTCAAGAAATCCATCCCGGGAAGTGTGCCCCCGAAGGCGCACTCCAGGCCGGCCGGGGCTCCAGCGCCCCCTCGACCCCGTCTGCCTCCGGCCGACTCCCGCCCCCGCCCCATCCACACTCGGCCTGAGCCCGGGGGCAGCGGCTCCGGAGGCTTGGCGGCAGAATTTAACCCCAGGGCTGAGTCCTTCCTTGGAAACGTCAAGTGAAAAGCAGACTTGGCCTTGGCGCGGCTCTTTCCAGCGTGACTATCTGGCGAGATTGAAAGGCCAGGCCAGATGGGGAGGAGTGAGCGGGGTGCGGGCCCCGTGGCAGGGACTGGGGGACCGGGTGCCCCCCGAATCCTGCGGGGTGGGGCAGCGTCAGGACCGAGCGATGGCCGGCGGGGGGGCTTGCGTGGAGGCCCAGGCCGGGAGGTGGGGACGCAGGGATCCCCTCACCCAGTCCTCTGCTCCCGCCCCAGCCGGGCTTTGGGACCACCTCCCCTGGCCTGAGGGCGAGCTCTCCTCTCGCTTCCTCCCCGCCTCCCCAGTTCTTCCCTCCCTCTCTCTCTCCTCCCTCCCCGGCCCTTCCTCTCCAGCTGCGCGCCCGCCAGGACCACGCTCCTCCCGCCCCCGGGAGCCGATCGGCGTCGGCTGCTGGTCCCGACGTGTCCCCTCCGGGCGGGGGTGGCCGGGCCTCCTCGGGACCTCGGGCCTCCCGGGCGTACCCCCCTGCCTGCGCCTCTCCAAGTCGCCCTTTCTCCGGCTCTGCCCGCGGCTGAGCCCGGTACACCGCACCGCTGTCCTTCGGGTCCGGGCACACTGCGTTCCCTCCCTGCCCCCGCCATCCGCTCCCACTGCCTCTCCAGTCCCTGCGCCGTCTCCACCGCCCTTTGACTCCCGCACCGAGCTGCGTCTCCGCCGCCGGCCTCTCTCAGCGCGGCCCGGCCTCCTC
>NW_012102044.1:2289146-2305180 GCF_000951045.1 Mandrillus leucophaeus | reverse complement strand
TAAATTACTTTTTATCCGCCGATATGAAACACCAACACTCAAACAAAAACAAAGAACAACGCAGTTTTTAAAAACAGCACAAAACAAGCAGCTCTGAGTGAATGACCTGTCCACAGCTTACCCTGGGTGACATGGGGGCACTGTGGTGGAAAATGGGTTCTGAGTTCAAAATCAAGCCACAGAATGCCGCCTGGCAAGTTGCTAGGCGTGACTTGTGGGGAAATCGTGTCTGCGGCAGAAACGCTGGGCCTTGTGAGTAATTCCCAATGCCCCCTAAGCAGCTGGCGAGGCTGTAATTGCCCTCGGCCACTTCAGAGCAACCATGTGGGTGCATTAAAGACGTTGTTTGTGGAGAGCAGCAGGTCATCACATGCAAAGCCTTGAAATAGTCAGCCAGTCAAATCAGTGGAAAAAATCCGCTTTTGTTAGATTTTGCAGTTTCAGGAATTAGGCATTCACTGCAGAGCTGCAGTTTTGAGAAATTGCAATGTCAGGCATGTTCCCAATGGGGAAATATTGTGAGTGTGGAGGAACGTGAGATGGGGTTTGACAATGGGGAAACTGACAAGAGTCATCACCCAGACATTGTTTTCTCTCTGAGCACCCCGGAAATGCTAACGAGAGATGATATTTAGTGGCAGCAGTAGCACTCTGTGCTAGTCCTATGCACTCGTAAGACACAGAAACGAGAGTCTTAGGCGGCTAAGGAACTGACCTGGGATTTCACAGGATGGGTCCCTGGCATTTGCAGGGCAGAGGTGCCTTCTAGCTACCTAAAACCTATAAACGGTAGACTTGTGGTGTCAAGATCAACCTGAAAAAATTCAAAGCAGAGGCCAAGTTATTATTTTTGTTCTAAGTAGCAGAATAGAAGGAAAGCCAGGTGAGCAATATTTTAACCTCAGAAAGGATTTAGCAACCTCATGCTTTAGGTAATTCAAACTCTAGTGGGACATTTCAGTAAGTGGAAAAGCCTGAACTTCAGTGGTGAGAGTGTCCAGGTAGAGGGAGAAGTAGAAGCCAGCTGTTTATGTTAGAATTGAACTGAAGAATGAAGTTTATCCTTGTGAAAACTGGCCGTTTTCATGGTGTCATTATGCAGGTCACAGATTAGCTCTGTGACCTTGGGCAAATGTCCTTACCTCTGAGTCCATTTCCTCGGATGTAAAACAGAAATTACAAAACCAGCCTCACAAGGACACATCATCTAAGGTGTATGCAGTGCCCAGCAAAAAGGAAGCACTCAATCCAGAATCATCTGGAGTGCAAGCCCGTGTGAACTCAGGGCACATCCAATGGACAATTGGGACATTAAGTGCCAGATCTGGTCTCGGCAGGAAACAATGGAAATGATACAAACTACAGTCTTCCCACGTATTCATATTAATAGTGATTTCTCTTTAAAGTTGCTTGACAGTTATGACATTCGTTCTTTCATCTGTTCAACAAGCGTTTATTACAAGTTTGTTATGTGTTCAAGTTGAGTATGAACACATGCTATGTGTCCAGCCTGTGTCTGGGTGCTGAGGATGCAAAGATCACCCCGACAGCGCTCGTCATCTGGTGGGTGAGAACGATGAGCGCACAGGCAAGTATGATGTCGAGGGTTATGGGTGTGTGACACAGGCCTACACCAGATGCTCAGGTAGGGTGCTCTTGCCCAGTGTGTGAGAACCAGGGAAGGTTATGCAGAGGAGGCAAACCCACAGTGGAGCCTGTGACTTCCTGGTGCTCCAATAAATATTCCCTCAGGTGGCCTTCCCATGAGACGTGCATGTTGGATGTACTTTATCGATAGATGCCGATTGCAGTATAAATTTGAACAGCGTATATGTGATAGCTGCTTTGTTTTTTAATGAATGATTGCTTCGGATTGGTCTTGGTGGTCAAAGATTGAAACTTAGAGGTTTACAAGGGCAATGGTCTTTCAACATCAAGGTGCATGGGATCACTGGGAGAGCTGGCTCCAAATTCAGATTCTCAGACCCAGTGCCGCTGGTAGGCTGCTTCTGGGGCTCCAGTGGGCCTTAAGGATCTGCCCTTTCTTAGGCACACCTGGGGGAGATTTTGAGGCCAGTCCTGGATGACACTTGGGAAACCTGTGTTAGGAGATGGGCCTTTTTTTTTTTTTTTTTATGGTAAGTAGCTACTAAAGCTGGATCATTTAAATTTGAGTAGCTATTTATTATTTATAAAGTGCTCTTAATTGTTCCATTGAGATGATTTTTGAAAAAATTAAATTAGTGGAAGAAGAAAAAAAATTTTGAGCTGAATTATCAGAATCTTCCTAATATAAAAGACTGATGTACTGATTTTATTTCCATTTTCCTATGCGTTGTGTTAGCTGCCTGTCAATACATCCTGACTCTCCTGAAGTGCAGTCAGTGTGGAACACAGGAAGCATACACCACACATGATCTTTGATTTAAAGAAAGGTTGATTGAAAGGAATAAACAAAGTCATATACTGTGTCTTATCAATTTCTAATTGTAACAAACTAATTTGTATGTAAGTAGACTGGCTCTTTGCAATCCTTATGAATACAATATGGTCCAAAACACTCATGTTATTGAGCATTATTTTAAGGACCTTTGAAACATCAGAGAAGGGCCATGTAATAGTGCCACAACAGAGTTGAATTGCTTCTGTCCAGTAGATCATAACTACAATAATAGTGATGATATGGTATGTGGCTACTGAATGTAGCTACTGAATTTCTCGATAGTATCATCTGTAAAATGGGAAGATCTTGTTAGAAAGGCTTGATAGAATAAGTACTTTAAACTTCTTTGAGAGGAAGGGGTTATGCAAATAGAAGGGGCAAAACAGAATAAATTATAGTGTGTCAACAGTACTTTATCTGCAAAGCATTACCATACTGCTGCTCATAATGAAGAGAACATTCATTATATTTATAGATACAGATACAGATTAGGGGATGGTTGTGGAAGAACTCATTCTCTGTTTGAATAGCATGTAAAAAAAATAAATTTTAAATAAAAGAATTTTTGAAAATTTTTTAAATTTAAAATGTTTATTTAGAAAAGTTATATATTTTGCTTTTCAAACTGAGAATAATGCTTTAAATATGTTCTTAATATTAAAATACTATGAAATCTGGATAACAAACTAAGTTATTTACTTACTTGGGAATTATATAAAATTATTGAAATATTTTAACCAACACTTTATTATTTGAAAATGAATATATCACCTGTAGCATTTGCAGAAAAATAAAATTATATTTAAAATCACAGCTCAAATTAAATCATGCAATTGCATTAAGATATAATAAAAGCAAAATAGATCATTTTAAATCAATCTATAAACTGAAAGCTCAGTACCAATTTGAATAACATGTTTTTACTTAATTTGAGCCAATTCTGATGATATTAAATTAGGTTTGAGAAAAATAGAACATGTGCAATAACATTTTAAGGTAATTTCATCACTTGTGAATTTTTTTCAAAACTTAACCAAAGAAGGGCCAAGGTCCCAAGTTTGCCCCTGCAGCCCTCGCGAAAGGGAGTCCTCAGCTGGGTGAGTGAAGCCTGACCTCCCTGGAATGTGTCCTGAGGAAGCGGGGATCCTGGGAAGAGGGCCCGTGGAGGCAGGTCCACCCCTCATCACCTGGCCTCCCCGAGCACAGCAATTGTGTCTGGCTAGACGTTTAAAGTTTTTATTTCCAGAATTGGCACAGTCCTGGGCACACAGCAGAGGGGCAATAAATATTTACTGAGTTGAATTCAGTACAGCAGGGCAGACGCAAGGATCAGCACAGGGAAAGGCCGGCCCGTGTCGGCCCAGGGAGTCCCTCTGTCCCTGCGGACACGGGGCCACCCGTCCTCATGGTGGGGCCGTGCACCCCAAAGGCTCTGTCACAGAACACCAGGAACGTCAGTCATTGCCCAGCTGAGCTGCTGCTGTGGTTATTAAGAAGACAGAAAGCACAGTCCAGCGCCCAGAGATGAGGTGCTGGAAAAGGCGGGGAGAAGAGCAGTCTGCTGCTGCTGCATGGCGGGGCGTGGGCCCCTCCGCAGGTGCAGGAGAGCTGGGGAGGGTGCAGGAGCTTCTGGGGGAGGAAGCCACGCGGGTGTCTGTGTGAGGTCAACCCTGGACCCGGGACTGCGGGTCAGGGAACCCGCTTTCCAGCCCTGACTTCCCCGGGACCTGCTGCGTAATTCCGCACGTAGTTTGGTGCAAGGAATGCTTGTAGGTTGTGCTGTTGTGTTGTACTGTGCTGTGCTGTTTTGTTATATTGTATTGTTACACTATGTTGTGTTGTACTGTGCTGTGTTGTATTGTGTTATGCTGTTTGGTTCAGTTGCATTGTTTTGTGTTGTGCTGTATTGTGCTGTGTGCTATGTGTTGTGTTGTACTGTGTTGTGCTGTGTGCTATGTTGTGTTGTGCTGTGTGTTATATTGTACTATGCTGTGTGTTGTGTTATATTGTGCTGTGCTGTGTTGTGATGTGTGCTATGTGTTGTGTTGTACTATATGTTGTGCTGTGTGTTGTGCTGTACTGTACTGTGCTGTGCTGGTGGTGTGCTATGTGTTGTACTGTGTGTTGTGTGCTGTGTGCTATGTGTTGTGCTGTGTGTTATATTCTGCTGTGCTGTGTGTTGTGTCATATTGTGCTGTGCTGTATTGTGCTGTGTGCTGTGTGTTGTGTTGTACTGTGTGTTGTGTTATGCTGTGCTGTGTGTTGTGTTATATTCTGCTGTGCTATATTGTGCTGTGTGTTGTGCTGTACTGTGTGTTGTGTTATGCTGTGTTGTGTGTTGTGTTACATTATGCTGTGCTGTATTGTGCTGTGTGCTGTGTATTGTGTTGTACTGTGTGTTGTGTTATGCTGTGTTGTGTGTTGTGTTATATTGTGCTGTGCTGTATTGTGCTGTGCGCTGTGTGTTGTATTGTGCTGTGTGCTGTATTGTGCTGTGTGCTGTGTGCTGTGTGCTGTGTGTTGTATTGTGCTGTGTGCTGTGTGCTGTGTGCTGTGTGTTGTGTTGTACTGTGTGTTGTGGTGGTGTTTTGTGTCATGCTGTGCTGTGCTGTGTTGGGTCCTATTATATTAAGATAAGGTGCAGGGGGCTGGTTCAGGCACATGGAAAGAGCAGGCCAGGCAGGGAAGCCCACGCCCTGCCCCAGACTGAAACCAGAACTGCGAGGGACCCTGCTGGGTCACACTTCGGCTTTGTCCTGGAGCCATCAGGAGGCCTCTGTGGGGCACACTGTGAGACAGGATCTTGATGTGGAGATAGGCCCACAGCTGGCCCCGCCCACTGTGCCTCCGGGGCTGGGTTACGGTTCCACTTTTTGCCAACCCTTGCTGCAGCGTGGATTTTACTGTGTTACTTGCTTGGCTCTTTGAAATATACAAAACTAGGAATTTATGTTTGATCATCAGAATGATTGATGTCAGCACAGTGCAAAAGAAGCAAAAATAGATAATTTTATATCAATTATGTCACCCTTCCCCAGTGACAGGGTGGTGCCTCGGGACTCACCCCAACCTGGTCCCCGATGGCTGTGGTTTCTCAAACTGTGAGCCAAGGGACCCCAGAGCTCCACAGGCTCAGGACAGCTTTAAATTCTGAGGGAAACGGCAATGCTGGCCACTTCCCAGGCCCGGTGAGCTAGCCGGAGGCAGCTTTAGACTCCTAGGGTGAACTTGCAGCTACACCCTTCTGGATGACATCACATCTTTGTGAAAGTGGGTTCTTGGCAGTTGCTGTGTCAAAAGCAATTCCCGTGGGAAAAGTGGTGCAGACCAGGAAATGCAGGGTTGGGCGGAAGCAGAGGCGAGGCTGGGGAGGCTGTGCAGCTCACGACAGGCACGTGCAGACCACCAGTACGCAAGGCTGGTGTGCAAGAAGTGAGGTGAAAATATTATTTTTTATTTCAATCTGTATGTGTCACTTTAAAAAATGGCTGCTACATTATTAGAACAGAAATATATATGAAGTGGTTTGAACTTAACTATTTAACAAACAGAATAGTTAGGCATTTCAGCTTGGGGCACTGCAAAAAATCCCTGGGGGTGCTAAGGGTGTTGAGAAAACTTATACTATTCAAATTGATATCGAACTTGTAGCCTACAGATTGATATAAAATTATCTATTTTTGCCTACATTGTGTGTTTATGCAGTTATACCATTTAATTGAAGCTGTGGTTTTAAATACAATTTTAGCTTTTGGCAAATAGTTGCTACAGGTGATGTGTTCATTTTTGAATAATAAAGCATTGGCTCAATTATTTTAAGAATTTTATGTAATTTTCCTTAGTGTGGATAATTTGCTTTGTTATCAGTATTTCATAGTCAGTATTTTAGAATTGAGACTACATTTCTAGTAGTATTCTCAGTTTAAAGGCTGAAATAAATTTTTTTTTTTAATGAGCGAGAAGGCTTTTACGTTAACATCTTACTCAGATTAACATAACCAAATTTAAATCTATGCAAGTCAGACAGAATTAGAGATGGCAGAATGCTAGCATGTGTGCGCTCACGTGCTGAGCAACTTCTAAAGCGTGTCCATCAGCTTGTCGCCTATTTCGGTCACAGATGCTCCCCATGCAGGGATTTCTACGAACTTTCTAAAGAAGATGCTTAGTCTAATAGTTTTGACCATCAGCAAAACTGCTCCAAGAGTTATCCTAGATTCTACCTTTCTATTTCATTTCATTAACTCTCCTAGAAACAATTCTGTTCCAGTTCATTCTTTCTTTCTTTTTGGGTTCGCAGTTTTCTTGTCTCTATGTAAACCATCAGGTTACACAGTGTTTGTGGTTCCGAATGTCACGGGCGGTTATGAGGGGCAGTTTAAGCGTGCCACCAGCAGCAAGACTGTGAATTATACATGATAGTGACAGAAGTGACCAGTCAAGTCCATGTGCAAATGTAGAAGCTTACAAAGGAGAGGGGTCAGTCCTAAGTGATCACTGGCACCCTGAAACCAAAACTTTCATTCACCTTTTTATTTTTTTGAATAATTATTTTATCTTACATGTTCATCAAATATATACCTATCTGGGGAAAATGTTGCCTTTGAAAATGATAACTTTTGGTTATGCATGTTAAACTACTTGTTTCAAAATTAAAATTGTTTGTTTGTTTGTTTTGAGACAGGGTGTTGCTCTGTTGCTCAGGCTGGAGTACAGTGACACTGTCATTACTCACTGTGGCCTCCAGGGACCAAGTGGTCCTCCCACCTCAGCCTCCTGAGTAGCTGGGACCATAGGCACACACCAGCATGCCTGGCTAACTTAAAAAAAAAAGGGTTTTTTGTTGTTGTTGTTGGGTTGTTTGTTTTGTTTTGTTTTGGTTTTTGGTTTTTGGTTTTTTGTAGAGACAAGGTCTCTCTATGTTGCCCAGGCTGGTCTTAAACTCCTGGGCTCAAGTGATCCCCCTGCCTCAGCCTCGCAGTGTGCTGAGATTACAGGCATGAGCCACTACACATGGCCAAAGGCATTCTATTATTCTACAATTTACTTTCTTATTTTTTTGTTGTTGAGTAAAATTGAGAAAGACTGAGGAAAATATGGGGCAGCAATGAGAGAAGGAAGTGAACAAGAGCAAGAAGGTTGTTTACATTTTGGCCAGTATTTCACTGGACCCCAATTTGAGCAAAAAATGAAAGACATCAGACTTCCTTACCTGTTGTCACCCATGCTCAGTGAAAAGGCATAAAAATAACCTTCAACAACCTTATGCCTATTGAAGTAAGAACCCTGTAGTGTAGTCATTTAATTGCATTTGTATTAGATGTGATTAAATATTTTGGTTGTATGTATTCACAATGACTGGACCTTAGAAATAAATAATTCAGGCCAAGAAATACATGGAACATTAAGGAAGTTATTAGGAGCAAGGAATTACCTACAAGCTAGAAGTGAATCCAAAGCAGCGTCAGAGGTGGGTCACATTGGAAAGACCAAATGTTAGAAAGACAAGGAGATTTTGGTGATGAGACCACCCTATCCAGAGAGATGCTGCTGCAGGGTTGATCAGGGCTGCAAAGCATGGATCAAAGATGAAGAACAAGTATTAACAGCCTCTACTTATGCTTTCGAAGGATTATTTTAGGAGGATGAAGTTAGGAGAATTTTTAACCTTCCCATGTGTACTAAATGGGACCTTACTGTGTTAGTTTCTGGGGGCTGCCATAACAGTACCACAAACTGGGTGGCTTAAAGAAAAGAAATTTATTCTTTCACAGCTCTGTAGAGAAGTCCAAAATCAAGGTGTTGGCAGGGCTGGTTCCTTCTGAAGTTGTGAGGGGGTCAGTGCCAGGCTCCCTCCAGCTTACAGTGTTGCTGTCATCCTCGGCGTTCCCTGGTTTGGGGACACCTCACCCTGATTGCTGCCTTTACCCTCACAGGGCGTGCTCCCCAAGTGCATGGATGCCTGGTTCAAGTGCCCCTTCTTTCAAAGGACAGCAGGCGATGGATTAGGGCCCACTCTAATGACCTTGTCTTGACCTGTTCATCTGCAAATACCCTATTTCCAAATAAAGGCACATTCAAAGGGGCTAGGGGTTAGGACTTTCGCATTATTTGGGGAAACGCCATTCAAGCCATAACGGGTGGTGACTGGTAATGACACTAAGTTTTCTTGCCTAGTAAATAGTCTGCATTCTAAAGGCCTTGGTACTGCTTAAAAAAGAAGTAGTTTAGTGTTTCATGAGCTTTCGAATACCCTTGCTATCCCCTAGACCTGTTTGCACACAGGAGCTTTTAATATGTATTCCTACCAACTGGTTACCCTCTCAATGACCTTGAATCTATCCTGAATTAATCACCTACATCATGGCACTGTAGAAGCCACAGCAGCCCAGAGGGAACTTCTTGTTGCCATGTTAAGACAGCACGTAGTGGCCACACTAATGTGAATTCTACTCCAAACAACACGGTCCCTCCGTTACAGCAGAAAGGAAACTGAATAACTCCCAGATGCCACCTGGGAATTATTTTTATTGTTACTAAACCACCTTCATCGCTTCGGAAGAATGCAGTGCAATCACATGCAGTTCACATACATGATCTCATACTATCCCCACTACATCTCTGAGATGTATAGTTACTCCCCCTTTTGTAGAGTGAAGAGACTAACAGGGGTTAAGTAATCTACCAAAGGGCATATTGTCAATGAACAGAAGATTCAGGATTAAAGCCCAGAGCTGAGAGACTCTAATGCTAATAATATAATCCATATGAACATTTCTTTAGAAGGCAAACAGTATCATAGGCTCCCAAGGAAAACAGCAGACGCATGCTTTGTTCAAGTCCATCCCTTGGACCCGTTCCCCAGCAGCAACCTCAAAGACTTCTTGTGGCGTTTTTCTCACATATTTATCTCCATATTTCTGGATTATATGTTTGTATTGCTTATTCTTGATTTCTTATTGTAGACGTCATTTATTCAGACCTTAGTGGAGACTATAAAGCTATGATGTTCTTTCATGTTCTTTCCTACTCCTGTCTTTCCCAAAGTAGGTACATCACTGGCTTTTGTTAAGTGAATGCCCAGTGTTTACCTTATTTTTAACGTAGAAGTATTGTTCATGGCTGAGCCCAGGGTAAACGATGCCATTTCCATTCTTGGGAAACTGTTTGTTTTACCTAAAGTTTTTAATGGTCTTGTTTTGTGAGAGTTGATGTTGTTCAGCCCTCGGTTTTCTATAGTCCTATCACAAATTCTTTCCAAATTCTGCATCCGTATTAGTAAACACCTTTAAATAGTATGTCCTGCAAGGTTGAATACATCAGAGACTTTATCAGCTCAGTTTCTTCTTGCAGTCAGGCCTGGGGGGGGCCTCTGTCCCCTTACTGCATGGTGGTCATCATCACATCTCATGTCACCTCTCTGCCACGGATCTCCCATTGTCCACATCCCATGTCTTGCTGGATTTCCTTTCTTATTTTGGTAAGTTATGCCTTCTAATAGGCTATACAACCCTAGAGTGACAGTTTAGCTAAGTATTGAAATCTAGGTAAAAACTAATTTTCCCTTGTGATTTTATCTCCAACACATGATGTTGCTTTTGAGCAATCCATACTATTTGTGTTTTATGCCTTACTGAGGGATACTTGATATGCAAGAAACTGTACACATATACCATATACAATTTGATACAGTTTGACAAATACATATATCCATGAAATTATCATCACAATCAAGATAACAAACATATCCATCACCCTCAAAAGTTCCCTTCCCTTCTTTGCAAACCCTCTGTCTTACCTCTCTCCACCTACAAACAACCACTAATCTGCTTTTTGTCACTATGGATTGGTTTGCATTTACTAGAATTTTGTATACATGGGATTTTATAGTGTGTGCTTTTTCTTGTCTGGCTCTTTTCACTTAGCATAATGATTGTAAGAGTTATCCATATGTAGCATGCATCAATAGGCCATTCCTTTTATTGGTGAGTATTCCGCTGTAGGGAGAGACAGTTGTTTATCCATAAGTAATGTCGTCCTTCAATCAACCAGCTACATCTCCAGTGCTGAGTCATCACAGGGGGCTAGTGGCGATCATCTTGATAAGTATGACAAATAGTAGTGCCATCATCGCAAAATATTCTAATGAGCAATACTCTAACGTTCTATAGTTTTAGCTCTCACATTTAGGCATTTTGAATTAATTTTAGTATGTGACATGAGGTAAGTGTTAGTATTTTTTTGCGTATTGTTACTCATTGTTCTAGTATCATTTTTTGAAAAGATTATTCTTTACCCGTTAAATTGCCATGGCACCTTTGTCAAAAATCGATTGACTGTATATATGTGGTTTTACTTCTGGACTCTTTATTCTTTTACGTTGATCTATTGATCTATATTTATGTCAATACCACACAATCTTAGTTACTGTAGAAGTCCTAAAAACAGGTAGTGTAAATACTTCAACTTTGTGAGTGTTTTTCGAAGTTGTTTTGGCTCTTTTATGTACTTTGCATTTCCATATATATTTTTGAATAAGTTTGTCAACGTCTACAAAAAAACAAAAGTCTTCTGCAGTTTTAATTGAGGCCTTATGGAATCTATAGATGAATTTTGAGAGAACCAATATCTTCACAGCATTGAGTCATCAATCCATCAACATGTTCTATAATTTCCACTTATTTAAATCTTCTTTAGTTTCCCTTAGTCATGTTTTTCAGTTTTCAGTGCAAAGATCTCATACATCTTTTACCATATTTATCCCAAACTATTTTAGTTTTGGATTCTTGCCATAGACATCCTGTCATGTGCAGATAAAGACATTTTTATTTCTTCCTTTCTAATCTGATGTCTTTTTTTTTCTTATCTTATTGCACTGGCTAGAACAGCAGTCCCCAGCCTTTTTGGCACCAGGGACCAGTTTCATGGGAGACAAACTTTCCACGGACAGGGGTGGGGGAAGATGCTTTCAGGATGATTCAAGTGCATTACATTTATTGTGTGCTTTATTTCTATTATTATTACACTGTAATATATAAATGAAATAATTATACAACTCACTAGAATGTAGAATCAGTGGGAGCTCTGAGCTCATTTTCCTGCAACTGAATGGTCCTATCTGGGGGTGATGGGAGACAGTGACAGATCATCAGACATTAGATTCTCATAAGGAGTCACAACCAAGATCCCTCATGTGTGTAATTCACAATAGGCTCCACGCACCTATGAGAATCTAACGCCATCGCTGACCTGACAGGAGGCAGAGCTCAGGCAGTGATGTCGACATTGGGGAGCAGCTGTAAATACAGATGAAGCTTTGCTGGCTGCCCACCTCCTGCTGGGTGGCCTCATTCCTAACAGGCCACGGACAGGGACAGGTACCAGTCAATGGCTGGGCAGGGAGCTGCGATTCCCGGGCTAGAAGCTCCAGTGCAGTGTTGGAATGAAATGGTGAGACCTGGCATTCTTGTCTAATTCTTGATCTTAGGGAAAGCTTTCAGTCTTTCATGTCAAGAATGGCATTAGCTATAGTCTATGCTTTTTTGATTCCTAACTTTTTATATGTAACCTATTTTTTGTTTAGTTTGCTTTTTAAAAAATCTGATCTGTAGTTTTTCTATGCAAACTATTTTGTTGTCTGTTTTTATTTTCTCTTTTTATTACTGGTTTTTGAAGTTGCATGATGATGTGTATTGATGTCTTTTTTGATTTCCTGTGCTGGGAATTTGGTGTACTCTTTCCGTGTTGAAAGCATATCCTTCAATTCTTAGAAATTTCATGAACTGTTTCTTTAAAATTTTCTCCATTTTTCTCTGGTCTTCTTTATGGAATTCCTATTAGAGATCACATCTTTTGCATCATCTTTTGATTTTTATATTGTTTCTCTCCTTTCTCTCTCTCTTGCTCTTTTGGTTCTGTTTTCTTGGATAGTTTCTCACATTTATCTTTCACTTATTTCATTGATTTGTTTTTTTTTCAACAATCATATTTTTACCTTCCAGGACATATTTTGTTCTCTGAGGTTTTTTTTTTTTTTTTTTTTTTAATCTTTTTGGTTTAAATACTGTGCTGGTTTCATTCATGAATTGTAATATCCTCTGAGATTTTATGTAAATGCCTCTACTTGTCCCGAATGGCTTTGGCTCCTGAATCCCTTTGCGTGTTAATTTTGGACTTGGCCTTTCATGTAGGGGCTTTCCTCTAATGTCTGTTTATTCTTTTTATCTGTTAGTACTTTTAAATGAGGCACAAAAAAGCTGACTGGAAGCTTTGGGAGGGGCTGTATGATACCTGGCAGGTTTACTGCAGTCTGAAACTTGAATGTTTCATTGCAGGAATATCCAGATGTCAGATATGTGTAGTTTTGGGGATTTCTCCTCTTCTTGAATCCTTTCATTTCTCTAGAGAAAAATTTTGCCATCACCTACGGGCGTTCTTGCAACTGCACAGAAGGGGACGGAGGGACCCCCAGTTCAGGACATAAGCTCTCATGTAACAGGTCTCTTTTCAGGGCAGCCCTTCTCCCCTCCCATCTGCTACGCTTGCTGTTTCCTCCTCTACTGCCTCTCTCGTTCCATTTTGTGTAAATGAATCTGCTGCGTTGGATGAGGGGTCGCTGCTGGTGTGCTGGGGAGGGGAAGGGACTTCCAAGTCCGGCATCTCTCCTGTGGACTTCAGACTCCTTTTAGTTCTATCATTTCAGACACTGTACTTTCAGTTTCCAGGTCCTTTCTGGTTCTGTAGTAAGATTGGCATATCATATCACTCACTTCAGGCATTGCATTAGCTTCTCTTTATTTCTGATCTCCAAAAAATTTACTGCTGTTCATAAGCCAGTAGAGCCTCCTCTCCTTTTTGATATTATCTAATTTTCATGTTAGTGGGGTTATGAGAAAGAAAAAAAACAATAAAACACGTGCTGAAATCTCCAAGTTTAACCAGGAGTCCCCCACACTGCAGTCATCACCTGAATGGCTTTCCTTGGCGATGCTGCCCCCATATCAGAAACCTAGAGAAAGTCTCAGGAGGTTTTGCTTCCCTGGCTTGTAGGCTATCTTAAGGTTTTGCATTGCTAATCATATCAGAATTTTCTCTTTTATTAGGTCTTGGACATTCACTGTTTCATCTCACAAAATCCTCTCCTTTTTTTTCCTTTGTCTCCCTGTGTCCTTGAGCCTTATGGAAAACCAGAGCCAGCTTCAGTTCCTCAACCTTTCTTCTCTAAACACCAAGTCCCACCATTGACAGAACACTGAGGTTCGTGCACAGTCACATGGGCACGAGTAAGGCGAGCTCAGAGGCTGGAGTGGAGTTCCATACGAAGCACAGGAGGTTATCCTGGCTCCTCAGGAGACACGTGAAGACGATGCGATGAGAGGTCCTTTAGGCATGGAAAGTGTTTGCATCTGCTGAATCCCCATCCATCTCGCATCTCCATCTCTAAATATGCAGTTTCGGATATCTGTGAATACCCCCTATGAAGTGCCTGGTTGGCAGGAGGCTGGGGTGTGCAGCTCTGTGTCCAAACATGAAATGCCCCAATGCCAGTTGCAATTGTTTTGATTTTGATGTTAGGGTCTAATGTTAGCTGTGACCCCCTCCTTTCCCTTTTCAACTTGAAGAGACTGTCTTCATTTGAAATAGGGAAAGGAAAGGGAGTGTAACTCTCATAGGAGTGACAGGAGCCACCCCACACTGAAGCTGCCGCAGAACCTTGAAATGGAAACATTTCTGCAAAGGGTATTCTTAGAAATAGGAACCACGGTGATAAATACCACCACCACCACCAACAGCCCCAACACTGAGGCCAATCACCAGGCACACTCCGGCAGACAGGGAGAACACAGCCCACAGAGGGATGCCAGTCCCTACAGACGACGAGATGATCTCAGTGCTATTACGTAAGCGGTAACTTAGGGTAATTATTCTACCTAGTCTGCGAACATGGAATTTTATCTAATGGCCAGAGATATCCAAAGAATTGCCACAGAAAGCCTTTCACAGAATTATTAAGTGATTCATGGGCCCTATTCAGAAATGTCCAGAAATAGAAAACGCACGTGGTATTTATAAAAGGGTTAATTCATTAATCTCTTCTCTATCACAGAAAAAGTAGGCTATTGCTGGGACCAAAGGTCCCCAAAATAAAGTCAATGAAACTATTTTGGTCCAAAATTTAGAGACGTTCTTTGAACATATAAGTGAAATGGACTCAGGGATCTACAAATCAAACAAATACTCAAAAAAAAAAAAAAAAGCATTTTATGGCAGACCATTGTATAAGCGTCAGAATTTGGATAAAGAATAAATAAGGAAAATTTTTTTTCATCTCAAAATACACATACATAGCTATACTTAAATATAACTGTGTCCCTCTTCTCACTGGTACATAACATATACAAAAAAGACAAAATGGAATTATGGCTGGTATTGGGACTATTTAGATGATTCCTGTATAATCTGGAAAATGTGTATGATGTAGCATTTATAGAGCACAAATATACAATTGTGTGATGTGTCTTCCACTATTACACCAAAAGCGCAAAACACTACAACACAAAACAGTTTGGTTCAGCTTTTAAAATAAAAGGAGGAATTTAATTAAGCAAACAGACAAAAAATCCTTTTAAATATAAGTTGGAAAAATCTTCCTAAAATTATTTTTATAGACACAATATCCTGCAGAGTTTTTTAGTTTGAAGTAGAGGAAACCCAGTGGTTCAATGAGAAATGGATTTGATGAAACATTGGCTCTGGCAGCCTTAGGAGCTAGCTTGCCAACTCGGTGTTGAAAAAGTTGATGACAAAAGGTTCCTGAAATCAAATTTTCCTCTTTGGACTCCTTCTAGAATGCCTCCAAATCTGATTTTCATAAAATGAATTCAGGAAGCCAAATCTGTCTTTATCCTATGTTATTATGTGAGAGAATTTTCCATGACCTCAAAGGGAGAACACAGGTTTTGGTGAGTTTGTGAGTGAAAATCTTATTATAATTTATTTCCAAGAAAAAAAGATGAATGATCCAGAACGTGCTCACACTCACATGTTTACCTGTGAAATGTGTCCTGCCAACACAGAAGCGGGACGCTCAGCTGGACCAGGGGGTCTCAGGCCACACTGAGTTCACCCGTGTGTGTGGAGCAAGTGTGTTCAGAGACAGCATCCCTAAAGAATCTCTCACCTCACTCAACAAGTAAACAGGACCTATGGATCCAAAGTTCTAGTACACAGAAACATGACATTTTGAATCATCTGAGAAATTCAGTTTCTTTTTAATAAAATGAGGAAAAAATGAAAAACTTTTTTTATACATTTAAAAAGAGCATAGGCTGGACACAGTGGCTCATGCCTGTAATGGTAGCACTTTGGGAGACTGAGGCAGGCAGATTGCCTGAGCTCAGGAGTTAGAATCCAGCCTGGGCAACATGGTGAAACCTAGTCTCTACTAAAATACAAAAATTAGCCAGTCATGGTGGCAGGCGCCTGTAATCCCAGCTACTCAGGATGCTGAGGCACGAGAATTGCTTGAACCCAGGAGGAGGAGGTTGCAGTGAGCCAAGATTGTGCCACTGTACTCCAACCTGGGTGACAA
>NW_012102044.1:2276363-2288296 GCF_000951045.1 Mandrillus leucophaeus | reverse complement strand
AGACCTCAGAGCTGTGTTATGACCACTTGAAATTTGGCTGCTACTGAGGAACTGAGTGTTTAATTAAAATAAATGTAAATAACCACATGGGGCTAGTGGCAGCCGTGTGGGGTAGTGCAGACATTGATCATTTCTATCATCACAGCAAGTCCCATCGACAGCCTTGTCTTAGACAATAAACTGCAGTGCCCAGTGCTGCCCAGCTGATTTTGAGAGTGCCTGGATATGTGTGGAAGTCCCTCAGCTTTTTTGCAGGAAACCTGCTTGAGTAAAACGAGGGATTACTCACTTACATTGTATTTTATTTACACATGAGACAAGCTATTTTGTATACTGCATTGTGTTTATGGACGAGATAGACATTGTAATCAGAAGGTTTATAGATAAAACGGAAATATTCATATTCAATTGTATTTTTCAGTTCTAGAGTTCTCATGTGTTTTCTTTCCAATTGTTTTTGCTTCTCTATTGATATTTCCTATTGGTCCCACAATACTTTTACATTTTCACTTAAATCTTTTAACCTATGTATAATGGTTGTGTTAAAGACCATCGTCTTCATTTCCAGGCAGTTTCTTTTGACTGATTTTTCTCCTTACATTTTTCTCACATTTCCTTGCTTCTTTATATATCTGGCAAGTTTTTATTACATGCTGGACATAGTGGATGGCACCCTGTTGAACGTCTGGGTTTCGTTGTCCTCATCTGAAGAGTATTGAAGTTAATGGTGGCAGGCAGTTGATTTACACGCAGATCGACTTGATCCTCTTAAGGCTTGATTTTAAGCTTAGTTAGTGAACGCCCGGAGTAGTCTTCACTCTGGAGCTGGAGTCACCTTATTCCTAAATCACGTCCGCTCCAGGATATTAACTGAGTGCTTGGTGTGTTCAACGAGGTCTCTCCATACCGGTTTGTTGGTCCTCATTGTCTTCCAGCCCCGTGTCAGTTCTGGAATTTCTACTCAGCTCATCTCCTTGGTAGTTGATCTTTGCCTGCTGTTTCGGAGTCTTGCCTTAGCAGGTAGCGCTTAGTATTCAAAGAGGCCAGCGGGCCTCCCTGTGGATTTCCGAAGCTTCTCCTCTGAGCCATCGGCCTGTGCTCTCCTGCAGCTCTACCGCGTCTCCTACACTTCTCGACCTAGCGGGACAGCCTTGTCCTGCCTGGGCTCCTGTGGGCTCTGCTTTGGGACGGCTCGTGGCAGGACGCTGGGCAATCTTGGGGCTCACCTCTGTTATGGCCTTTCTTTCAGGGAGCACAGGCCTGCACTCTTATTGTCAAGTGTCTGAAAACACTCTTTTCATACACTTTGTCCAACTTTATAGATTTTTAACAGCAGAAGGTCTAGTTAGATACCAGTTTCATCATGACCAGAAGTGGAAATGCACATGGAAATTAACTGTCACAGCTAAAAGAACAGTGAGAATTTTCAAACAGTTTAAACGGTAGATCTCCTACTAAAAGAAATTTGCCTAAGAGGACACAGTCCAAATAAGTCAAATATACTTAAGTCGAGACAGTTTTCAGAATTTAACAGAACAGTAACTTGTTACATAATTTCATCAAGTTCTGGACACATGTCCACCATCCATTTAAACACGAAATCAGAAGGACCCCGTCCTCGCACGAATATGGTCCATGGGACTAGAAAGCAAGAACCATTGGTTCTTCTGGATCCAGGGCACCTGCTTGTATAACTTAGGCTGACACTTTGCTCCCTGACTGTGTGCCAAGGTACCCTGGGACCTCACAGCAAGCTCACAGGGGTGCCAACATTGATATTTTCAGCGTTCAAGGAAAACAGTGATAACTGTCATCTGTGGACACTGCACAAACTAGTAGCCCAATGTGGTCCACGGTTCCACATGACATAGGGCCACAATGCTCATGGCAGCAGCCTTGTCTCCGTGAATCTGGGTTTTTGACAGTTGCTGTGGTATAAAAGCATGTACTCCACAAAAATCAAAGTAGAACGTGAAATGAAGGTGGCAGCGGCAAAATCTGCTTCCAATGGCAGGCACACACATGCCATTAGTAAGAAATTATGATTATTGAAGCATGTAATTACAATCTCACTCTTCTGTCTCTCTTTTTGGAATTCTTTGGGTGGGGGGAAAGAGGGTTATTTACCGTGCAGAATTTCCCACGATCTGGATTGCAGATTGCATCGGTGGTGTCCTTTATCACTCCCTCCGCCGTGAGTTTTCTGGGAACTGACAGTTGGCCTCAGAGTCCTGATACTGTTCAGGTTTGATTCAAGGATGAAAGGGAAGCAGCGCGACTTCCGGGAGTTGGCGCCATTGAGGGTTAATGTGTGAATCCATTCGTTAATTAGGAGATGCAAAATGCTTTTTCAAATTCTATCATTACTATAATGTATCAGCTATAATACTTCTACAAAGGAAAAAATATGCCTTCTTGACTGTTAGGTTACCCAGTGGTAGAGTTAGTACAGAAAGCCAGAATGCACATGCTACAATCTTTCCCTTTATTTGCTAGTTTTCAAAATAGCGAGTTGGTTCCTTATACGCACTTTGTTTTGTGCATTTAGAAACATTATCCTGAGAAGGGGTTCAAAGGCTTCACCAGAGTGTCAAAGGGGCTAATAGTGTCAATGGAACTCCCGTTTCAGACTATTCCAAGAGTCACAGAGGTCAATTTGACATCTTAGGCTTACAACAAGGATGTTAATTTTAAGCCATGACCTGATTTAAGATTAAGTAAATCAAATTTGCCCTTGGGTTTTTACCAATGTCAACACTCCCAGAGTCCACTGCTGTTCAACCTCTTCTCTTCTAAGACCCAGTGGATCTCCAAAGTGATTCCAACCAATCACCACTTCCTTTGTCTCCACAGCACTCAATCTTTGCATCTTGGTGGTTGGTGAAATTCCACCTTAGTTGCACTGTGATCTACACCGTATGTAGACCCTACAGTGGTAGCTGTGGTATAGGGGGCACCAATTTGAAGTCAGATGATCTAATTCAAACGTTGACTGTGCTACTTACTAGCTTTGTAAACATAAAGCACATTGCTTCATGTTTTTGAGCTGGTTTCTTCAAATAGAAAATGACAAAAATGACATATAACTTGAAGAACTGTTTTGAGAACTAAAGAAGGAAATATTCTTGAAAGACTGAGATGTTAGAGGTTCTCAGCAAATATTTGTTAAATCTGATTCTCAGTTCCCAAATGCAGGGGATTTGTTCATTAGATCTTTGGTATTGGCCATAGTAGTAAAAGAAAAATAATTATTGCACTGTGAGATAGTTCCAATTTAGGGTTATAAGCAGTAACACATTCCCATCCCTTTCAGCAAACTCTCTCTCTCCCTTCCTCTCTCTCCTTCCTCTCTCTCCTTCCTTCCTTTTTTTCTCTTCCTTTCTCTTGTTCTTATTCTCTCTCTCTGACTCTTCATCTGTGTCTCTGTCTCTGTCTCCCTCCTCCCCATACGTGTCTCTCTCCTAGAGGCGCAGCCCTGAGCTCTGATAGTCAGAGCTGTGTGATTCTGAAATCTCCTGAGAGCAAGCCACACTCCACTCATGGCATGGCTGATCTTCCCTGGGCTCAACAAAGCCACCCCAGTGAAGACATTCAATGCAGTTGGCTTCTCACTGCCCTGGCTTGAAATGGCCACATCGGGCTCCAACCTCGAATCCAGTAGCTTCTGTACTGTGTCTCAGCCACCCCTACACCGTCACGGTCCATCCCATTTGGTTAGTCTGAAAAACCAGCGATGTCCTCAGCACTCCCCAGGATTCTTTTTTGTGCTCCTCCCTGGTCAGAACCCACGTCCATTTCTGAGAACTGCAACCTCCTGCAGCCGTTCGCCCACCAGGCCCTTCTCTTCTCTTCCAGATGGCTTGGCGTCTTCTTCCGAGCAAGTGCGGCTCTCGGGCGGGGCCTGAGCCTGCAGCCTGTGTGCCCTCCGTCATCAGGGCCCCCTCTCAGGATAGGCTTCCTCAAGGGTGGAACGGTGGACTTCCGGGGACACTTCCAAGTCGTGCCCATGCAGGTTTGGATGTTACTATTCCTACTGATTCCCTGTGTCCCCCGAACCTGTTTCCTTATTTGTCACAAGGGCATGAGAAACACCACCTCAGCCTTGTTATAAGGATAAATAACAGTTTTTTTGTTTTTGTTTTTGTTTTTGGAGATGGAATCTCACCCTGTTGCCCAGGCTGGAGTTCAATGGCATGATCTCGGCTCACTGCAACCTCTGCTTCCCGGGTTCAAGCAATTCCCCTGCCTCAGCCTCCCGAGTAGCTGGGATTACAGGCATCCACCACCATGCCCGGCTAATTTTTTGTATCTTTAGTAGAGATGGGCTTTCAGCACGTTGGCCAGGCTGGTCTCAAATTCCTGACCTCGTGATCCACCTGCTTTGGCCTCCCGATGTGCTGGGATTACAGGTGTGAGCCACCGCGCCCAGACAATAGCAGATTTAAAGTGTCTCATGCCTGGCATGTACCAGCAAACCTTAGACACTTAACAGGCAGCAGCCCCTTTCCTCCTCCCTCCTCTTCCTCTGTCCAGGGAAAGGCTCTCCCTCTATTTTGGTCTGCAGGGCCCTCCTCCTGGTCCACAGTTACCCTCAATAGTGCCGCACAGCTCCATGGTGAGACCCAGCTGTGGAGTCACACTGCTTAGGTCACACCCAAGGCTGACACTTGCTATGTGGTTTACAATTAGGAAAAGGAGACAGGGCTCCTATGAAGATTAGATGAGGTGGTGATGGTGCAGATAGCTGGGCTTCTGGTGCACACCGTGTTCTTAGCAAACACTGTGGTCACGACAGTTGTCCCCTCTCTGGGATCCTCAGTGCCTCCTGCCGTCGGCCTCCTCTCTGCACCCCTGCAGTCCCTGCAGCCCCTGCAGCACTGTAGCTGCTGTCACTCCCCGCTCTGAGCTGAGTTCCTTGCAGAGCTGCATCCTCCGAGCCCCTCCTCCCTCCTGGTCCTGCCCCTCCACTCCACCCTGCATTGTCCTGTGAGGGCTCACAGTGGCCTTTTACTTCTCCCCACACAAGGAACATGCTGGGAACTTCCACCAACTGGACTTCCTATGCCCTTTTAGATAAGTGATAGTTCTTCCTCCTTGAAGTCTCTCCTCCCTTGGTATGTAACTCCAAGCAAGCTATATTCAATGTACACAAAACCATTTAGCATCTGTCATGGTTTCTCACTGTCTGTAGGATGACGTCTAAACTCTTTAGCGTGGCATTCACGTGGCTCACGATATGATTCCTGGAAAATAAGGTTCTGGTCTTATTTTCTCTGTTCCTTCATAGGCACCCCCACTCCCCAGCAATATCAAAAAATGTTGCAATTTCCCAACCCCAACATCTTCTCCTACAACTCCATGCATTTGCTCATAGCACATTCCTTGCCTTCTCTGCCCTCAAGCAGAAAATTCCTACTTATCCTTTAAGACTTAATCCACTGCCAACCTTCTCAGAGAAGCAAGGCCTCCTGGAGCCATGCAGCAAGAGACTGGGGGAGCAGGGTTCTGTTAGGTCCTCGGAGCCGCACCTGAACTGCTTGGAGCCAGCTCTGCCCACAGCCCTGGAGTGTGTCATTGTGCACGGGTCCTACAAATCCTGGCACACATGACAGTAAGGACAATAGCAAGCCTGGGTGCTGTGCTCACTCTCAGACTGAGGCCAGAATGTTTCCGGATCATTCTCTGTCTCTGAGAGCATTTCCCTGACCCTATTCTAGTCCCCACACAGACAGTTCCAAGGCCTGAGAAACGAGCTGTGTTCTGAGCCCAACTGCGATCCCGTTTGTGGTAAGTGAAAGTGAAATGTGATCATTCCACAGAATTAGAGACTGGAAAGAGCTTCTGATTTTGGAAGAACAATTTTTTAAAATGGGTTTGTATGCATAACATCCATTGCAGTTGGTGACGGTGGAGTCAGTGACTAATAAAAATGTCATTTCCTGTGATTTTTATAAATTACAGTAAATATGCCAGTAATCACCCACATTAGCTGCTAAAATGCAGGCAGCCAGCTGGAATAGAGGCCAGGGGACCCCACTGAGGCCTCAAGAGGGAGACCCCACAGGTGCAAATTGACACCTAGGCAAACAGTAGTTAATACATGCTAGAATTTGGAGAAGGGGAAAAGTATTAAAATAAATGTATGTCAAGCAGACAAATTTGGACTTCTCCATGAGGATCTGTCACGTCAAACAGGAAATCGCTATAAATTACTTGTAATAGTAAAAATCTTGTCATTTATAACCTTTAAGGCAACAGGCTCATTTAACACATCAACTCACAGATCATAATCTAAGGGAGTCGGCCTGGGTATTTATTTCACTTTTAATGTGTGGAAGCTGGGGCAAGCCATGCATGAGCTGCAAAAGCCCCCACGGTGCTCTGTCGGCTCTTCAAGCTGTGGGACAGGCCAGAGAGATAAATGCCTGAGGCTTGTGGGATGAACACGCCAAGATAGGAAAGCCGTTCCTGCTCCTGTAAAAATTAAGATGTGCCTAAAAATGTCATGCCTTGGTTAGTCTCGTAATGAATAAATCCAAATAAATCCCACCATTATTCTGTTTATTTGTTTTACTTATAAGCTATTTGAAGTCATTGGAGCTGAAAGTGTGTTCCAACACGCCACGCACGTTTAGAGTATCTTGTAATCATCTTGCTAACCAGTGCACAGACGAATGATGAGTGGAATTCTGTGTTTATTTCAGATACCTCAGTATACACGGCCCACAGTTAAGAAACCACGGACCTGAGACATCGTTTTAAAGAGATGAAAATGCCTCCCCTCAAGTGGTCCAGGAGTGTGATCCACAAAGACGAACACACAGAACCATCTTCTGCATTATTGGAAAATTCAATGGAAACTAGGTATTTATGAACCAGACGCTTACTGCAGTTTGCATGTACTGAATAGACATTTGTGGATTAATTCATCTAGGGTTGGGGGAGAGGTTCCAAGAGGAGGGTAAAAGCAAAAAACAGCCACAGGCCCAGCTGACCATTCCCTTCAGTGAGAAAAAGACCCGCAGGCAGCATTGAACACACAGCTCACATTCGCACATGCTTGGCATCAGGAGCCGTGAGGAGGAGCAAAGTTGGTTTCCAGAAAGATGTTAACTCACAGTTGCACTTCTCTCCACTTCCCTTGCTCCTCTCCCTGGCCTCTCTACATCTCCCTGCTCTCTCCTGCACCAGCGCTTGGTCAGTGCTTAACGCTGGCAGGAACCACGAGTGCTGTCTGCTGTAAGTTGCTATGATTCAGATGCCACTCACGAGGCATGGGCAAGTGTAAGCACACAGGAAAACACACGCACACCTGCACGGGCACACGCAGCCTCTGTGGGGCATGTTTAGAACTCCTGGGTCTGCTGGCGGGTACCTTTCCCCCTCGTGCTTTCCACGTGCAGCCAAGGCCTACTTCGATTGCAGGAAAGATTAGTCTCCGCGTCTGCCTGTCCGAACACGAGCTAACTTACAAGGAAACACGAAATTTAATTTTAAAATGAAGTTAAAATTTTTAAATTAGACAATTTAAAAAGTTTAACTTCATTTTAAAATTTAATTAGATTAGGTTTAACTGGTTCCTTGAAAATTGCTGCTCTCTCTCTGAACTTAATCCTGTTTTCAAAATTATGGTTGGTTTTCTTAGATTGATAGGGTCCTCAGTGCGGGGAGGGAGAGGTATTTGAAGGTGAATATGAGAGCATCTGCAGGTAAAGAGTTTAGGCACAGTTTAGATCATGTAGAGAAAAACCCGTCATTTAGGGAGAGAAGCTGATTCTGGGAACCAAATTATTCAAATTAACCATATCCAATCTGTAGTGCCAACACCAAAACCAAACGAACCAGCCTAAATTGTTCACTTTACTTTGGCAAGCACCAAATATGCGTATGTGTATCAAATAAAGTGAACAATTGGAGTTCTTTCTCTAATTTTGATAATTTCTGGAAAAAAAAAAAACCAGCAATCTACATCCTTTGCCTTAATTGCTAGATTATTACTGATGAGAGAATATTTATGTTTTTAACTTTTCTTTTTCCTTTGGGTGAGGTAGGCTGGAATGGATAAATGTTTCAATTCTACATTTCTAAACTCTGCCTATCTACAGAGTCGGGGTTGCGTGAGTTACATACGATTATTGACACATTTATTAATTTACAACAAAGTTAATTTCTATAGAACAATAGGTAATTTTGAAAATATTTTGGACAAAATGTTACAAACTCATTATTCAATGAACTCAACAACGCATATTGTATTTCTCTGGTTCTAAGACACCCATTTTAAATATTTTTATCATCTCTGGAATCTAAATGCACCATTACCATCAGTGACAACTTAGAATTACAACTGGCAGAGTGTTTCCTTTCATAGCAGCATGTAAAATAAAGATGCATCTTATCATAAATGGCATCTTAGGCTTGTTGAAACAGAAAAAGTGTGTGCATGTGGAGGTAGCCTACAGATAATTTCTTGTCCAGATGGTCTCAGGTGTAAAAAATTGTTTGTGTCAAAGATCAGTTATTTTTTCCTGATACTTCTTTACGTAGGGATTATAAATTATAGCCCCAAACTTTTGCATAACTCTTTTTATTCTAAAAACCGCTTGTCCTTATACTGAGTGGTTCATGCTGGTTTGCAGTGTCTATTCAACAGAGAATTTCTGTTGCTTGTGCCCCGCTCCCATCAACTAAAAAAATCTACAAACGAAAACTCTAGGAGACCAGTTTCTCATTTGGTACCAAAGCTAAAAATGAGTTCCCTCAACTCCTCAAAAAAAACAAAAAAAAAATCAAAGTTAGTACCATCGAATGGGGTTAAGTTAATCTTATAAATTTTTAAATAAGCACGCCCACTCGCAGCAAACTCCTGTGCTACATTTGTGCTTGTTCTCTGGAAAGTTTAGAAGGCAATTTCTGTAATGCAGAAAAGTCTCTGCCACTGACCTTGCAGCCATGCCACAAGATACTTCCGGTCTGAATTCTTTCTGTGTCTTTTGTCAGAGCCAGAAGTCTTGGAGAGCGCCGAGAGCCAATTGTAAATATTAAGTCAGTTGGAGGTGATGTGGGAATAGTGGAGGGAAGAGAAACTATGTTTAGATTTTTTAAAATTTTAAATGATCGCGATTCCAGACAGGAAAATCAGCCATATTGGTGCTACACTAGAACACCTATTCTTACCACAAGCATGCTGGCTTGGAGCTCACAGAGACGTGAACACATACATGCAGTGAATATCTACATTTTTTTTTTCCTGATAGCTATGCCATTTAAGGGTTGAGGTTGCTATTGCTTCAGTTTCAGCCCTCTGCTCTCTACCTCATCTCATTCTTTCTGGGACCATCCTATATGCACGATTTAAAGGGAATTACCTATTACTTCAATTATTTGTTTCTTATCAACTGATGTTAAACTACAAGGATTTGCATTGAAAAGACACAAAGAAAGAGCAAGCCATGGCACATCGCCAAATGAAAGAGTAATGTTCTGGTGAATTTAGCCTAAATAATTTACTGCTATATAAAAGTGGAAAAGTGGAAGGTGAACCCTTTGACCAATAAATCTCTCCTGCCCATGAAACCCTTATCTGGTCTCCTCCAATGTATTCCACACGCGGAAGCCATCATCACGGGCTCAGGCTTGTGATTTGTAAACCTTGATCTTCTGCACTCCGTGTCCTAAATATGGATAATTAGCATCAGTTTATCACGCCTCTGCATATTTTCTCTTCTCTCCAAACATGCATGCTTCTGTTGGCTGCCATTCTGCTACAGAAGATTATGGAGACAGATTGCAGAGAATGAATGTGCTAAACGAGATTAGGAAGGAATAGAAATAGCAACTTGGCCAATAAATTCCTCGTGAGAGCCTTATCATGCAATTACACGTTGACTTGCTTCACACTCTCCCAGCCTCTTAATCCAACACCCCCACCAGGAATGAAATTTCACTAATTTCTGAATTACTGCATATCCTCCTGACTTGTTACTGAGAATGGTTGGAAGGAGAAACATTGCTGAAAACAACATGTAAAACTTTATCATCAAAAGTAAACTTTAACTGTCAAAATGGGTGGTATGAATTTGGAATGTTCAAAGCATTTTAGGGTCCACGAATGGATGCACAAAGTCTTGGCATAGCAAGGGATTCAACTTTTCTTTGCGATTCACCAATTCTGCCATTGTGCCACCTTTGGTGATTCAGAACTGGCTGGGGGTGGGGGTGTTCCTTGCTCTTAAACAGGACTATCTGATGTGTTTAAAAACAGGACAAAGCATCCACTGATTTTTCTGACTTCTTATTATTACTGATAACAGTCACGATGCCCCTGGGTAATTCTGGGCAAATCACTTGACCTCTTTAAGTGCCACCTCCTCCTGGCTTAGATGCACCGCTTCACCGCCACAGCCCCTCCTGGCGCCAGCGTGCTGCGGCTTCTCATGCACATTAATGTATATAAATAGGAAAAGTCCTGCCTGTTCCGGATCTCCAAGAATGCTGTAATAGGGCATCTACAGGGGGAGCTCTCTTCTTCCTCTTCTTTGCCTGTTAATGTGATTCTCCCGGGGCTTTATACTAAGTTAGGTATTTAAAGAGGCCCATTAAACCTTTCGATCCACCAGGGGACTATTTATAGCACAGAGCAGCAGTCAGACATTGTGGTGCCTCTACAAAAGCAAGGTTCTGCAGCAGGAGAAGGAAACCCTGGCAGGCCTGAGCATGTGTTTACTAGAAGGAATGGAAGTCTAGCTCAGATATTAAAACTTGTGCTTACTGTTTGTGCTTGCAGAAAAGGAAAGGAGTCCAATGCATGGTGGCAAGAATTAATTAGCAAAAGAAATGCACAGCCATTGTAAAAAGAGTTTTACACGTAGATCATAATGTCTTCACTTTCTTTCCCACAAGTAATGCCTACGCAGTTTCACTGGTGAGAGGGTCCTATGAGCCATCCAGAGAAAAGCTTCCATATTTCCCTTCCAGAAGACCTGCTTGCAGTCCTGGAATTTTGAGAGGTAAAACTGGACAGCATTCATTCGATGAATAGGTATTGGGCATCTCCTCTGCACACACTGCCAGCCACTGTTCCAGGACCATGGGGTGAAACGGCAGGAGGAAGGAGCCCTGCCCTGGAGGAGCTAGCTGTGGGGAGGAAGCCGGGCCTCGAATGTTGATGCCCACGTGCTTGCCTTCTGCAAGCTGGTTGCTTTTCTACAGGCTGCCAAGAATCTCCTTTTTTGGAAGGAAAGCCAGCCTGGAACCCTCATTTACCTTGATTGGGAGGGAGGGACCCAGGGGCCTGGGAGGCAGCCCTGGGAGGCAGGCCTGGGAGGCACTGGTCTGAAGAGCTAGACTCTTGGTAAGAACCTCTGGAAAACGCCTGTCTTCTGGAACCAGACAGGGAGGCGCGCAAGGGGGTCCTCCCAGGTGCCGGCACCTCTACTCTTAACTATCTGCAAGAAGACACACACACCCCCCACACACACCCTGGGTGTTAGAGAAGTCCGCCCTTCCCTGCGCCTCCTCTTTCCCAAGCCCTTGAAATCCAGAGGTGCCTGTTTCCAGGCGCCAGCCCTGCTGAGTGGATGTGGGGATGGAGGTCACTGGAGGCCCAGGGCTGGTTTGTTGTTTTGTTTCCTGTTAGGAGTACTGTGGAGGCTTTGCAGTGCTAGTTTTGGGAAATCTTAGGTTTGGCTTTATCTAACTCCTCTACTGGAGCAAGGCGCACAGCCAAGCCTGCTTAGACCTCCCCAGGCCACCGGCCCGCGGCAGACCTGAGGCTTGCAGCCCAGCTCAGCACCTGCAGGCGCGGGGGACTGCGCGCTTGGCGCGAGGACCCCCGCCCCGGGGGCAGGGGACAGAAAATGTGAAATCAGATGGGGAGTTATTAATAACTGTCCTCCCCTCCCCTCTGCCGTGTTTCCTGAATCCTTGCGCTA
>NW_012102044.1:2264833-2276152 GCF_000951045.1 Mandrillus leucophaeus | reverse complement strand
GGGGCCGTTTGCCATTAATCTGGGAACAAGCGGCTAACCTCGGTGACTGGTATTTTTGCTTTTCTTTTCTTACTTTTCTCAGTGTGGGGAAAGCAGTCAAGCCCGCGCGGAGCGATTGTGAGGGGCTCTGCTGGAATTTGGCAGCGCGGAGGCTTGGAGAGAAGCCCCATGCTGGCTCCCATTCAGCCGGCCCGTTTTCCTCGAGCTTTGGAAGTTTCACTCAGCCGTGCACTCAATGGCTTCACAAAGCTGATTACAAGCTTCAGCGCATTCCTGAAGGAGCCAAAAGCGACGCAGGTGCAAACGAGCCGAGGGAGCCCCTTATCCCGGTGACAGAATGGGACAAGCTGGGAAAGGCTTGGACCACACAAATCCAAGGCTCACCAGGCAGCAGAAAGCCTGCCTTGGGAACCGGGGGTCATTATCCGCCCTATTCAGCGGGGCCCGGGGACCCTGGGGGCCCAGCAAGGCTAGCCCGGGCGGGAGCACCGCCGCCAGCGCGCGCGGGCGACAGGGGGGAACCCCGCTGGGCGCTGCGGCCAGGCCGGGGCTCAGGGCACTGGGCTGTGCGTTTGCGCAAATCTGTGTTCCGGCGGGACGGTGGCAACCCTAGTGGGGACACGGGAGAAAGAGCACGCCAGGAGGCCACGCGGCGCGTGGACAGTGCGAAACTTCTGCTCGGCGTCCAGGCCGCACGGCCGAGTCTCAGCCGGTGTCCCCAGGCCACGAACACCCAGCTCCGGGGTCGCTCTGCGCCCTTTCCCCCCAGCCCACCTTTCCCATTGGTCCCTTCCCCTGCCCGCGTGGCAGCGCGGCCCCGCAGAGAGCGACCCCGGGAGGGGCAGTGACCGCACGCGTGGAGTGGGGACGGCAGGGCACGGGGCCGTTGTCTAAGAGCGTTCGCTTGGCCGAGAACGCTTTTGCTGCGAGTTTGATTGCGCGGCGGGGTAGAGGGGCAGTTCCCTCCCCAAGTCATTAACTACGTCTCCTCGCGCTCAGGGACCGGAAACTTGCGGCTGCGGGCGCCAGAAAGAAAAGGGCAGCGCCTCGCCGAGCGCTCGGGGGAAGAGTGACTGCTGCAGCGGGACGCGGGGGCGGGAGGGGCGCAGCCTGGAGCGCGAGCGCAGCAGAGGGGAGCGCTGGGGGGCGGGGAGGGCTCGACCAGGAGCTGCAGCTCCGGGCCCGGGAAGGCCACCCTGTCCGGGTCCGGAGCCCCGCGCTGCGTCTAGGAGGGCGCAACACGCAGTCCCCGCGGGGCCGGAGCTTGGAGCCCCCTCGTGCATGCCCCTCTCTTCGCGCCCTGCCGAGGCCTCGGCCCTGCCTGCCGTGCCCTGGGCCTGGTTGTGCCCGGGGTCCCCGCGGGCAGGGCGCGGGCGGGCAGGGCGCGCGCGCCGACGCTCTTTTGTCTGATAACTAATTTGAGTTAATGCGATCTTTATGTAAAGCTAACAGCGGATAATTGTCTATTTTCTCGCCAACAGTCTCCATCACAATCACTTATCTGGAAACCTGCGGTTGGATTAATCGTTATATTCCCGAGATGAGCGTCGCTGCAATCCGCAGCGAACGCGGGTGGGGACCTGGAGACGCCTCCCGGGCTCTGGCGGGGCCGGTGCTGGCCAGCTCCGCTACCGCCCGAGACGCGGTGTGCCCAGTTGTTGCTGCCCGCGGGCGAGGGCTGTAGGGCGCCTTCCCCAGGACTTGTTTGACTTGCTTTTTGCTCGAGTGGGTGGTGCGGGGATGCTGGAGGCGGAGGGAGGAGGAGGGGTGAGGGGAGGAGGGCCTGTGGGTCCGCAGCCTGGGTGGAGCGAGGCCTCGGGAGGCCCTGGGGGCATCGCGGCGGGGCCTGGGGGTCCAGGCGCAGGAGGAGCCGTCGGTGCCAGAACGCAGCGTGTTTCATTTGGGAGAAACGTTGCCCTCAGGCCCTCGCCTCCCTCCCGTCGTCTAGGTTTTTCTGGCTTCGCCCTTTGTCCCACCCACCCGTTCCCACCTCAGGTCCCTCCCCCAGGACTCCCTCCTTAAGGATCCAGGTCTCTGAAAATTATTGGCAACAGTTACACGCCCCAAGATTGAAATTCGCAAGAGAAGAGTCCCAGTTCTGCAGGCTGCCCCAGGGCTAGGGGTAGAGATGGTGGCAGGTGGTGCGTCAACTCTCCAGGGAAGAGGAACTTGCATTACAAAGACTTGTCTTTCTGAGCTGAAGTCAAAACAGGGGCGTCAAGCGCGCTCCGTTTGGAGGCGGTGGAGGGGCCGGCGCGCCCGCGCTGTCCCAGCCGGAGCTGCCCTGGCTGGTGATTGGAGGTTTAACGTCCGGGCTTCAGGCGCTCTGCAGCTCGGATTTGCCGGCCAAGGGGCCTCAGTGGCAACTTTTCAAAATGGTGTTTCTGGAAAATAACAAATTCAGACTCAACTGGTGACAGCTTTTGGCTATAGAGAATGAAACTGCTTTCCTTTGGCAGTGGAACTCTTAAACTTGGAAGAGTGAAAGAATACAATGAAATAAAATGCCGTAAGATCACTGGATTTTTCAGATAAAGGACGACCCCAAATTACTCCCAAAATGAGGCTTTGTAAATTCTTGTTAAAAATCTTTAAATCTCGAATTTCCCCTACAACATCTGATGAGGGTTTTAGGAGCAAATAAGTAAATCCCACCTCGAGAATCAACAAACCAGGCTCTAGCCAAGGCTCTCCCCACGTTTTCTTCTCGTGACCTGGGGAAGGTCCCGCCCCATCGCTCACCTGGCTCTTGTCACCTCGGTCATCTTGAAGTGATCCGTGGACAATGCTGCTCCCTGCCGCAGATCCGCTGGTCACTCAGGCAGAACGGGGTATGCAAATGGCCTGGAGAGGCCGAGGCCCGAACACTGCGCCCATTGTCCCGGGCGCTCAAAGCGCCGAGCAGCTGCGCAGACTTTCTGGGCTCGGACCCTCGGCCGCCACGCTAATGTCATCATTGCAAAACATCAGATTTTGAGAACTATGCAGTCTGAATTCATTAACAGCCTTCCCGGCGAAGATTCTTTTCCCCGTGACAAGTTTCAAAGTCCAGACCCCCTCCAACGTTGATAGGGGTAGGAAGAGGAGGAGGGACCCGGGGAGGGGGGTCTTTCGCAAGTGGGGCCTCGGGGGATCCCTGCTCTCCTCCTTCTGCTGCGTTCTGCAACTTTAAAAGCCTTCCTTGGGGTTCTGAGCAAGGATGTCTGACTCGAATGACCTGAGATTTGGACATTTTCCCGTTTTCTCTCAAGTGTAGCTTTAATGTTGTGAGTTTAAATTCACCAAAAGAGGCCCAGATATCAAGTCGAGTGGATTTCACAGCATCATCTTCTGTTTTAATCGTTTCTGAAGTCATATCCTTTAGGGTGAACTCACAACAATGCAGGTCAGAGAGACTGCGCGCCCTAAAGCAAACCAGTTAAAACGTCAGGCCAGATCTTCAAGCTGCAGGATTGCAAGCAGCTCATAAACTTCCAGTCCCCACCCTGAGACAAGGCGCGTGACTTAAGGACCTGCTTGCACTCCCGCTCTCCACACCCTGTCCCCTGCCCGCACCTGCCCAAATGGCCTCGTTCCTCTAGAACCTGGACGGTGGGGAAGCGTGCTCCTGATGCCCCGGGGTGGGTGCAGGGCGGGGGACCAGCGAAGGAGACCCAAGGGCGCTAGAACCCGGGAGCACAAACTACCGTTAGAGCCTGAGGGACCCTCAGATTCGTGGGAGACCGCAGGCGCCGGCAGAGGCAGTTTTCCTCCCCTGAGCAATGCTAGTTCTTCTCGGCCCCAGGATCTCCACTAATGTGTCTTTCTGCTTCCTCACAGGACTCCAGGCTGCCCTCCCCTCTCTGCCGCATCTGAGGCTGGAAAAACTTCCTATAAGAAGGCAAGAGAAAGCCACCAGGTCAGAGCCGAGGACTAAACTTTAAGGTGGAAGATGGCAGAGAGGCAGGTTCTCCCCTGCACACCCTAAGGCCTCTCCTGCCCCCGCGAGGCCTTCCTTGAGCGCCCAGGCCCCCAAAGTGCCTGCCCTCCTTCTAACAAAAGGAGGGCGTAGGATGTGAAGGAATAGTGCAACCAATAATGTTTTTGTAAACACAACAACAGGGAAATACATGGAGGAAATCTATCTATTGGGTGTGTCATATTTGGTTGGGGGCCGGGGTTGAAAGTGGACTCATCTAGACCCAGGAAAAAGCTACCGGGTGGGCAGGGTAAGTGGGGGGTTCTATGTGTATGTGGATACCTTTGAACTGGAACACCATTTTGTTTTCTCCCTGGAGAATGGTACAATGTGGCTTGAAGACTCTGGAAAGTCACAGATCAGACCCTGCAGAAGGTTCCTCGTGTGTGCCTGGGCAACCTTGCCTCCATCCTCTGGCCCCAGTTCCTGCCACGCCACGTGCAGGTAAGGCTGCGGAAGGCTAGGGACAGGGCTCCAAGTCAGAGGCCGGCTTTTTGGAGATGTGGCTGTGGGAGGGGAATCCCAGGAAGTTGCATAGAGAGGGAGGTTTTGCCAGCCTGGGTCACTGATGGCTAGTCCAGGTCACTGATGTCTCCCCAGGGTCGGGGGGACAGTGCCTGGCTAATTGTGGGTGTTCAAAATCTGTCTGCTGAGGGGATGTAGAGGGCATCATTGGGGGGCGGAGCTGATGATCCATGGAAGCTCTGAGCACAGATTGGGCCTCTCTTCCCTGCACAAAGAACTCTCCAGGCTACCCAGTGGTTCTGGCCAGTGCCAGAGCCAGTGACCCTTGGCTTGCTCTGGCCTTTCCCCCTTCTCACACATGCATTCACTTGCATACGTGTCACACACATTCCTACACACTCACACAAATTCCCAGAATCAATCTCACACACACACATGCAAATCACACATACTTACACGCGATTCACAGATTCACAGATGTGATAGACTCACAGGTACTCTTACACATGACACAGTTGCACACTTGCAGCAGTACGCACACACACACACGCACTGCAATCCCCTTGCGTCTCCACAGTGTCCAGGGCTGGCTGAACACCAAGGCGGCTCTTGCTGGCTGGGCAGGACTTCTCATGGGAGGGAAAGTCACATAGCTGGAAGTTTACTAGAGGGACAGAATTTCCTTATAGATTATAATTTCCTTATAGAAATTCAACAACTATAGCAGAAAATGGAGAATGAGGACATTTTATTTCTCAATTTCAACAGTTCCTCTTCTCTTGTGTTTTCTGAGTAGGCTCCTACCTGAGGCTGTTGAGGTGCTCTGGGTCCTCACTGTTTTCAGTGCTTCCAGGTTCAGGCTTTGCTCAGTGCATTTTCCTCGGCTGCCCTTGGACTTGTGTTGTCTGGGATGGCGGCCACTGGCCCCCAGTGGCTACTGAGCATGGAGAGCAGGGCCCGTCTGCAGTGAGGTGTGCTGCTCGGTGTAAAACACACATGAGATTTTCCAGATGCAGTACTCAAAAGCATATGAAACACCTCAGTAATCACTTAAAATACTGATCACAGGTTGAAATGATTATATTTTAGATACCTTAGGTTAAATAAAATATATATTGAAATTTCGCCTTCTTTTTGCTTTCTAAAAATGTAGCTCTTAGGAACTTTGCAATTACCTACATGGCTATTTGCGCATTATCTTCCTGCTGGGCAGTGTGAGACCTTCTCACAGATCCTTCAGAAAAGGCAAAGGAAAAGCAAAAATGGTGGAGAAGGCTGAGCACATGGCCACGGGGGAGGCCTGCTCAGAGCCATTCTGAAGTTGTTTTTGTAACCCAATCTGTTCTCAAAGCTCCTTTTCTTTCAATGGGGCGGGGGGGGATTACACCTTGTATTTTACTTCTCGATTCATTTTCTTTCCATTTTAACTTTAATTCCATCTAATTACCGTATTGTGATCTCAGTCAGCAATCTTACATGAACTCTGCGGTAATGTCTGAAGAATCTGGCTCCAAGTGTTTGATAATGACGAGATATGCATGACCAAGGAGACTGTGTGATGTCTGCACAGTTCGAAAGCCCGCATTCCTGTTACTTTCCAATCTCAGGTCAGCATTTTGGAACTTTTCTGCTCTAATTTGTCCACACACACCTCTCGCTGCCACCACCTACCAAAACAAAGCAAACAAACAGAAAGTTTGAGCAAGAATTTACATCTGGGAAAATGCTTCTACTCATCAAGAGTGGAATTCCTTTTTACTCCTATAATTGATTCACAGCTTCAAAAAGCTGTGAAGTCATACTTTGGTCATGGAAGTTGCAGGAGACCATATTTGCCAACATTTTATTTTAAAGAAGGTATTTTAAAACTATTTTACATATTAACCATGATTTCTAGAAGTGAAGTTATAAAAATCAAAAGTTATATTTTACCTTTTGATAAGTGAAAAGAGATCGCTCCAAGAATGTTGTTTTCAATAAATTCAGTATAACTGCAACACAAAAATTCTGCATACAGGCTTCATATACATACATTATAATTTTATGTATTTATCTTGAGAGTTGTATAATTAATTTTTAAAATGCAACAAAAAATATGAGGTTAAGTCTACTTTGCCAATAATGGAAGTGTCTCATAGATAATTTTGAATACAATTAAAATTTTGTTTTTATCCTAAAAGGAACTGTCCTGTTGCTCATTATTAGTATGTTGTCCACTTATTGTTCTATTTTTGGCTAAATTGAATTTAACTAAAGGAAAAAGAAAATGTGAAATACCAAGGATGAGCCAAGTTTTGTGGGTAAACTAATTGAGATGGTTGATTTTGGTATTAACTCTTTGGGGAATATCACTCTTGTTAAAATTTAAGTAAGGAACTAGTAGAAATACTTTATTCTTTAATCAAACTACATGTTTAAAAAACAATGCCAAAGAAGAAACTAAAAAAGTAGCACGTATCCTGTTAAAGAGCCATCAGCATCCCATTGGAAGCTCCAGCACTCTGACTTTGGATTTGTAGGATGGTCTGTTCGTTTAGTATATGTATTACAGAGCCTCATTTGCATCATCACCTTATAAAGCCAGAGAGATTCTCATTTGCTTTCTGTTTTTCTTCTTTCCCCTAAGGACTACAATGGTTATATACTTTCAAATATTCACAGACGAGATATTCTGGATAAATAATCTAAGATTAACTAAATTAGGTCAATGTTCATACAGGACCAGTATGATATATCCCTTGTGCTGAAATTATCTGGTGTCAGCTACATTGATTGAAAAAGCACTACAGACCCAAAAGGAAAAAAAAAAAGCGCACACACACACAACTCTTATTACAAGATGTCTCAAAAGCAGATAAGAAAGCAACGAAGTCTTCTGGTAAATGAGGGACCTTATCTAGATTTTAATATGGCAGTAGGCAAATTACAAATGTTTCTGCAAGTTAGACAACTTGCACGGGAAAACAGACGTTCCTAAAGTTCCCATAATTCTAAGCCAGTTATAGAGTTTGCACATCATCTGTGCTGGTGGGTTCTTTGTGCTTTTCCTCAAGATACATTCCATATAAGGGCAGAAAAAACCATCAAGATTCAGGTCACACTGGCTGGGCTGTTTGACTCACTCTAGGATGGAGATAGCTCAAAAGAAGGACGCCTGAATGTCATTGTCAGAGGGCTACTTTCTGCTTATCTACATATTGTTTATATCTACTTCACACATTGTTTCTCTCCTTCTGAAAACGGCTATTAATATAACAAAGTCCTTATAACAAAACTAAAATGTCAACGGTTGGAAAAGAAGGTTCTTGAGGCTTTCATAACGAGACCACATTTGCTGCAGTCAGTAGCAGAACTCTGCTTGTTTTCACTGGGTAGCCTCTTCAGTAATTTGGTAGGTGAGAAAACGATTTCTTTGATCATTGTGATTATCATCCATTTATCAGTCAAAGTTCACTGAATTGTTGCTCCTGTCACCATTATGATATATTATCACAAAAGGTATTTAACAAGTTGATAATTTGATAGAATGAACAGAATGGCTGTCAGTACATATATTTCAGAAACAGACACAGACTCATGTAGCAGGCTGTTGCCCACCGAGGATGCCATTCCGTTCAAAAATTACTATCTTTAGAGCATATTTCTGAGAAGCAATAATGACAGTAACCTTCATCTTCATCTTCAGGACTAAACTAAATTTCTAATGCATGCAAAAAACTAACAAAATAAAATAAGGAAGCCCAACAGCCTAAAACTGGAATTTCTGATTGCATTCTAATAGAAAAGTGAGTTCTTTGAGGGAGAATATCATAGTTGTTCGAATACTGCAGTGAGCCACAGCAGAAGGTGGGTGTGAACTCTGAGAAGCAGCTGCTGAAACAAGAATTAGATAAAGCAAAATAAGTCAGAGGCCGAGGTCTAGAATGAGGAATTAAAAAAAAAAAAAAGGAAAACATTAAGCTTCATGACAAAAGGGAGTTGGCACTCTGCTCACCCGTCTCCTGTTGACGTCAGGAGTGAGCTGATGCCCATGGGGTCAGTGTTCTCCTTCATGTCTTTAACTCACCCAGCATTTCCATCCTGCAGCCAGTGCAGCCTTGCTGTAGTGTTTGTCTGGGGCAGGTGAGATGGGGTCACTTGCATCCATGCGAAGAGGAGTCAGCGTAAATTGAAAGTGGCCCATGACCTTTTGCCCTCCTTACTTGACTCTTAGAAGCTTCTAAATGCACCATCATAATTTGACCTCAGGGTCCTGAGCATGAACCCCCAGGTGGAGGTGCAGAGAAGCCTTCAGAACACCCACCTTCTGCGCTCACACCACAGGTGTCCTTTCAGTTAGCAGGCTCACTGCCCACTGCACTCCATTGGTTTGGCCTTCCACACACCATTTCACTGCTCTTACCAGCCCACCACCCTAGCCTACCACCTTAACCCACCACATTAGCCCACCACACTAGCCCACCTCATGCACCAAATCCAGGACCATCCCAGAAGCAGACACAGCACACTGAGCCTTCCTCCAAGCCTTTCAGTACTTCTACTGAACCCCTTTTCTCCCCAGAAGAAAACTAAGTACATTCCTTCTTTCCTGCTGTGCATTTTGTGAGGACAGACTGGATGGAGGCCACAGAGCATGAGTCAGATGCCCGTCACACCTGGTTCCTCTCTGATCTGAGCAAACCTAAGGTTTGTGGCTTTTTAAAATGTCTATTTCGCATGTTTCTCTCTTAAGGAAGAAAGGTGGAGGCAAGGGTGGGAAGCGCTCTCAAAGCTCCTACCATGAGGGGATCTTTCTGAAGATCTGTGGCATGGTGTTCTATTTCTAGTCCAAAAAAATTAACTGATACCTTCACTGGAGATTATTCACAAGCTTACACAGTAACTTATATTCCTTTGAAAAGACAGGAAAAGATGGTAGGGTAAGAGTTCCGTTCAGTAGATGTTTGTCAGGTATCTACTATATGTATGGTACTTTGCAAAGTGCAGGATACAGAAGTAAAGAAGATGTTGGTCATGAATCACGCTCTCATGAAGTTTACAACCTTATAGTGATGAGACAGTAAACACTTGTTCAACATGACAACTGCAATTGCAGGCAATTCAGTGGGGCACTTAGAAAGGAGTGGCACTCTCCTCCTGGGAGATGAGAGAAAGTTCCCAGGATCTCAGTCTTGAGGAAAGAGGAGAGGAAGGGAAAGGCATTCTTACAGGGGGAACAGCATTTACAGAGGCGCGGGGCAGGACATAGCAAAACGCCTTCGGGAAAGTGGGCCCCATTCAAAGGGGCAGAGCTACAGGAATAGACGTTTTGATGATTCTGCAGAGGAAAGGATGGTTCAGGGCTAGACAGTCAGAGAAAGTTCCCCAGAGGAAGATGGAATCTGCTCAGGGCCTCCAAGCAAAGCCCATGCCTGGAGCAATGTCCTTGGATGCTGGGAGTGAATGGCCTGGGGAAACCCTGCATGTTTGAGCAGCAGCCTCTGGCCTCCCGGAAGTGGGGGGTCATGATTTTTGAGTGAAACAAGCAGGCAAGGGCATGATTTCCTCAAGCCACACAGCAGGAAGCAGAGGGCTGATGAGTGCCGTGAGTCAGGGGTGAGTTTTGCCAGGTGAGTCCTGGGGCAGCCGGCACTGTGGGATCCTGCGAGGTGAGTGGAAGGGCTGGCCGTGGGTGAGAGACGGAAAAGGCAGGTGTACAACAGCCCAAATGCAACACCGTTCGCTGAGGCACTTTCTGAAGCACAGATGGGGCCCACACGCACAGGAGAAGGTTTGCTACATTGGGTAAAAATCATTTTCCGAGCTTTTTTGAAGAAAAAATTGAATTGCCAAAATTAATATCTTGATCAAATATAAAATCGTTTTCCCATTACGATGGGTAATAAAAATATACATCTATACTTCATGTTTAAGTGTTTATAGATGACGTTTTTGGTTGATTTTTCAAAGAACGAAAGAAATTAAAACTTAATAAAATGAGAGTATTTCAAAAGACGTCTCAGTACCTTTTGTATTCTGGTCTGGAGAAATGTTTTCACTGTGACCTTTGTGAACACAAGCTTTGAAATACTGATGACTTGGCAGTTAGCTCACACACCTTGAGAAAATTATATTACATCTAATTTGTACAAACAGAAACCACATATCTTCCAGAGGATGTTCTCTCCTCTTTGGATTTAATTGGTGGGAGAACAGAAGGTAGAGCAGGGCTGGCTCATGTGCTTGCCTGGAGAGAGGTGGAGACACTCCATGCAGCCTCTCTGTGTGGCATCGCAGGCTCCAGCCCCGCAGGCAGCACACAGCCCAGCTATGGACACCCGGCATGGCGGCCTGGGCCAGCGCTCAGAGCCCATCCTCAGCCCTGGCCCTGCACCAGGATGCATGCTGCGTCTCCCACAGGGTCACCTCACCCCGCCTTCAACACAACCTCCCAGGAACTTTGCACCCTTGTGACCACTTTAATAATGAGGACACTGCAGGAATCCCGGCTGCAGCAGGGCCCCGAGTTCACGCTCAGCCATGCTGCTGGGCTGCGTCCCAGACACTTGGAGGACAAACACAAGACGGAAAGAGATATGCTTGCCATCCATCAATGCTGATTATTAACAAAACAACACAATAGTGACACCTTCCTATTTTTTTAAAACAATATGGACATCTTTTCCTCAAATGAGTAGAGAGGATCTGAAGAAAAAAAAAAAAAAGCATGATGCTGGTGAGCTGTCCATGTTCACACATTTTAAAAACCCAGTCAAAGTTACTGTCCTTGTTTCCTCTCCAGCTCAGTCCTGGAGGGAAGGGCCCCAGGAGGGCGATGCGGGCAGTGGGCTGGCAGGGATTAGGCATGGTCTCTGTGTGCCCAGCACCCGGCACATGCCCGTCAGTGCAGCCCAAGC
>NW_012102044.1:2232497-2264783 GCF_000951045.1 Mandrillus leucophaeus | reverse complement strand
AATCATTTTCCGAGCTTTTTTGAAGAAAAAATTGAATTGCCAAAATTAATATCTTGATCAAATATAAAATCGTTTTCCCATTACGATGGGTAATAAAAATATACATCTATACTTCATGTTTAAGTGTTTATAGATGACGTTTTTGGTTGATTTTTCAAAGAACGAAAGAAATTAAAACTTAATAAAATGAGAGTATTTCAAAAGACGTCTCAGTACCTTTTGTATTCTGGTCTGGAGAAATGTTTTCACTGTGACCTTTGTGAACACAAGCTTTGAAATACTGATGACTTGGCAGTTAGCTCACACACCTTGAGAAAATTATATTACATCTAATTTGTACAAACAGAAACCACATATCTTCCAGAGGATGTTCTCTCCTCTTTGGATTTAATTGGTGGGAGAACAGAAGGTAGAGCAGGGCTGGCTCATGTGCTTGCCTGGAGAGAGGTGGAGACACTCCATGCAGCCTCTCTGTGTGGCATCGCAGGCTCCAGCCCCGCAGGCAGCACACAGCCCAGCTATGGACACCCGGCATGGCGGCCTGGGCCAGCGCTCAGAGCCCATCCTCAGCCCTGGCCCTGCACCAGGATGCATGCTGCGTCTCCCACAGGGTCACCTCACCCCGCCTTCAACACAACCTCCCAGGAACTTTGCACCCTTGTGACCACTTTAATAATGAGGACACTGCAGGAATCCCGGCTGCAGCAGGGCCCCGAGTTCACACTCAGCCATGCTGCTGGGCTGCGTCCCAGACACTTGGAGGACAAACACAAGACGGAAAGAGATATGCTTGCCATCCATCAATGCTGATTATTAACAAAACAACACAATAGTGACACCTTCCTATTTTTTTAAAACAATATGGACATCTTTTCCTCAAATGAGTAGAGAGGATCTGAAGAAAAAAAAAAAAAAGCATGATGCTGGTGAGCTGTCCATGTTCACACATTTTAAAAACCCAGTCAAAGTTACTGTCCTTGTTTCCTCTCCAGCTCAGTCCTGGAGGGAAGGGCCCCAGGAGGGCGATGCGGGCAGTGGGCTGGCAGGGATTAGGCATGGTCTCTGTGTGCCCAGCACCCGGCACATGCCCGTCAGTGCAGCCCAAGCACTAGCACCTCCTTTCGTACCAAAAGGTATCATGCCTGGCTCAGATGACCAAATACACAGACAGCCCAGTGGAGGGGAGGAAGATGAAGGAACGTGGGTCAGCAATCCTGAACATCCTGTGCTCACAGCAAGGACACAAGGGAAACCGAGGCCTGCTATGCAGGGAGAGCCATAGAGGAAGGGAGGGTGGGCTTGGGGAAACCTGAATGGAGCCCTGCAGTGGGTGGAATTGTGGCCCCCGGGAGACGGGTTGAAGTGTTAACCTCCAGTACCTCGGAATGTACCCAGCACAGCACCCTATGGGCACCTTCCATTCTCCTGTCCCTGTCCCTTCTGTAAGGCAGGAAGGCTGTCTCCACTGGCTTGGACCATCAGCTCTTAGGACGGTGCCTCGCACCTGCTGGACTTGGTTGTCCAGGGAGGAAAGAAGGGAGGGAGGAACGTGGGGGAAGGGAGTAAAGGATGAAGAGGGAGAGGAAGAAAGGAAGAGAGGGGGACTACACATTAGAAACGGAGTCATTACAGAAGTCATCATTGGGTAAGACGCATGCCCATCTCATAGACTTTGCAGGTGTCCACGGCGTACTTCAGCTGGAGTAGAGCCAGCTCTGGTCCACTACAACTTTGTCCTTAGAGGCAGGGAGAGACACGGTAGGAATAAAGTGACACGGGCGTGAAGATGGAGGCAGAGCAGGGAGTGATGCAGCCGGAAGGCCGGGAACACCAGGAATTGCTGGCAAGCTCCCGTGGCTGGAAAGGGACAGGAAGGACCCTCTCTAGAGATTTCAGAAACAGCACGGCCCTGCGGATAGCTTGATTTCTGACTTCCAGCTTCCAGGACTGTGATGAAACTAATTTCTGACCTTTAAGCTCCCCTGTGTGGGACACTTTGTCACCACAGCCCTGGGGGACTGACAGACAAGCCTTGCCGAGGAAACACGGCCCCCGGCACACCTGGATACCTGTGCAGAACACAGTGTGGGCGTGTGGTTTTCACGCCCTGCACAGATTCACATGGACGCACCCCAGCTTCCCGTTCTTGGGCTCACACCAAAAAGAGATGTCCCCGGGGCGCTGGACCAGCCCAGGGGCTCACCAGGACCAGGTGGCCCATTTAAAACAAGACACCTAAGGGGACTTGGAGAAGGCACGGCCCTCCACAGCGGGGCAGTGTGCTGGGAGGCCAGAATGTCCAGGGCGGTGGGGCAGTGCCCTGGGGTCTTCGAGCCCCAGGTCCACAGGGGTGGAGGAGGCTGCGGCCCAGCCTGGGAGAAGGGAGCTGTGTCTCAGGGCCACAGCTGGAGGGGAGCAGCAACCTTCAGCTGAGGAAGCTGCCTGCCCAGGGCTCAGGGAGGAGGGGGAGTGAACACCCACCCCCGCCACCTCCGTCTCTCTCCTGCCTCCAGTCCTGCAGGCGGTCCTGGCACCAAACCCGGATGGAGCTCCAGGGCAGAGGGCGGGGAGAGCCCAGGGGAGAACGCTGCCTAGGGATGGAAATTTGCGGGCTCCAGGGTCTCCCCTTCCTTACCCAGAAGCAAGAGGTTGAGCCTGCAACCGAGGTCCCTGCATCAATAACCTTGGACCTCCAAGCCAAGTGCCCCTGTGGAAGCCCCGGGGGATGGGGGGACATAAACAGAAGTAGTACGGCCAGCTCTACCTTCGAGGAGGAGGGGGTGTCACATCAGCAGGCTTGTGAGCCTCGTGCTGGGGGCGTTGGGGCTAGGTGCTGAGGCCTGGGATTCCGTGCAGTGCTTACCCTGGGTCCCGCCACGCAGGAACAGGACGATGGCTGAGCCACATCCTGCTCTGTGTGCGGTATAGGAGAGAGGACAGGGAAACTCTTCGTCTATAAACACCCAATATGTCCCACTCTACTTAATTTGAATTTTCGGGTTGACGTCTCTGTTAGCATTTTCTTCCCATGTGCACGCTGAGCCGGCGGTCAGTCCCCGGTCCCACCCCTCCCGCTCTGTCATCTCTGCTGTGCTGGGCCCAGGGCCTTCACGGCGACTCGGGCTGACTGTGGAACCTGCTCTCACGGCTCCTTCCTGAGCGTCGTGGATGCTGCCTCAGGGGTGCACAAGGGAGGCCTGAGCGCGTGACAGTCGGCAGCAGTGATTTCCCATCTGATTGCATCTGTGCGTGGCGGTGCAATTGCCAATCAGCCCTGGAGGCGATTAGACTCAGAGCGGCCTTTTCGTGGCTGGGTCTGGCCTTGGGATGATTCTAAAAGGAGGCAGCTCTGACGACGGCCACTTAGGTCTCAGAGACCCACCACTCAGGCAGCCTGCGAGCTCCTCGGGCTGCAGAGGGGCTGGTGTGTTTTCCAGCCCCCGGATCCCCGCTGGGCCTGCCAAGCCCCAATCAAGGGGCTGTCGCCGAGGCTGCCCCTTCAAGAGATTGCTGGGGGGTGGCGGGGGGGATGGACCATCTCAGGACCCCTAATGGGCTCGGCAGCCTGGGGCTTTCACCACAGACCCCAGGCACGGGGAGCATGGCAGGCGACCCCTGAGTGTGCTGTGGCCTCCATCACAGGCAGGCTGGGAGGTTGTCACCAACAGTGACAGCCACAGCCGCCCAACCCTGCAGCAGCTCGGACGTGCGGCCACCAGTCGGATCAGGGAACCTGCAGAAGGCGAGAGGCTTGTCTCGGTTCCACTTACAGTCCTCCGAGAACTCTCAGAGAGAAATCACACATTCCGAATTTGAATATGAAGAATAATAAATGAGAAATGAAATCAAAACTCCTCATATATCGAATGCCCCACTGCGCAGCAGACAGGACTTTAAATAGATTCATGTAGACACATTTCAAAACGGGCAATTTGGATATTAAAACTCAAATGGCATCAGTGACTTTGGGGAGCATGTGCCAGTGACATGCACACAGCTGAGACACACAGTGACACACACACAGCTGGGCACACAGTGACACACACGGCTGAGACACACAGTGACACACATGGCTGAGACACACAGTGACACACATCGGCTGGGACATACAGTGACACACGGCTGGGACACACAGTGACACACACGGCTGGGACACACAGTGACACGCGGCTGGGACATACAGTGACACACACAGCTGGGACACAGTGACACACACGGCTGGGACACAGTGACACACACGGCTGAGACACACAGTGACACATGGCTGGGCACACAGTGACACACATAGCTGGGCACACAGTGACACACATGGCTGAGACAGTAACACACACATGGCTGAGACACAGTGACGCACACACGGCTGGGATACACAGTGACACACATGACTGAGACACACACAGCTGAGACACACAGTGACACACACATGGCTGAGACACACAGTGACACACACACGGCTGGGACACACAGTGACACACAGCTGGGATACACAGTGACACACAGCTGGGCATACAGTGACACACAGCTGAGACACACAGTGCCACACACATGACTGAGACACAGTGACACAGCTGAGACACACAGTGACACACATGGCTGAGACACAGTGACACACACGGCTGGGACACAGTGACACACACGGCTGAGACAGTGACACACGTGGCTGGGACACACAGTGACACACATGGCTGAGACACACAGTGACACACACGGCTGGGACACACAGTGACACACACACCGCTGGGCTCACAGTGACACACATGACTGAGACACACAGTGACACACACAGCTGAGACACACAGTGACACACATGGCTGAGACAGTGACACACGCGGCTGGGACACACAGTGACACACGACTGAGACACAGTGACACACACGGCTGGGACACACAGTGACACACACGGCTGAGACACACAGTGACACAAGGCTGGGACACACAGTGACACAAGGCTGGGACACAGTGACACACACGACTGGGACACACAGTGACACACACGGCTGGGACACACAGTGACACACGGCTGAGACACAGTGACACACAGCTGGGACACAGTGACACACACGGCTGGGACACACAGTGACACACACATGGCTGAGACACACAGTGACACACAGCTGGGACACACAGTGATACACATGGCTGAGACACACAGTGACACGCGGCTGGGACATACAGTGACACACACGGCTGGGACACAGTGACACACACGGCTGGGACACAGTGACACACACACGACTGGGACACACAGTGACACATACACGGCTGAGACACAGTGACACACGGCTGGGCACACAGTGACACACAGAGCTGGGCACACAGTGACACACACGGCTGAGACAGTAACACATGGCTGAGACACAGTGACGCACACACGGCTGGGATACACAGTGACACACGGCTGAGACACACACAGCGACACACATACAGCTGGGACACAATGACACGCACATGACTGGGACACACAGTGACACACGCACGGCTGGGACACGCAGTGACACATACATGGATGGCACACACAGCGACACGTGCGCGGCTGGCATACGCAGTGACATGCACAGTGCTGAGACATGCAGTGACACACACGGCTGAGACATGCACACAGCTGAGACAGCCCTGCTCACGGCACCTGCCCGACGGGGCTGCTGCTAGTCATCAAGACCACTCCTGGGTTCACAAGTCCCCTCTGCCGAAAACTCCCCTGTTCCCCTCAACCTGTGTCACTGAGAGGCTCCCCCACCTTGGCACACTGCCTGTGATCACCTTCCATTCTCCTGTCCCTGTCATTCCTATAAGGAAAGAAGGCTGTCTCCATTGGACTTGGATCCTCAGCAAGTAGGACAGTGCCTGGCACCTGCTAGACTTGGTTGTCCAGGGAGGGAAGAAGTGAGGGAGGAAAAGAGGAAGGGAGGGAGCAAAAGATGAAGAGAGAGAGGAAGCAAGGAAGACAAGGAGGAAGAAAGAAAAGGAAGAAGGAGGGAAGGAAGGGAGAGAGAGAGGAAGGGAGGGCGGAAAGAAGGAAGGGAGGAATGAGGGCAGGGTGGGAGGCAGGGAGGGAGGAGGGAAAGAAAAGAGGGAAAGGAGGGACAAATGGAGGGAGGGAGGAAGTGGGGGTAGAAGGAGATGGGCAAAAGGCGGCAGGTGGAGGAACGAAGGGAGCGGGGAAGGAAGGAAAGGAGTGTAGCCAAGCAAAGGGAGCAGGAAAGGGTTAAAGCCAAAACCCTCCAGAGAGTGTGGACTGATCCCCTTCCTTCTGTGGTGTCTAAAGGAGAAACGGGTGTTTCTGGGACAGCACAGGAGAGCCAGGAGTCCAAGCAGGGATGAGCTGAGGTCCTGCTGCCTCAAATGCCACGGCGCCCTCAGTGGACCCCAAACGAGCTCTCTCTGTAACAGTGGGAGTCTATTGCAGCGATCGGCTGGCACAACTTGCCACAAGTCCTATTCTATTTATGATATTTATTTTCGCCATCCTCTACTTGCATTATCTACGGGAAAAAGGCATTCTTTTGTGACAGGTTAAGGAGGGGTAAAGAAAATGAAGGGACATGATAAAAAGGGGTTCTCCCGACAACGCAGGGTGGCCTTGCCTGCTCCAGGACAGGCCTAGCTCTGTTCTAAACATCACAATTGTGCAGCCGTTCAGACAGACACAGGCGGCATGACACCAGCGTGAGAAGTGCTTCTAGTCAATCTTGGAAAGTCGCAACCTGTCTCAGGACCTGCCGATGCTTTTAAAAGGATGAAGACGTTTCCTCTGACCTTAAGGAGCACACGAATCTCTGCCTTTTGACGAGTGTAAACCATCAGAGCTCATCTGCAGCTGAGTGGTCTGGAGCACAGAGCTATAAAACCTCAGTTTAAAGCCTTGAGTTAGGAGGCTCTAGATTTGGGTGCAGACGGCTTTTCCCATCACGGATAATGAGATATTTTACCTTTGACAAAAGACGACAGATGTAATGTACACAGATATGTAAGCTCTAACCTCGCGGACTCTTTCTGTGGGGGTGGCATGGGGTGTTCACAAGGTGAATGTGAGGGGATACCTCTCATCCCACGGCCGCTGTTCTAGTTAAGCTGCATCAGCTTCCATCTGCAGACACTTTTGCACTGAGACACGGAGCCGTCCTTCTGTTCTAAGAGAAGCAGCGAGGAAACGACTGCGTAGGCATGTTCCAGAAATCCCCAAATGCAAAGAGTAATTATAGCCTTTTTTTTTTTTTTTGAGACAGAGTTTCACTCTTGTTGCCCAGGCTGGAGTGCATGACGCGATCTTGGCTCACCTCAACCTCCACCTCCTAGGTTCAAACAATTCTCCTGCATCAACCTCCCGAGTAGCTGGGATTACAGGCATGCGCCACCACACCCGGCCAACTTTGTATTTTTAGTAGAAACAGGGTTTCTCCATTTTGGTCAGGCTGGTCTCGAACTCCTGACCTCAGGTGATCCACCCGCCTCAGCCTCCCAAAGTGCTGGGATTACAGGCGTGAGCCCCCGCACCTGGTCAATTATAGTTGTTTTTAAATTTCATGAAAATAGCTGTTGAAAAGAAACACCCATAAAAACTGTTATGTGTTCATGCTCAGTGCACGTGGAGGTCAGGATAATGACCACTGATTTGGGTTATTTAAATGGCTTATTCATTTCATTTGGATAAATACAAATACATATTTATGAGTTCTTATAAGATTCTGTTTGATTTTACTAGCCGGGCACAGTGGCTCATGCCTACAATCCCAGCACTTTGGGAGGCCAAGGCAGGTGGATCGCCTGAGATCAGGCAGCTGGGTCTCCTGAGGTCAGGACTTTGAAAACAGCCTGAAAACAACCTCATCTCTACTAAAAATACAAGGGGGAAAAAAAAAAAAAAAAAGTCATGCATGGTGGTGCATGCCTGTAATCCCAGCTACTCGGGAGGTTGAGGCAGGAGAAATGCTTGAATGCGGGAGGCGGAGGTTGCAGTGAGCTGAGACAACGCCACTGCACTCCAGCCTGGGTGACAGAGCAAGACTCCGTCTCAAAAAAAAAAAAAGCTAAATATATGAAGTACAGTACCATCTTATTATGGTTTTAATTTCCATTCATTCCCCAGTGAATAATGATATTGAGCTTTTAAAAAATGTGTTTATTTGCCACTCATGTATTTTCTTTCATAAAGTATGTGTTCAAATGTTTTGCCAGTTTCATTCCTGGGTTGCTTAGTTTCTTACTGTTGAGTTTTGAGAGTTCTATATATGGCCTGTATGCAACTCCTTTGCCAGGGATGTGATTTTAAAATATTTTATTCTAAACTGCATCTTGTATTTTTACTCTTTTAGCACTGACCTGGACAGAGCAAAAGTTTTTAATTTTGATGAAGTTCAGTTTATTAATTTTTCCTTTATGGCTTTTCCTTTCAATGTTGTATCTAAGAATTTTTTGCTAAACCAAGGTCGCAAGTGTTTCCTTCTATATTTTCTTCTAAATTTTTTAGAGTTTCAAGCTTTACATTTAGGTCCGTGATCAATTTTTAGTTAATGGAGACCTTTTTACTTTCACATGTAGATGTCTAACGGTTTCAGTGACATTTGTTAAAAAGACTGTCTCTTCTCCATTGAATCGTCTTCGTACTTTTGTTGAAAATCAATTGTGCTAGTCTCTCTGGACTCTATTCTCTTCTATTGATCTATGTCTATCTTTTTGCCTGTATAACATTGTCTTGATTATGGTATCTTTAGAGTAAGGATGGAAATGAAGTAGTTTCAATTTTCTTCTTTTTCAAAATTGTTTTGGTGTTTCTAGTAACTTGCCTTTTTGGGTAGATTTTAGAATCAGGGTTTGGCTATTCTGAAAGAGTCCTGGGAAGGTTTGCTTAGGGTGATCTTGGATCTATAGATCCAGCTGGGAAGAACGTACATGGCAACCATAGTAAGTCTTCCAATTCATGCTCACAAATGTCTTTTCATTTATATAGGTTTTCTTTGATTTCTTTCATCAGCAATTTATGGTTTTCAGCATACACATCCTGCAATTTTTTATATGAATACCTAAATATTTTATTTTTATGCTGCATTGGAAATGGTACTTAAAAAATTTATTTCCAGTTGTTTATGTCTAATATATAGATACACAACTGATTTCTTTTTAGCATATTGACTGTATCCTGTGACTCTGCTAGACTTCACTGTTAGTTCTAGGACTTTCTATGCAGATTCCATAGGATTTGTTATGTAGATGATTATGTCATCTGTAAATAGAGACGGTTTTACTTCTTCCTTTACAACCTGTATGCTTTGTTTTGTTCCTTGCTTAATTTCATTGGCAAGGATTTCCAGTATTATGTTGAATAAAAAATAGAAGCAGTGACATTGAACAAATTTACCTTGTTCCTACTTTTATGGGATAAGCAGTCAGTCTTTACCATTTAAGTGTGATGTTAGCTATAGGTTTTTTGTAGATTACTTTGAACAAGTTAAGGACATACCCTTTCATTCTTAGTTTGCTGAGAATTTCCATCAAGAATGAATGTTACATTTTTGTTAAATTCTTTGTCTGTGTCTAATTAGGTGATCACATGAGTTTTCTTCTTTTCTGAATACGATGACATATTAATTTTCAAATGTTGAGCCCACTTTGCATTCCTGGAATAAACCCCTCTTGGTCATGATATATTATCCTTATTATAAAGGGGCAAATTCTTCTTGTTGTTTTTTTACTGTGGGTTTCTGTATCTCTGCCCATGAGGGATATGGCTCTGTCGTCATCCTGTGATGTCTGTCTGTGTTTTGTATCAGGATAACATTGCTCTTATAAATGACTGGAATGTGTTCCCTCCTCTTCTATTTTCTGGAAGAGTGTGTGCACAGCTGTCATCTCCTGCTCTGATGTGTGATAGCATTTTGCAGTGAAGCTATCTGGCCTTGGAGTTTCTTCTTCTTTTTTTTTTTTTTAAGTTCTTAAGTGAGACTTCAATTTCCTCAATAGTATGGAGTAATTCCAGTTATCTCTCTCTCTTTTTGAGTGAGTTTTGGTTGTTTGTGTCTTTCAAAAAATTGGTCATTTAATCTGTTACGGAATACGGTGAGTGTGGTTTATCGCATTCCCTGATTACCTTTTCCATGTTTCTAGACCTGCAGTGATATCCTCCCTCTCACTCCATAAGCTGGAAAACTGTACCTTGTCCCTTTCCTTCCTCATTCTGGATAGAGGCTCAATGAGTTTACTGATATTTTCAAAGAGCCAGCTCTTGGCTCCATTAGCTTTCTCCGTGGCTCTGCCTGCAGTTCCAGTGTTGCTGCTGCTTTCCTATTGTCTTCCTTCTGTTTGCTGATTTAGTTTGCTTTTATGTTGCTTCTTAAGGTGAAAGGCTAAATTCTTGATTTCAGACATTACTTCTTTTCAAACGTAACAATGTGAATCTATAATTTTGGATGTAAGCACTGCTCTGGCTGCATCCCTCTAGTTTTCATATGCTGTGTTTTAATATTTATTCAAGTAAAAATATTTTCTAAGTTCCCTTGTTTCTTTCTCTTGACTTAAGGGTTATTTTAAAATATGTTATCTAATTTCCAAATGGTTGCAGACGTTCTGGGTATCTTTTTATTGACTTCCTTCTTAATTCAAATATGTTTAATCGATACAGTTTATACAATTTTGGTTCTTGCGCATGTTCAAAGGCGTGCTCAGTGGCGTGCAACATGGTCCATCCTAGGGCGTGTTTCTGGTGCCTTCACTGTGTGGCGTCTTCACACCAATTAGGCCAACAGGGCCATCATGGTGCCCGGCTCTTCTCTGTCATGGGTAATTGTCTGTCCTCTTTGTCCACTGATGACGGGACTATCTAAGGGTTGGCATCTTCTGATTCTGTTTCATGCTGAAACTTGGCCAGGGATTGTTCGTTGTGCCGAGTGATTCTAGATAAGTCTGGGTCTTGTGAAAACCTTCTGGAGGATGTTGATGCTTGTGACTGGCTTGTGTTAACAGGCGGTCGCCCAGCTAGGCTCAGGGTGCAGGTTTCCAGGGTCATGGAAACTTCTATGGGTGCCAGTTCCAGGCCCAACTGCTCTCACGGCCTTTGCCTTGCCGTCTGGGGCCGGCCCTCAGGTGCACCCCAGAGCTTAGTCTGGGAATGAGGTCTCCGTGGCCTTCACTGCACTTCTGCAGTTCATCGCATGCATCTGCGGCTTTATAAGCAGAACTGGGGAATCCCTTTCCCCAATATTCTTTCCGGGATTTCCCCACAGTCCAGCATTTAGGGTTTCATGTTCCCAGTGTCTGTGGCCAGATGCTTGGGATTATCTCAGAACTTCTGCCCTCAACGCTCTTGTGCAGCTTCATGGCCAAGAGCCGTAGGAAAAACAGAGGAAACAAGCCGAGCATGGTGCCTCATGCCTGTAATCCCAGCACTTCAGGAGGCCAGGGCAGGTGGATCACCTGAGGTCAGGAGTTCGAGACCAGGCTGGCCAACATGGTGAAACCCTGTCTCTACAAAAAAAAAAAAAAAAAAAATTAGCCTGGTATGGTGGTGGACGCCTGTAATCCCAGCTACTTGGGAGGCTGAGGCAGGAGAATCGCTTGAACTGGGGAGGAGGAGGTTGCATTGAGCTAAGATCGCATCATTGCACTCCATCCTGAGCGACAAGAGCGAAACTCTGTCTCAACAAAAAGAAAGAAAGAAAAAGAGAGAAAACAATAACTGGGACCCTGCCCCCGGCCCCAGCTTTGTTCTTCACACACAGGGGCCCTTTCCCAGTTCTTCTGACCAGAGAGATGGGCCTTCTCTCGAGGTCTCAGGTGACGGCACCATTCCTGCAGCAATGCAAGTGGGGCTGGCCTCAGGAACGAAGGGAAGAAAAACAGGGATTATCTCCATCTTCTCTGGCTCACAGGAGTACCTTTCCAACCTCTGGCAAAAAAGGTGGGTTTCCCTTGGAGTTCTGCTGCCCACGCCTGAGGAGGAGGTCCCAGGTCAGCTCACTGTTATGGACCCTATTTTTACAGCCCCCAAACTCATATGTTGAAATCCTAACTCCAAACATGATAGCATGAGGAGTGGGGCCTTTGAGAGTGACCAGGTCATGAACGTGAAGCCTCAGGGTGGGATTAGCATTCTTATAAAAGAGCCCCAGTTAGCTCCCCCAGCCGTCCCACCCTGTGAGGACCCAGCCAGAAGGTGACTCCTCGTCTTGTTGGTTTGCCAGCGATTTGTCCCTGCAGAAGCACAGGGAGCATTACCCACATGCCCATCCTTCGCTGTGCCCCTTGTGAGTGCTTCTGCGTGGGGGCTCCTGCCTTGCCGTCCTCCTGTGAAGAGTCCTCCAGTATTGGGTGTGTGATCCCTGAGATGCACTTAGGAACGCTGTGATGCTGAGAGTGTCTCGGGTGTGTGTTGGCAGAGGACTGAGGCGATGAGGGCACCCCTGGACTACTGGCCAGCGGGCTCCTTCCCCGAGTGTAGTCCTGGAAGGAGGGGCCTCCGACACTCCAGCCTTGCCCCAGGCAACAGGACATGGAGCTGGGACTCTTCACACAGCAGGGAGCCTCTCCCGTCCGTGTATTCCTTTCCTGCTTTTCTCCAGGAGCCTCATGGTAAATCCTCTTACTGCCCATGGGGATGTGGTCCTCTAATTAATCGCTGTGCTAAGCCAGACCTCAAGGTCTTCAGCTGAGATTGAGATGAAGAGGGGCTCTGCCCGGAAGCTCTTGTTTGCCTCCACACATGGTCAAGCCGCCCTCGGAGCTGGGCTCCCAGCCTCCCTTTCATCCTTTCCTTCCGTGTTCCTGCCTTTCCGTCGTTTCTTCTTTGCGCTTTCCTTCTTCCCTCCTTTCTTCCTTTTCCCCACCTCTCTTTTCTTTTCTCCAAAGCTATTGCTTTTTCCCATTGCTCTGTCACAAAGCTGCCTAATACAGATTATTTTAGTGTAGTTACTCTTTGACTTTTTCTTTTAAATAAAATAACATCTTTTACAAGTCCTAAAAGCACACTTTAAGAAAACCAAATAGGGTACAGAGAGTGATGTTAGCCACATGGCAGAATCGGAGATACGGAGAAAAGGGAGTGTGAATTGGCACACCCATTATGGAAACCAGTACGGAGGCCCCTCAAAATATCGAAAACTGAAGTCCCACAGGATCCAGCAACCCCACTTCTGGGTCTACATCCAAAGGCATTGAAATCACATACTGAATTCAATACCATGTTAACCACAGCACTGTTCACAATAGCCAACGTACAGAATCAACCTAAATGTTCATCACTAGATGAATGGATAAAGAAAGCAGGTAGGCTGGGCACGGCGGCTCATACCTGGAATCCCAGCACAGTGGGAGGCCGAGGCAGGCAGATCACGAGGTCAGGAGATTGAGACCATCCTGGCTAACACAGTGAAACTGCATCTCTAGTAAAAATATGAAAAATCAGCCAGGCGTGGTGGCGGGCGCCTGTAGTCCCAGCTCCTCGGGAGGCTGAGGCAGGAGAATCGCTTGAACCTGGAAGGCGGAGCTTGCAGTGAGCTGAGATTCCGTCACTGCACTCCAGCCTGGGAGACAGAGTGAGACTCCATCTCAACAAAAGAAAAAGAAAAAGAAAAGAAAAGAAAGCATGGTACATCTACACAGTGGAATTGTGTTCAGTCATAGAAAAGAAGTAAAGCCTATCATCTGTGACAACGTGGATAAACATGGAGGACATTACACCAAGTAACAAGCCAGGCAGAGAAAGGCAAATGCCGCATGATTTCGCTCCTATGTGGAGTCTAAAATTTCATACTTACAGACGCAGAGAATGGAATAGTGGTCCCAGGGGCTGAGTGGGTGAGGGAAGGAGAAACATTGGTCAGAAGATGCAAAGCTTCAGCTAGGTAAGAGGAAGGAGCTCTGCTGGTCGCCTGCACCGTGAGGTCACTATAGTTAACAACGATGCATTGTTTATTTCAAAATTGCTAAACAAGTGGATTTTAAATGTTCTCCTCACAAAGGACGATGAGTATATGAGGTGGTGGATATGCTAATGAGCCTGGTTTGCTCATTTCACGATAGATCCAAGCACTGAAGCAGCACATTGCACTCCAGAAATACATGCAATTATTATTTGCCGATTAAAAAAAAAAAAAAACTAAGCAAATAGTGCCCTGAATACATATAAAAGTCACAGTGCACTTATTTTATCTGGGAAGGGAGTGAATGAGGTGTTAAGCTACAGGTAAGGGCTTTTGGGAATAAGGTGTTAATGACGGCTATTCGTCAACAGAAAACTACAACAAGGAGATGCTGGCGTGGCAGCAACACAATGATGAACACCAAACAAAATCATTATCGTATATTTCAGCATAGCTAGAAAAGAGATTTGAAATGTTCCCAACACAAAGAAATGATGAATGACGATGGATACCCTGAACGCTCTGATGTGGTCACTGCACGTCGCCTGCATGTGTCCGAACATCACAGGTACCCCGTAAATGTGAACCATCATTATTATTCATAAAAAAGAGATGGAAACAAGGTAAGTAACATTTAGAAACCAAGTAAAAAGTACCAACACGTTCCTGTTCCTGTCTTACAAAGACTCACCCGAAATCCCTGGACGGGGCTAACTAAAATAGTTAGTTTCAGTTAAATTGTTCCGTTAATTAGAAAGCTGATTACAATTTGGGCTGCGATAAAAGCTCCTTTAACAGCCATTCCTTTCCCTTGGCTCATCCTCCTATCAGAGGAACTAAATTAATTAGGCTCCTGGAACTTGGGCTTCCAGAAATTCACAAAGAAGTATTGATGGGTGAGCACGGAAACTTTGCAAAAAGAGGGGTCAGAAGAGGGGACGTGAATCTTCTCTGCTGAATTCCAGTGACCCCAGATCTGACCACTGTTTCTTCAACATGCATTTTCAAAGTCTGCATTGGCCAGTTAGGTCAATATTGGCGTAAAAACCAGTTTCTGCGGTGCACCACCAACGACATGAACTGAGATGCTTGCGTCTCCCGTAGCAGCTTAATGTGCGATGCTCATAATAATGAACCAGGAGCACTCAGAATCACGGGGAATCTTTCCAACAACCCAGGTTAAATAGTACTCAGTGGAGCTGTATTGTCAAGCACAGGGCCCGGGTTTTCAGGGCGCTGGTCATCTTCCTGCTGCGTTTCCCCGCTGGGCCAACAGTGTCATCTTCACCCGTCACCAAGGCCAGAGGCCTGGAAGTTGGTTCGATCCCTCCTTTTCTCTCACCCTGCTCCAAACATCCCCCACATTCGTCTGATTTTCTCTCCCACTGCTGCTGCTCTGGTTTTGAGGCTGCCGTCCCATGGTGTCGCCTCCCCAGAGGGTCCCATGCATTCTCCCTGCCATGGGGTCCATCAGGGACCGTGGCCTCCTCACCTCCACTCTTGTCTGTTTACCGTCTGTTCTCCTGCAGAGCCTCAGAGATCACGTTTGAAACCATCATTCCCATCACAAGGCTCCCTCGTTGGAAACTCCTCTGCAGCTCCCTTCACAGAAGGAAATCAAATCCTGGCCATGGCCTCCAGGGCCTGCCTGGGACAGACTCCCGCCTGTGGCGATTCTGGGCAGGCCCTGGGGCTGTGCACGGTCTGCAGGCCCCTGAGCAGAGCTTCTGACTTGCCCTTTCTTCTGCCTGGGATGCTTTTCCTGACTCTTTCCAGGACTAGAACTCAGCTTCCAGGCCACCTCTCCTCGAGGCTTTCTGTGGCCACATAGTGCAGAGCTCTGGGTGTTCTGAGCCATAGCACCCTGCTTTGCTCTTGCAGACTGAGCCTCTCCTTTGCAGCCCTCAAAGCCTGAGCCCTGGGTGTGGGGCCGCCTCGGGCACTCACCATGGGAATCTAGCGCCTGGCACCGCGCCTGGCGCTCCCCGGGAGCTGGGAATGGTTGACGGTTGAAAAGTGAAATGCATTGTCTTAGGAAGCAGACAGACCCTCTCCGGCTGTGAGACCACAGAGGGGCTCCGACTGTGGTTGGGGTCTGTGCTGATTGTTTGGTCATGGAGGGTTATTCTGTGCTCAGGGAGACAGGAAGACCCACAGGTGCCCCGCAGCTCTCACGCAGGGAGGTGAGGAGGGAGATTCCCCAACGCTTACCCTCAAGCGAAGTGCAGGGCTTGAGATGACGGCGAACCCAAGCAGTGAGGAGCCGGCGGGGATAGAGCCTGGTGCGGAGGAAGCGTGGGACGGGCAGGAGCAGCCTACAGAGCGCCCGGCAAACGGAGGCATGTGCCCAGCGTGGATGACTCCAAGAGCAACAGCGCTTCCTCGGGAATCAATCTGCAGCGCGGAACAGCTTTTCCCTCCTCCTTCCTTCTTTTTTAAAAAATGTTTTGCCATGGTACTTGGCGAATCATGAAGTGGAGGGGCAGGAAGCCTGTCCACCACGCAGCAAAGGCGGCTGCCGAGGAAAGTGGAGTCTGAGCTGGGCGCATCCCTGCCCGGCCACAGATATATACACGGTGGTTCTGAACGGTAGGACTGCACTGTCTTCCAGGCTGAATGACGCCAAATAACTTCTGCCCAGACAGCTTGCCAAGCAGGTTGATGTTGTATTTGGATATCTACTACGTTTAATACTGCCACTTAAAAGTCGCCTTTACACGTATAGTCCATGATATATATCTGGAATAAGTTAGAAGCTAAAAGCAACACACCTAACAGTTAGGTTCTCACCAAACTTAACTCTCTTGGATTCTCAGGAACATTACCACCGAAGAAAGGCTTATATTGGGTGAGTCAAAAATCTCCAAGCAGCAGCTCCAAAAGGGAGCATGACACTCGAGTCCCTCCGGCGATGAGCCCCCACTCCACGCAGGCACCCAAAGCTCAGGTGACCGACTAAGCACTTTCAGCACCCATCGCCTCGCCGCACAGAGCTGGCGTCGTCCAGGAAGTCTTTCTCTTGAGAGCCACAGCAGAGGGTCAGACGTTCATCTTCCACCACTAAACCATCAGCTACACCAAACCCTGTGCTCACGCCGCGTAGAGAACTGCGGTCCCCTGTGTGTCTGCTCTGCATTCTCAATGGATACACCAAGTGGTGTCTATTCTAACCCACACGCAGGCTGGTTGCATGAGCAGGTGAATCGTCCTGACCATTTAAATGGTTCAAAGAGCACCTGAGGAAGTGTCCTTCGTGGGTGGACGTCAGGAAGCAGTGCCGTCTTCCTGCCACCGCAGCTGCAGCGGAGATGACCACAATGAACCAACACCTCGACAACCTGAAGCTCACAGTGTCTCCTTGAAGACTGGCCATTTTCACTTAAGCTTTTTCTTTCTTAGGGGCCTTTGATTTCACTCCAGGGTCTTAAACTTCCTTGGTCACTTGCTAACTGCCAAAAAATGTCCTCCCTGCGGGTCATGACTGCCCCACACTCTTGGTTCTAAGATAAAGGCAAGTCTGCTGCACTATCTTCTGTGTGGCCCCGTTAGTCCGTGAACGACTCTGTTTTACCCTCTCTGTGTATGTACTCATGCAAGTGGCTTGACTCCAATTCGCGTGCTGGGTGGTAGGATTCACTGTCTATACCCGTCTCCTTCCACAGATTATGATCCCAGCATGTGCACAGCCCAAGTCCAGCCAAGAAGTTCATGCCAAATAAATGTGCAATATCTTTTAATTACGGGGCAAATACAGGTCTGTGACCTACATCATGTGGCACATACACCTGGTGGTGACTGATAAGTGTTTCTCAAGTGATAAATAAAGCTTGAATTTCTCTAGGTACAGACGGATGAGTAGAGGAAGCCCCTGGATGGCATTCCCATTTTCATTTTGTAAATCAGAGAATTGCAGTGAACTCTAATGCCTTAGTGCTGTGACGTTACACAGAATATGTTCCTTTGTCCACCATGCGTAATTGCTTCTGTATCACAAAGTATCCTCCCAGCTACCTCCTCAAATGCACAGAAGCCACTTGCATGAGTACATACCCAGAGAGGGTAAAACAGAGTCGCTCACGGACTAACGGGGCCACACAGAAGATACTGCAGCAGGCTTGCCTTTGTCTTAGAACCAAGAGTGTGGGGCAGTCATGACCTGCAGGGAGGACATTTTTTGGCAGTTAGCAAGTGACCAAGGAAGTTTAAGACCCTGGAGCGAAATCAAAGGCCCTTAAGAAAAAATAAAACTTAAATGAAAATAGCCAGTTGTTCATTAATCACCAGGAGTTGTCTGACCCAGGCTGGGGGCAGTCTTATTGCTATTATAAACCACACAAATGTAAAGAAGAAAGTAATTGCCTCCTTTATAGACTGAAAAGTTAAATGTGGGGCGGCCGGTTGCCATGGACACACTGGACTGTTTACAGCTCCGGTGTAAACAGTGGCCAGAGAGAAAGCAGCATTTCCTTCCTAATGACATTCATTAGGGTCACTTTTTTTTTAGTGGGTCCTTTCTCTGAAAATGAATTCCCACTGATTATGCACATGCCTTCACAAATAAAATCACGTCGAAGAGAGGGGTGCGAGTGTGTGCCAGCAACCGGCCACGTGTCCGTCTGATTCTGCCATGGAGCTTTCTCCGCTGGAGGTGGCAGCGAGAACTAACCCACCCTGTCCCTCGTCCGCTGAGAGAGAGACGTGGATGCGCAGAGCTGCAAGCGGTCGGAGCTCTGTCCCATGAGGAAGCCCAGATGACCTCTGCATTCCAGAAACTGCTTCTGCTTTAGTCATTTCATCAGCTCATCTGATACAGGGCTTCTGCCTGGATGCAGGGGAGGCACAGCAGGGGCCTGGGGATGAGCCCAGGAGGGAAATGGGGCCTGACCGGAGGGTGGTGGAGCATCATGGTACCTCTTTCGTCAGACCCTTAGGAAACACAGGGAAGTTTGCGGCTGTGTATGGACACCATTACGACCCTGACTTACTCTCAAGGACTCACGCCTAGGCTGGAGCTGACCTGGCATTCCACGGCCACCGGCCCAGGTTCGTGAGGCTTCAGCTGCCATCGCTAGTGTTTCTCTCCCACTTCTTCAGTTTCAGAAACGATCGTCTTCCCCCTCTATCCTGAAAGCCCAGTCACTGTTTTCACAGAAATAACATGTTCCCCTAAAGAAAAAGACCACCAGAGAATTGGGTTCAAGATCTAAAATGACCTCAGCAACCACACCGCTTTGGATTTCCGGGAATGCCACATCAGCAACGAGGGTGGAGGCTGAACACTCAATGCCCCTTAAGCCCCGAGCACAACCGCGCTGTCGGCCAGCCGTCCTGGAAAACAGGGATGTACCCCGTCACCGCACTCCAGTGTGGCCACGGCCGGCTCACCGCTCACACTAAACGCCGCAGGTGAGGAAGTAGGGGCAGAAGTGAGGGGTGAGAATTTAAAACTCCTGCAGCAATTTGACACTGCAGTGCTATGTGTATTCAATCTCACACCTCAGAAGTCTGACTTTTCTTTGATGGATTAGTTTTTTTTTTTGGAGATGGAGTCTTGCTCTGTCACCCACGCTGGAGTGCAGTGGCGTAATCTCGGCTCATTGCAACCTCCACCTCCGGGGTTCAAGCGAGTCTCCCACCTCAGCCTCCCAAGTAGCTGGGACTACAGGCGCCCGCCACCACGCCCAGCTAATTTCTGTATTTTTAGTAGAGACGGGGTTTCAACACGTTGGCCAGGCTGGTCTCGAACTTCTGACCTCAGGTGATCCACCCACCTCGACCTCCCAAAGTGCTGGGATTACAGGCATGAGCCACCACGCCTGGCACTTTTAAAGGATTACTTTTATTTCACTTTTTTTTTTTAAAGTAATTCCTTTTTATTGTATTTTACAGAAGCATCATTCCATGACAGGCTGGGAATTAGAAATAAAATGCTAGTCCTTGACCACAGGCTGGTGACCTCATCACAGAGACAGTGCCCAGAAATTCTCTGTTAAGATTAAAGCACAGCAATAATTAGCCAAGACCTGCCTTCCTAGAGGTTCAGTTTAACGACTTATTTTAAAAAAGCTTTTTTGGAAATATCTCTAGGTGTTAGGTTTTCTATTATTTTATTTTTCATCTCCTGAGAGAGAACCAGGGAAGCCGACTCAGGTCCCTTCACAAATGGCCTAAAACTCTGTCCTAGGGCCCCTGCTGGGGACTGCCCCAGGGACCCACAGCCCCTGGAGGAGTTGATCCTCCCTCCAGAATCATCCGAGACCCAGCTCTCGCTAAGAGCCACCAGGAAACTGGGCCTCCCCCTGGGCACTGCCAAGCTGTGGTATACGCCATGCTCCATCTCCAGATAGGTCACACCTAAGTTCAATTATAGGATCTTAGAATATTCCCCATAGAAACAATGTTAAAAAGTGAAATTAGGTTCCCAGATAAGCCTACCCAAGCCCATTGTACCTGTAACGCAGCCAGCATTGTACAGAAATCGCTTAGGGAACGCTCTAAGCCTCTTCTGCTGGACAGTCTCTAAGCATCCCCAGGGCGCAGCCTCCTACCCGGGCCCCTGCCTCTGGGTTCACCCACGCATTCGCTCTCCACGCTCTCGGCCACAGTCTGTGGCTCCCCGCCTGAAAACCTCCAGAGCACCGGGTCCCCAGACTCCAGCCCGTCCTCCTCTCCGGCCCTGCCTTGGTTGGCAACTTCACCCACACACCAGGAGGGAGTGTTCTGGAACGGCAGCCTCCCCACCTTCCCCTGCTCCTGGATCATCAGGGCTTGTCCTCCCGGGTGGGACCACCTACCCTTCCTCCAGGTCTTGGCTCGAGGGAGATCTCCTAAGCTGGGTCATGCTGACCCCTGGGACCCTCCTCCTGGTGGCATCCTTCTCTACCCAGAATGCTCCTGGCTGTGGAGCCCTTCCTGTGGCTCTAAGGTCGCCAGGGACTAGGGCTACTGTGCTCACTTGCTCTTTCTTTCTTTCTTTCTTTCTTTCTTTCTTTCTTCCTTTCTCTTTCTTTCATCTCCCTCCCTCCCTTTTTCCTTTCTTCCTCTCTGTCCTCCCCCACCCCCTCTCTTTCCTTCTTCCTTCTCTCCCTCCCTCTCTCCCTTCCTTCTTTCCTCCTTCCTTCCCTCTTTCTTCCCCTCCTTTCTTCCCTCCCTCCCTCCCTTCCTTCCTTCCTCTCTTCCTCCCTCTGTCCCTTCCTTCCTCCCTCCTTCCCTCCCTCCCTCCTCCCATCCCTCAGTCCTCAGGTGGTGCCTGCACATGGGGGGTGCCCAGTTTCATGCAACAGAACGGAAAGGAACTGTGACAGGCAGAGTCTCCGCAGGAGCCGCGTGGTGACTATGGGTGAGGACAGTGCACATGGTATGAAGGATGGGAGCTGCAACTGGGTGAGGAGAGAGGCGGCTTAGAGAATTGTAATAACCATCCTCAGAGGCTTTAGGTCTCTGACATAGAAACAAGGTGAGTTTGTGCAGCTCCAGCAGGCTGAGCTGGGATCACTAGGTACAGATTTGGATGCAGTTCTGGCCTGGTTTCAGAGAGAACTTTCTAGCCCAGTTGTCTAGCAGTGGTGGGTCAGCAGGTCTCCCCAGGCAGACGCCGGAGAGCAGAGGTTTCCTCGCAGCTGTGTTGTGTGTTGTGCAGGGAGGTGCTGCCTGGGTGGGAGGTTACACTCCGGGGCGTGGAATCCCATCTCTGAAATGCTGACCTCTTGTGAAGCGGGGGAGACCTTTTCCCACACCCTGAGGTGCTTCCTGCCTTGAAGGCGGCCCCAGAATCCCTCTGGCGGTTCAGCTAGAGCTTCTCCCCCATAGACCAGGGGCCCCTGCAGCCACGGCCACAGTTCAAGGTCCGAAGCCCAGAGCACGTGCCTCCTGGATGGGTGGCTCTTTCCGGAGCCCCTTGTGTGGAATAATGAAGAAAGAGGTAGGACCCTGAGATGACCACATCACTTTATACTCCCAAATTTTCTTTATGTTTTCAGCCTTGAGCTGAAAGTAAAAATAAGCCTTTTACTTTTTCTTGTGGCGATTTCTACCCATATGCAATGTCAAAAATTATTATTTCTTCCAATTCAAAAAGATATTTTAGCATTAACTCACTACATAAAATGCTTTAAGCCAGGCGCAGTGGTTCAGGCCAGTAATGCCAGCACTTTGGGAGGCTGAGGCGGGTGGATCACCTGAGGTCAGGAGTTCGAGACCAGCCTGGTCAACATGGTGAAACCCCGTCTCTAATACAAAAAATTAGCCAGGTGTGGTGGCGGGCACCTGTAATCCCAGGTACTTGGGAAGCTGAGGCAGGAGAATCACTTGAACTCAGGAGGCAGAGGTAGAAATGAGCCGAGATTATGCCACTGCACCCCAGCCTGGGCAACTGAACAAGACTCTGTCTCAATCAATCAATCAATCAATACATACATACATACATACATAAAATTTAAGAAATGCTTTGGATATTTTTACATCTTTATTCCTATGAGCACAGTGATCTTCAAAGACACTCATGAACAGGAATCAATCTAAGTGGGCTTGTTTTTATCTGTTTTTTCAGTCATCAGTATCAATTCCAAGTGAGGGGTGAAAGGAACCATTGCTCCCTTCTCTGCAGGTTTTGAAGGAGAAAATGCAGCTTCTGTCCCGAGGCCGCCATGTACAGGGGAGGCTCAGGCCTGTGAACAGAGTCAGGCTGAGTGGGCTAGGGGGAAATACGCTGCCTAAACAAAGACATTTGAGTTTGTGGAATTGCTTTTTTTATTGGAATCAAGAACAAAGTACCAATAATGACTGTGTAGTTAATTTTGCTTCAAATTCTTTTTTTCTTAATAGAGCCCATTACACAAAGAGAAGTCTCAAATGCTTTCTGTTCTGTTTTGCTTTGTTGCAGCAGTATTTGCCAAAGATTCAGGCTACACATTGTTTTATTTCAGTGAAACAATCGGGAATGAAATGGTTGTGGAGGCTTCTTCTCTGGGCACAGTTTCTCAGAGATGGAAACCCAGGCCCAGAGAACTGAAGGAATTTTCCACCCAGGCAGGAGTTTGGCAAATTGTCAGACTTTCAGAGGAAACAGTTTCTTCTAAAGGTGGATGCGAGTAAGTACAGGTAAATGACGACGGAGGAACGAATGTAAAAATGAATACATTTTAAAAGCAGTAACTCATGGTGGTTAATAACAAGAACGTTTCATTTTAAGATAACGAGTGATCTGACATGCAAGGATGACCACTGCTGTCCTCCCACAGCCTGAACAGTGTGGGCAGCTGCACCACGGGTGTGCACGGCTGCGTGTGTGCCCGGTGACGATGTACAACCTACAGACGTAGATGCACATAGAGTCCTGTTTGCCAAACTCATCGTAATTTATGTAATTATACACATAATGTATTTTACCCAATACACAAAGAAGATTTTCATAATGCCACTTAGGGTCTAGATTTAACTTAAACCACTACTTAGTCTATCTCTCTTAATAGGATACTAAAAGGAAATTTTATGACAACATTATCAGTAGCATTTTGCTGATAATTAGAATAACAATAATAATACTGAGATATTTTTTCAGTAATAATGGTGTTATTAATGAGATTTTTATGAAAGACAGACTTCTCCGGTATAATTATGAAAATTGATCTTTTGCATTTTACTTATTCACTGAAATCAGATAAGTGGCTTAACTACATGTATTATTTCTAATAAATATTCAAAAGAATGCATTTAAACAAGGCTCCTTATTCTATTCTTGCTCATATTCCTTGCATTTAAATAAAAGTGTAATTGCTCTGCTTTTTAAACTGTTAGTTTGGATTAGCTGTCTAACCTGTACAGTGTAGCTGTTTGCTGTTTGCATTTTTAATAGCTTTATTACCATTTGGTGAAGCCTTAATTTCTGACTCCCTTGAAGAGTCCTGCCTTTAAGTCAGCGCTACAATTTAACCAGCAATAATCTGTCAGGATGAGATAAAGGCCCACACCAGATGAAATGCAGTATTTTTGTGTAGCGTTCTGTCATTGTTAAAGGCAAGATCCTAGTGTGTCAAAATGTAACCTCTGAAAGTTTTCTAAACTTTGCAGCATAATTTTACAGTTCATGTTTTTAATCAATGGCTCCAGCACGCATTATCTTGTTCACTGGGGAAAGCAATTAAAATACACACCTAGTTATCTGTGAAAATACGTATCTAAGGGCATTAGCAGGAATATGCACTTACGCGTGCCTTAATGAGTGTGTGCATGGGTAAACACTGCAAACAGGAGCAGAAGATCCCTCGTGTTTCAGCAAAAGTGATGATTTTATGCTCTAAGAATCTGAGACTATACATACATATATACATCTTATTTTCTAAAATTATGTAAAACATATAAAAATGGGGAGAATAGTACAGTGAATCCCTGCATACCCTGTGCAATTCACAGAGGCCCTGTTCAATCCAAACCTCCCACTACCCTCCCCCAACAAATCCCAAATGTTGCATATTTTCATGTGTAAATATTTAGGCACAGATCTTTAAAAATTATGGGATCTTTTTTTAAAAAGTCGTGGTTACATACACCGTCATACCTTAAAAAGTAACAATAATTCCTTAATATCATAAAATATCTAGTCAGTTTTTAAATTTCCCAACCATCTCATTTAATATCATATATCTGTGTCATACGTAAATGTATTTTGTTTGCTTTTTAATTTGTTTGAGCTAAGATGAACATGAAAGTCCTACAATGGTGACTGGTTGAAATGTTTTGTGAGCCTTTTCAATCCATAGATCTCACTGCTGTTTCTTCTTTCTTTCTTTTTTTCTTATCATTTCTATGTTGAAGGAAACAGTCATTGATATAATGGGTTTCCATGTGCGGGATTTTCCCGGTTTCATTCCAGTGGTTTAATCTAACACACTCCTCCAAATTTCCCATAAACTGAAATAAGATCTGGGGATTTGATGAGATTGGGTTTCACGGTGGGGAGAGATGAGCTCCTTCCTGGGTGGCTGTGTCTGCCGGGAGGCACGTGGGGTCTGCTCCTGCCTCTCACTTTGCACTGCCAACGGCCATCACAACTCCGTGTCCAGATACATTGATACACTCAGGGCAGCACCACGGGCATGTTCTAATTCTATCGCTTCTCCACTTACTAGTTGGAACACTTTCATTCACAGAAAATTTGCCTCATATTTTATCTGGTCACCCAGTTGTGTAGTTCATATGGGAAAGATGAGATAAATATTTAATACCTTCCCTTTGTTTATGAGTTTTCAAAATAATGAATTATTCATTAGCATTCTCCAACGGTACCAATGAATTTTTTTTTTTTAGTTTCCTGAGGAACTTATGGATTTGAGCATATGTGTTGGGTCTCAATCTACTGCAGTTGTTACGCTTTGATGATCAAGCATCCCATCTTTGGGCGACGGAAGCCTCCTTCCACTGGCTCTATCACCGTGTGCTGGCACAGAACACCCCAGCCCCACCTTGTATTACTCCAGCCTGGGATCAGCTGTTTCCCCAGAGAGCTTTGGTTCCTTTCAGTGAGAAATAAGACCACCGTCTTGGCTCTGAGATTTACATACATACATGCATATATGCACATCCATATATGTATATATACACACACAAGCATATATGCACATCCATCCATATATATACACACACATGCATATATGCACATCCATCCGTATATATACACACATATGCATATATGCACATCCATCCATCTATATACACACACACATATATGCACATCCATATATATACACACACACATGCATATATGCACATCCATATATGTATATATACACACACATGCATATAAGCACATCCATATATATACACACACATGCATATAAGCACATCCATATATATACACACACACATGCATATAAGCACATCCATATATACACACACATGCATATATGCACATCCATATATATACACACACATGCATATATGCACATCCATCCATATATATATACACACATACATATATGCACATCCATATATATATACACACACATGCATATATGCACATCTATCCATATATATACACACATACATATATGCATATCCATATATATATACACACACATGCATATATGCACATCCATCCATATACATACACACACATGCATATATGCACATCCATATATATATACACACACATGCATATATGCACATCCATATATATACACACACACACACTTACAGGTATGTAGTTACCTTGCTCTCTTTAGCCTTTCCTCCATATCTATCATGTTAATATTAAAAGCTACCACAGAGCAGCATCCATAAATTGTCCCTTAATGTTTATTCCAGCATCTGAGTGATTTCTTCCTAATCTATGAAACAGACACTATGGTGAGCGGGACTGGGTTGTTAGGAGATGAAACTGTTTGAATCTGATGCTATCACAGGCAGGTCTATTATGAAGCTGTGGTCACAGGATCATAGTCATCAAAACGAAGTACGAGGCTTCGGTGACATGAGGCCTCCCAGTGCCCTCTCAAAGGGTTAATGGTACCCGACTTCGGGGCTGCACTTGCCTTTCTTCTCTAAGTGTGTGGGATTCTATTATACTTCAACCATTTGGTCTAGGGGACAAAGATTTTCATGCCAGGTGAACAGAGTCCCCCAAAAGTAAAGTACAACAGGGTGGCCAAGCCCTGACCAGGAAGGGAAGGTTTCAGGCTTTCATCTGCCACTTCTGGGACAAGGACCAGTGGATGGAAAGAAGAGAAAGCAAGCTGTGGAACCACCCATGCCACGCCTGCTGTCCTGTGCGTCCCAGCCCTGTACCCCAGCACACTCCAGTCTCATGGCTCAGGCACAGAAAGTCCTCTGATAACCCTGGTGCTGTTTGAGGCAAAGCATCTTCTTCATGCATTCAATGCTCCAAGCCACGGTCCCTGCCCAGCCTCCCAGTCACAGTCCACACACAGCCTCACAGCCACAATCCCCACCCAGCCTCCCAGCCTCCAAGCCACAGTCCCCACCCAGCCTCCCAGCCTCCAAGCCACAGTCCCTGCCCAGCCTCCCAGCCTCCCAGTCACAGTCCACACACAGCCTCACAGCCACAGTCCCCACCCAGCCTCCCAGCCTCCAAGCCCCAGCCTCCCAGCCTCCAAACCACAGTCCCCACTCATCCTCCCAGAATCCCAGCCACTGTCCCCACCCAGCCAACCAGCCTCCCAGCCACAGTCCACACACAGCCTCCCAGCCTCCAAGCCACAGTCCCTGCCCAGCCTCCCAGCCTCCCAGCCACAGTCCACACACAGCCTCACAGCCACAATCCCCACCCAGCCTCCCAGCCTCCAAACCACAGTCCCCACTCATCCTCCCAGAATCCCAGCCACTGTCCCCACCCAGCCAACCAGCCTCCAAGCCATAGTCCCCGTCCAGCCTTGCAGCCTCCAAGCCACTGTCCCCACCCAGACTCACAGCCTCCCTCTCGCAGATGTTCTTTGTCTACTTCATTCTCCATACAAGGGACCCCCAAGCCCCTGCCGGACAGCCCAGCTGTTCACGCTCCTGCCTCTGTGCAGAACATACTTCCCAGGTGTCCCGATCTACACCCACCCATGTCCTTTCCAAGCCCTTCCCTGAAAATCAGAAGTGGACAATGCCTTCTGTCCAGTCCTCATGGCCCAGGTCGAGAACGATAGACCACTTTCCACTGTGGGAATCGGCTGGTGCCTGATTTCTGCTGCTGGCTCATAAACGCTTCCCCTTGGGGGTCGCTGTTTCACCCTCCACTGTCATGGCCCTGCGAAGACCATTGAAACGCAAGTTGAAGGAATGGGTTGAGATTCTGGAAAATGGAGTCCCGGGGCTTCTCCTTAGCCCTGGGGAGGACACAGCTGTGCCTGGTGCTGACAGAGGCCCTCGTGGGGCTTTTCTCAGGCCTTTGTGGGATGACAAAGAGACTTGCGTTTTAACTCAATATAATCAGCACCATCAGCCTGGGCAGGAGCAGTAGCCATTCCGAGTGTCTGGACATATCCGTATGTACCAGTAAAAACCCACCCAACGAACGCAGACTTGCCATTCAAATCAAGCCAGGTAAGGAACGGGGATGCTTGGCGAGCTGTGGCATTACCACTGGGCGGCTGGGGCGACTGTGTTATGATGACACATTTAGGGTGTGTCCTAAGCCCCTCATGGGGGGATCTGGAGGAACCACTTCACTCCTCCTAGACAGGAGAGGTTGTTCAGGTGCAGGGTTGGGGCAGGACACAGAGCAGGGGCTCCTGCTATCACGGTGGCCATCATTCATCCCAACAGGGTCATTATGGGCACCAGCATGGGGGGAAGTGGGCCTGCTGGCCTCAGGGCTGGTACATGGGGACCCCTCCTCACTCATCTGCACCCACAGGTGAGAAGGGGAGCACTAGCTGGGTTACTGGCTGATCCCGCAGAACCTGGTGTTCCCAGGGGGCCGAGAGGTGACCCAGACTGCTGGGAGAGAGGGAGGGAGGGCAGCCGGCAGAGGAGAACCGCCCCCCTCCAGGTCCAGGGCGCCTGGCTGTCTCCGCTAGCCCCTGAGAGAGGCACACACCTTGTGGGGTCAGCTGATTGGGAACTGGAAGTGGATGAAGAAAATACAAACGTGGAGATGAGCACGATTGGGTCAAAGCCACAGAGACGCCGGCGTGGCCTGCCGTAAGTGCCCTGGCTGGTGGCCTCACTTAGGGAGGAACGGAGGTGGGCTGTGCCCCTCGAGGGCAAAAGGCCCGCACTGCACCCTGAGCCGGGGCAGGCCCCACTCGGGCTCACTGCCGCGTCCCTGCCTACGGTCTGTTCAAGGAGCTGGCTGGGAAACAGGGAGTGACGGGTTTCCCTGTGCGCAGAGAGTCCTTCAAGGTCCCGGCGGCGGGCAGGGGAGCGGGTCCCACAGTCAGCCCTAGCCAGCAGGGACAGCGGGCAGGAGTCCTGAGTGTCCCCCACGCCCAAGCATCACCAGGACCTGTAAGCACATGGGGCCTCCCATTTTTCAGGCCCTGGGGCTCCCTAAGGCACTCTCACCAAAATTGTCTCATTCAAAGCTCAGGACACTGCAGGGAGGTGGCTGTGGCCCTGGGGATGGGAGGTGAGGAGGTGAGGACTGTGGTTCCACTTCGCTGAGGGGAAAACGAGACACAGAGCATCAGGAACATTGGCCACAGTGCAAATCCACAGCCTCCACTCACACAGTGCAAGTCCCCAGCCACCCCTGTCCCCATGCAGGCCCACGGCTGAGGGAAAAGGCTAGGAAAGTGGCTGCCACAACCCCAGGCTGTCCCAGCCCTCCTCGTCAGGCTGCCTTGGGCTCTGGGCTGCCTCAGCCGTCAGCTTAACATTATTGGGTGACCAATAATCACCCGGATGTGGGTTCCACAGAACTCAGCAGACAGTGAGTCTCGGACATGCACGTGATCTCTACGTTCTAAACTCATCCAATAGCATAAGGTGTCCTGGCCGCATGTACAAAAGGCACTGACTCCCCGTTCTGAGATCCTCGGAATCAGAGGGAGGGCATCTCAGTGCACCTCGGCTGCCAGGCTCCGGATGTGATGCGTGTGTCTCAGGAAGAGATGGAGGAGCCACACAGAGCTCCTCTGCCCACGGGCATGCTTGTCTCACTTTTTTCCTCTGCAGGGCTTACTCGTAGCCTTGGGGTAAAGTAAAAGTGATCGTGAAACAAGTCTGGGGGATTTCAGCTGAATTTTGGTATATTCAGTAGGCTTTGCTCTCCTTCACGTCTGCTTCAGCCGGCTGGCACGCATCTGGGTTTTAATTAATCAATAGCCTCTGAAATGATAAAGTATGGCCTTCATAGAAGTAACCTGCAGAAACAGATCACAGCATTGCCGGGAGTCCGTTTTTACAAAGCAAAGGTGTTGGCAAGATGAGCCGTTTGTGAATCATTCCTGTTTGCTCTTTCTCAATCCTGTGCTTCTTAAGAGAACACATGGCATTTACACGTCAGTCTCTCAAGAATCAGTCTTCAAGGCCCGGCACCCACGCTCCCGAGGAGGCCAAATACCCCCAGAGCCAGGAACATGGACTCCCGGGTCAAATTCTGCTGCTTCTGCTGGTTACAGGAATGAGCAAATTGCTTGACCCCCTGTCTGGATCCAGAGCAGGTGCCAACGCTCACACCTGCAAAAGGACTGAGATGCTACACATGTTAAACAGCAGAAACCGAGCCTGACATACGGCAAGCGCTCCCTAAATGTCAGCTCGCATCTCGAGGCGTGGCTGCAGCATTTCAACAAGTGTGTCCTGAGCATCAAAACAGGTAGCCCAGCAAGAGACCAGACGACTTTCCAACAAGACAAGTGGTTTCCCTCAGGAGCGAAGGAGGCTTCTGTCTCCTCCCACAGAGGCAGACTCAACGTGGTAGTTCCGGAACATGGACGCATGTGGATGTGTGAGCCTGGTGTGATTCATGCCAGGGGGTTGTGGGTCCACAGTGTGTCTGTTTAGGACCCAGGAAACCTGCCACAGATGTGGGGAAGGAAAGACTTGTGCACTATTGAATTACTAGTTGTTGAATCACATGGTGGAAAAACAGAAAAAAACAAAAACATTAGCAAGTTTTTCCAGCAATAACAATGGTGCAATTGCCCGGGTCTGAGCAAGCCTGGAAGTTACAGGGATTTCTCGGGGACCTCCCTCCCGGCATCATGATTGCAGGTTCAGAGGAACCAGATCTGCACTGTTGTAAAACCTGACACAATGAACTTGACAGACAGCCAAATTTCTGTTTTCAGCCAGTTTAGGGTTACTATAATCTCATTATAATGCTTGAAAGACAACAAGTAATAGAATCTCAGGTAGCCGCTCTGGCGCTGCTCGGCCACATCCTCCTTGGTGCTGACTTCCTTGATTACCTGGCCACCGAGGCTCAGTTTTCAGCCCCTTCTGCTGCAGAAGTAACCATCTAATCAGCTGACAAGGTTGTCCCTGGGGCCCACAGGTTTAATGGGTCAAGCATCGTGTTAACCCTTTCGCCCCGTCCCCCGAGCATATCACACTTATTAAAAAGAAACTGACTTTTCAGTTGTTGTTAGCCTGGTGATGCAGCGAGAGCTGCTGGGCAGGCCTCCCCAGCTCTCTTCCTCAGCGTCTAGGCTTTTAGAATTGTTCTGTGTCTTTTTAGCCAACACAAAGGCAGGCGTTCAAAGCCAGGCCTCTTAAAAGGGTTCTTTCGGTTGCTTTCATGACCTGGAAGACGACGGCACCAAATACTTGTGGGTATTTTATATTCTGTTCAAAGACAATAGAGTTAAGTTTGACAAAAGCTAGATGAATTATGAATTGCACGTTACGGAAAAACCCGTCTATTAGAAACGTGACTCATTTCTAATGAAACGAGTGACTTTCCCAGGGAAAAAGATTTCCTGGGAAGCGTGGCTTTCACGGCTTTCCTTGCAGCTCCGTCACAGTCTGTGCTGCCTGCAAGGTCCAGTGTTGACACAGAAGCCAGGTCTGTGGACAGCCAGACCCCCAGGATGCTTCCCACAGGAGCGCCACCTCGATGTGAATGGGAGGTGAGCTGAGCGCTGGAGCTGTTGTCTGTGCTCACCACCGTTCACTTGTCTCTGAGAACACAGAGGGCTCTGGCTGAGCTCTGCGATGCTGCGTATGAGCTTGGACTTGATTCGCGATCACTTTTACTTAACCCCAAGGCTACGAGTAAGCCCTGCAGAGGAAAAAAGTGAGACAGGCATGCCCGTGGGCAGAGGAGCTCTGTGTGGCTCCTCCATCTCTTCCTGAGACACACGCATCACATCCGGAGCCTGGCAGCCAAGGGTCACTGAGATGCCCTCCCTCTAATTCTGAGGATCTCAGAACGGGGAGTCAGTGTCTTTCGTACACGTGGCCAGGACACCTTATGCTATTGGATGAGTTTAGAACACTGTCACTCAGTGAGTCGTGCCACCTGGACTTAAAAAAATTTCAAGGCCTCCAAATTCCTGCTGTGCCCACAGCAAGTAGGGCCCCTTTCCCTGCACCTGCACCAAGGGTCCAGGAGTTCTTGGCTTGCAGCCATGCTGGGATGTCCTGGGGCATCCTCAGATGAGGGTGTCTGAGCATAAAGACCCAATCATCTCGAGGCCACTACTTCAGCTTCAAAGACTCACAGCACAACAGGGCGAGCTAAAAGCAATTATGAGCACATTGGTACAGAAAAATCCTGTTTGAGAATGGTCTAACACTGTGGATCCCAAAGATCAACTGTGGAAGCCCTGACCCCAGTGCAATGGTACATGTGGAACTCCTGACCCCGGTGTGATGGGATCTGGGGAACCCTTGACCCCGGTGTGACGGTACCTGTGGAAGCCCTGACCCCGGTGTGATGGTACCAGTGGAAGCCCTGATCCCGGTGTGATGGTATCTGTGGGAGCCCTGACTCCCCAGTGTGATGGTATCTGTGGAAGCCCTGACCCCAGTGTGATGGGATCTGTGG
>NW_012102044.1:2227418-2230711 GCF_000951045.1 Mandrillus leucophaeus | reverse complement strand
GATGGTGTCTGGAGATGGGGCCCTGGGGAGATAATTAGATTTAGAAGAGGTCATAAGATGGTGCCCTCCTCATGGAACTAGTACCCTCTTACGAAGACACAACAGCTCTCTCTCTCCCTCACCCTGCTCTGTTCCCCCTGTGAGGACACAATCGAAGGCAGCTGTCTACAAGCCAGGAAGAAAGTCCTCACCAGGAAGTGGCCATGCTGGTGCCTGGTCCCAGAACTGTGAGAAACCAGTTCCTGTGGATTGAGCCACAGTCTACGGTCCTTTGTCATGGCAGCCCCAAGATGACCCACCACAGGTGGCAACAGACAGCTGGACCGCGAGGATCCAACAGATGCCATGGGCAGACGTTGACGTGGAAAGAGAAAAATAAGTGTTCTGTTTAGGACAACTATTTAGTGCATAGGTCAGCTTCCAAAACAGAAGACAGAGAAATCAGGTTGTTATTGTGGCATATTTTCTGCAGTAGAATATTAATATAAAGCCTGAGAAGCCGGCGAGTGCATGCCAAAATGAGGTTATTAATAAGAACAATACTCCACAGCTGCGTGTACTTTTCCTTCGAGAAGAGGTTTACAAAAGCAACCTGCAGGAAACAAATATTCATGACTACCACCTGCACTTTCAAGAAGAAGAAATCAGCTACAGAGATACTTTTTTTAAGGGAAGTTTTGCAAGGTCATGCGTCAAGGTAATAGAGGAACTAGAAATAGAACACTGTCAGGCCCCCTCCCCCAGCACTGCCGCGTCCATCCCGCCTCTGAAAGGCTGCTCGATGGCACTTAGAGAACAAAATGTGAAGTCCTTCAGCTCCCACATCCGGCTCTGAGTGCTTCTGGGTCTAAAATTCCTTGGAACCATTTCCAAACATTTTCTACTTCGGGCAATGGTCACATTCACATTCCTTGAGAAGATAGGGATAGAGTCCTCCCCCAACCCCACCCCCACACACGCACACACCTGTGCACATGCACACACACATGCACTCACATACATGCACACACGTGCACACACACGCACAGCGAGCACACACACATGCACACACACACGGCAAGCACACTGCCACCTGGGTTTGTACGGACAGCATCTCTAGGCAGGATATGGTGTTAGCGCCCCGGTTTACAGAGAAGAGCCAGGCCTGGAGCAGGTGAAATAATTTGCCCAGTATTTCATGCTCAGGATGACCCTTCTGGTCAAGGTAACAAGAAAACAAAACTTTCAAAGCAAACACAGATGCATTTCACCAAAGACTTGAGTGCTGAATCCAGCTATGCTACTAACAGCAACATCTTGAATTTCTGGGTTCAACTGTGTCTCTCGAAAAGATATGCTCAAGTCCTGAGCCATAGCACTAGCATGCTCTTACCAGAGAGATGGGAGGCCTGAGGTGCAGAAATAGCCGTCCTGCAGATTCATTCAGTATGCAAGTATTAGATATGTGTCTTAAAGAGAAGCATGAAAAAAAAGAGAGTGGCCTTTGCACCAGCCTCAGATTTCTGTCATCATGTGGCTGATGGGAGAGTGACCTCGAAAGTCTTGCTGGCCTGGAGATCTGGAAGCCGCACCCCCACAGAAGCCGTCCCCTTCTGGCCTGGAGATCCGGAAGCCACACCCCTCAGAAGCCATCCCCTTTTGGCCTGGAGATCCAGAAACCGCAGCCCTCAGAAGCCATCCCCTTTTGGCCTGGAGATCCAGAAACCACACCCCACAGAAGCCATCCCCTTCTGGCCTGGAGATCCGGAAGCCACACCCCTCAGAAGCCAACCCCTCCTGAGCAGCGCACTCAGGGGGGCCTGCCTCAGGCCCACAGCAAGCTGAAGCAGATGCCGTGGATCTGGCAGGACCCTCCGCGCCCCACCCCACTTAGCTGCACCCTTGCCTCACACTCCCGACCACCAACCTCTTCTAGACACATGCCTGTTGAGGCCAGAAGAAACCAGGACCCAAAACTTGATGAATAATGGCGACGGATACACCCACCCTGCTGGGGTTTGGGAGCACATGGCGATCCTGACACTTGCCCCAACTCTTCCCAAATTGTTTAGACTTCTTTTTAGATATCTTATGATTATTCCTTGATTCTGAAAGCTGTACACACTTACAAAAACATTCAAGCATTTCACAAATTGCATAACGCATAACTGGACAGTCCCCTGATACCTCCCTCCGAAGATAACTATAATTACAAGCTGGGTATAATGCTCTGGGTCAACACTAACATATTTTCAGTTGTACGCTAAATGAGAAGATAAGGAAGAGGAAAAAATGGAATGCAAAGCATGGCGGGATTTTAGGAAATTGTGAAGTTAAGGTTTCTTGACTTCACTTGCTCTGCTCTTTCCCCCACACCATGTTTCGGCACCGAGTGATGGAGCTTTGGGAATGTCCCAGCCAAATGTCCACTGCAGGGCTACCTGTTCATCCCAAATTCGCACTCTGGGGCCGAGTACTCACCGCAAATGCGTGCTCTGCTGCAAAGGCCACTCTGTTTTCTCCCGCCTCTCTTTAAGACACTCACGTAATACTTGTATTCCAGGTGAATCTGCAGGAAGGGCTGTCTCGGCACCTCAGGCCTCTCGTCTCTCTGATAAGAGCACACTAGTGCTGTGGCTCAGGACTGTAGCATGTCTTTTTGAGAGACACAGTTGAACTCATAACACCCATAGTTTCTGGGTGAATTTCTTTTTGTTTTTGAGAGAGGGTCTCGCTTTATCACCCAGGCTGGAGTGCAGTGGCACGATCAGAGCTCACTGCAGCCTCTGCCTCCTGGGCTCAAGTGATCCTCCCAGCTCAGCTTCCCAAGGTGCTGGGATGGCAGGTGTGAGCCACCGCACTCAGCCAGTTTCTGTCTCTTAAGGAGCTGGGTTAGAATCATGAAGGAAAACACCGACCACCTGTCTTTTTCCCGTGGGCTTCATTTGCCTCCAGGCACGCTCCCTGCTTTCTTCCCTAGATGCCCATCCTGGCTTATTGAGCTCATGGCCCACCAAGACTTCCACGTGTAAGGCTGAAAAAGTTCCTTCCAAAGCCAATTTTCAGGAAGAATCCCCCAAATCTGGAAACTGCTTCATGGTACACACTCTGTCTGCCCCAGGTGGGACTAGGAATCCTCCTTCCAGTCTCTCTCTAGGGAGACAATAGATGTTTGATGATGAACCGGTTAGTCTGCTAAGTTAAGCTCAGAGGTAGATTGATGGATTACACTAAGGTTTGTTAAAGACAGACTACCTGCAGGTGTGTGGGGCACAGAATAAGGGGAATAGACAGTTTCTGCCTTCAAACCCTAA
>NW_012102044.1:2222126-2222643 GCF_000951045.1 Mandrillus leucophaeus | reverse complement strand
AGCCAGGCCTGGAGCAGGTGAAATAATTTGCCCAGTATTTCATGCTCAGGATGACCCTTCTGGTCAAGGTAACAAGAAAACAAAACTTTCAAAGCAAACACAGATGCATTTCACCAAAGACTTGAGTGCTGAATCCAGCTATGCTACTAACAGCAACATCTTGAATTTCTGGGTTCAACTGTGTCTCTCGAAAAGATATGCTCAAGTCCTGAGCCATAGCACTAGCATGCTCTTACCAGAGAGATGGGAGGCCTGAGGTGCAGAAATAGCCGTCCTGCAGATTCATTCAGTATGCAAGTATTAGATATGTGTCTTAAAGAGAAGCATGAAAAAAAAGAGAGTGGCCTTTGCACCAGCCTCAGATTTCTGTCATCATGTGGCTGATGGGAGAGTGACCTCGAAAGTCTTGCTGGCCTGGAGATCTGGAAGCCGCACCCCCACAGAAGCCGTCCCCTTCTGGCCTGGAGATCCGGAAGCCGCACCCCTCAGAAGCCATCCCCTTTTGGCCTGGAGATCC
>NW_012102044.1:2209838-2220836 GCF_000951045.1 Mandrillus leucophaeus | reverse complement strand
GTGCTGGGATGGCAGGTGTGAGCCACCGCACTCAGCCAGTTTCTGTCTCTTAAGGAGCTGGGTTAGAATCATGAAGGAAAACACCGACCACCTGTCTTTTTCCCGTGGGCTTCATTTGCCTCCAGGCACGCTCCCTGCTTTCTTCCCTAGATGCCCATCCTGGCTTATTGAGCTCATGGCCCACCAAGACTTCCACGTGTAAGGCTGAAAAAGTTCCTTCCAAAGCCAATTTTCAGGAAGAATCCCCCAAATCTGGAAACTGCTTCATGGTACACACTCTGTCTGCCCCAGGTGGGACTAGGAATCCTCCTTCCAGTCTCTCTCTAGGGAGACAATAGATGTTTGATGATGAACCGGTTGGTCTGCTAAGTTAAGCTCAGAGGTAGATTGATGGATTACACTAAGGTTTGTTAAAGACAGACTACCTGCAGGTGTGTGGGGCACAGAATAAGGGGAATAGACAGTTTCTGCCTTCAAACCCTAAAAGTAAAAGCGAGGAAGAGTGATGGAGCCTCAGCATGGAGGCTGAAGCCTGCTGAGCGTCACTCAGGGCAGGCTGCTCTGAGGGACTGACTCTTACACTGAGTCCCAAGCAGTGGCAGGCCCTGTCCAGGGGGAGGGTGTGGGTGTGTGCGGTGGGTAGGTGGAGGAGCCGCCAGCTATGGGGCCACCAGCAGCACAGAGACGTGGGGAAGAGAGAGCCGAAGAAGCCCACTGTGGCAGGAGAATGAGGAGAAGAGTGCAGTTTGCACTTGACATTTCTACGAGGTTTTAGAGTCAAACGAGCATGGGTTCAAGTCCTGGCTCTGCCGTCTTTGGGTGGTGACCTTGGGCAGGTGCGTTATCTTTCCTGAGCCTCTGTGTGTTCGTGGATAAATGGGGGCAACAGCACCTGCTCTAGAAGGCGGCATGAGGGTTGGGTGAGTGTGAAGCGTGGAGGCCTTTCCCGAGCTGGCCCCCGTGTGCCTGTCTCGCTGCCCGTTTTCCTCCTGCACACCTCACACTCCATCCACCCTGACCTGTTCATGGTTATCCAGGCACAGCAGCCCCTCCAGCTGTGCACTGGCCCTGCTTCCCGGAGGCTGGGCCCTTTCTCCACCTGGGAAGCTTCTGCCCTCCTTCCAAGCAGCTCAAGTATGGCCTCAGGCTTCCAACCCTGCCACCCAGCCCTGCCCCACAGAGTCAACGCCCCTCCTCTGTGTCCTGTGTGCTTCTGCCGGGTGGCCTTTCTGTGTGTCCCCGGAGGGCTGTTCCCCGAGCGAGTCCTGGGCACACTCCTGACACAGGTGCCCCGCACACTGCAATTGGGAGCAAGTAAATAAACGGGGCAGGGGAAACGCACTCTGAAAATGTGTGTAACAAAGAACGAGGCTGTCAATGTAAATTTGGACCAAATCAAGGAAGGTCTTGGCTGCTCTGCTGGGGGCCAGGGCTGTGTTCTGTAAACAGTGGGGGTCAGTGAGGGTTTCAAATGCAACAGTGACACAGCCAGCGGGTCCCAAGCACAGCCGTCCTTAAGATCATCTGGGAGCTTCTAGAAAGCACTGATAGCCTAGACCCCACCACGCACCAATTCACCCGGAACCTCTGGATGTGGTTTTTTTTCTGATATAAAAGAATGTTTGCCAGGGTCTTTTCATCTGCCACCAGATGGGGAACCTCTAAAGGTGGCAGGCGAAGGTGAGTGACTCGAGGAAGGGCTGCTGCCAGCTCCTGGCCAGGAGGACAGCAGCGTCTGCCCCTGGACAGCAGCAGGGAGGTGCTCCCACTGGCAGGGCAGGCCAGGCCACCAGGACAGGAACTGCCACGGGGGCGGGTGTGCAGGCAGCACCACCCAGGTCTGCGTGCACTGACTTGAATTACAAGGGTCTCTCCATGAGGGGCCACAGCAGACAGCGCCGTGCTGTGTGGGTGTGGGTTCTTTCCAATGCTTTCAGTGCACATGATTTAGTGCTGAGGAAAATTCTCGAAGCTGACTTTTTTGAAATCTCAACTGTGCCATTAGAAAACTCTTCTTTAGCAGAGAAAGCACCCAACACAGATTTGTAACCTCTGGGGATCGCAGAGTTCTGGGAAAGACTGAAAGAAAATCGAAAACCAGCTCTGAGGCGCTGCTCGGAGCAACCGGTGTTGATTGAAGGGATGTCAGCAGTTATTCCTGGAGGATAAGTAGATGGTTCTTCACGAGAAAATTCAGTCCACAAAAATGCATATTTTCTTACATTAAATTCCATAGTACAAAAAAGGAGCATGTAGTTTTTCTGTGACGGATACTTTTTAAAATAGGAAGTCATGTTAGCAATCACAGGTTACACAGGCTTTATGCAGGGAGATCATAGTTTCCTGTAGCCATATTTCAAAAATTTGTTTTGCCAACATTTCCCAAGCAGTTTTTGGATACGCTTTTTAAAATGCAACATAAATGGTCATTTCTAACCCCTACCAGCAACTACAATTCAGACTTTCAATATCTGATGGGATGCTTGAGGTTGTAAGAGAGAAAACCCGTGGTAAGTTGGGCTAAATGAGAAACAGATACATTGGGTCACCTAAGCTGAAAAGTTCAGTGGTAGGACTAGCTTCTGGCCTGAGAAGTACAGACATCAAACAGTGTCATCAGGAGCTGGGTGATTTTTGCTCTGATTTCTGCTAAGTTGGCTTAGGTCTTAATGTTTGAGTGCTAAGGAGACGGAGTCAATGATTCCATCTTTAACCTCCTCTTGGGATTCAGCTCCAAGGTAAACAAGATCCTCTTTTCCAGAAGTCACCACATCTCATTGCATCTTTTTGGCTCTGGCTGAGTCAAGTGCCCATCATGAAATGAACCACTGGAACTGCAGAGAATGCACTGGGGTCCTTGGCTAGGCCTGGGTTGTGTCATGTGTCCCTGGAGTTGGGACTTGCACCCCGTGCTGGGATCACACGGACTGGGAAAGGGCGATTCCACAGAGCTTCCACCTCCAATAGTGTAGCTCCAGAGGAGGGCTGCAGATGCCACACAACAAAAGAGGTGTCCACGACACTTTCCGAACAGACAAATTGTGGGGTTACTATTATATTACAGGGGAGGCTTCACTTAACAAAAGGATACGTCAGAGGAGGATTCACTGAAGGCTTCCTTTAGGCAGTTGTCTCTAAATGCAGTTAATCACTTGTTTTAGTGATCATTAATGCTTCAGTGGAAAGACTGAGGGAAGAAAATCTTAAAGCTAAAATGTAAGAGTCACTGTCAATGGAGAATCAATCAAGAAAGAAACAAAACAAATTTGAAATGGTAAGTTAGTCAACTGGAAAATAGAATTTGATTTACATAAAACTTCTCACAAACATGACTATGCATGAAGCAAAGTAGTGTCTATTGAGAAAGAAAACTGCACTTATTTACGAATATGTTTAGTGATGGTCCTAGTTCTCGTAAGCAAGCGAAATCATTCTGTTAGTTTTAGTTACCCCTAAGTAAGTGATTACAGGGCTTCCAATACAGCACTTCCCCAGGCCTTAACTTTGACCAAGTCAGCCACTAACCTACCACTTCAACAAAGGGCCACTGCATTGTTTGGGGCGCCTGTTAATACTAGAGACTTTCTGGGATACCCGAGAAGCCCAACATAGTTCTTGAGATCAGTTCTTGTATTGACGCTCACAATCTAAACTAGACTGCAGGTGGGATTTTATTTCAGAAAGTTCTTATTACTTATTGGCCATTGAATGCATACGAAGGTTCTCATTTAACATTTACAAATCATATAGGTCAATGTTCATTTGTTTGGGATGTTTTAGTTCCATTATAATAGAAATTGTTGTCATGTTAACTTATTTATTTTTGTTTTTTATATTTAGTTATTATGTTGACTGGCACATTTGGGTTAACGGCTCACTTTTATTATTACAAAATACCTGCTTTTTCCCATTTAGAGCCATTAGGTCTAAATTCTTCATTATCTTCATTATTTTTCATTAATATCACTATTTTTTCTTTTCTTTTTCATGTCCTATTATCTATTTGCCTATTCCTTTATTTTCAGCTTTTCTTACCACTTTGTTAGAAAGATTTTTTTTTACACAACATGTAGTGGATTTTTAAAAACACAGTCTGACAGTCTCTGCTTTAATAGGGAAGTTTATGTCATTCACATTTAGTGTATTAAGTGATAGGCTTGATTTTATTCCTCTATCTTACTTTATGTTTACTAAAATATGTATATACTTTGCTCTTTTTTTTTCTTTTCCTCATTTTGGACAGTTTGATCCATTTATTTCCATTTTTCCTCTGTTAATTTGGCATTTCTATACTTTTGTATTCAGCTACTAACTATTCTCCCATTCCTCATTTTTATAATTCATATACTTTCTTTTTCATTGCTGGATAAAAACCAGAAACCAAAGTGCTCTATTCCATTACTCTTTACTTCAGGCAAAGTAAATAACATAAACCAGTTGGATTATTTTACTCTGTTCTCTCTTTATAACTTCTAGTTATAGCTAAGATAGTTTAGCATTTTTAGTTCCAGAAAAATTATTAGAATTTCCCCTGAAGCATCCCTTTTTTTCTCTTAAAACACTATAATCAGCCTTTCATTACTAACTTTCAATCTTTATTATTATTAATTTGGAATGAACTCTAAAGGCTGCAAAGTTCATGGCTACCCAGTATTTTTTCTCTTATTTACCATATTTTTTAAGTTGATAACAGATAGGTTGACACTCACATTTGTTCTATCCCTATCATTCTCTAACTATAGATATGAGTATAATTTCATTATTATGAAGACAAAATAAAACAACACTGTTACCTCTAACCAACTACAAAAAATTATAATGATCACTAATTACCCCTTAATAGTCTATGTTCTAACTTAATCTGTGTATTACTAATCAGATTATACTCTGAGCATTTATAAAACTCCTTCCCACTGGTCTACATGTGCACGCATATATTTACACACGTGTGTGTGTGTGAGATGGACTTTATATAAATGATCATTGGAGGCTGTTTAGCTCACTGTATTACAGTTTTGTTCTCAATTTCTCAGTGTTTTTCTTGCCATACTTTCACATCCTGCTTGTATTTTAGTAAGACACTATCACAGGTATTTTCATTCCTACCCCAGTGGTTCACTCCTTGATGGTCACTTGACTTAGCCGGAGCCAAAAAGATGCAATGAGATGTGGTGACTTTTGGAAAAGAGACTCTCGTTTACCATTGGAGCTGAATCCCAAGAAGAGGTTAAAGATCGAATCATTGACTCCATTTCCTTAGCACTCAAATGAGACAGGCCTCTTAAGGGGAAAACTCCGCCCCTCCAGTAAGGCCTATACAAAAGCTGCTGAATATACATTTGCTGTAGCTGAAATGTCAGCTTTGGGCATGGAAAGGATGTGTCCTAAGGTTGTCAAGCCTTCCTTGGGGGTTTCTGACCACAATCTCCTATTTCCAGGGAAAGCCTCTTGAGGAGACTATCTCATCTTGGTGGGCCATTGCTTGGAGAGGGATGGTAAATGCAGAATGGGGTGTGACTGTTCAAACAACTGGGAGGTGGGTGTTCTCTGCACATGGGACTTAGAAGCTAAGCCAAGGAGGTCCTGGTAAACTAGGACAGGACATGTTGGTCAGTAGGGTAGGAGAAGTTCTCCATGCAGCTCAGACCCCACACCCACCAGCCCTAGGCATTGGAACTCTGTCGTGGGGACAGCTCCCCGTCCTCTCTGCCCTGGATGGTGAACAATCCATTCTGCCTTTTACTTGAGTCTTTCCAAAGCACTCACATGCATTGTCGATGCATCCTTCTCACGGCGACCCTGTGGATTCAGGAAGGGAGATGGGACCAGTCCCATGTCACCGATGAGAAAGCTGAAGCACAACCGTATCTTGGTGCATTTGCCCCCAGCCCACACTCCAGATGCTGTTTCCCGAGAGGACAAGTGGGATTTCTAGTTTGCCAAAAGTAGTCTCTGAGGGTGTTACTATTTTAAGAATAAATGTCACTGAAAGAGGCCATTGTCCTGATAAAAATAATGGGATAATTGAAATGCAGACATTGATTTTAGGGGAACTTATATAAAACAGGCAGATGAAACAGACAGAACACAAATTTTCCGCAAACTCATGTATTTCCTTTCATCACCGTTTCTTATTGTTCCTTTGGAACTGAGGCTGTTTTGCCTGGACTTTCCATCTTTATGCTAGTGACTGCTGGAGAGGGGGTAGGGCTGGGGTGGGGCCGAGTGCAGTCATGAGGCCTGGGGTGGACAGGTCAGGCTGGAACGGTGAAGGGGTATCTTGGAATTCCTTTCCCTCTGTTTTTCACATACCCCAGGAATGGGGCAATATACTGTGATTTCATTCATGTTGTCATTCATGTGCTCATTCAATAGATGTTTCTGAACAGGGCTGGGAGTTGGAATGCAGGGATGAATGAGCCTACCTTGGCCACAGAGAAGCTCAGAACTTGCTCTAGTCCTCCTGAGATGCGGACCGGTTCCTCCCTTCTCCCAGAGCCATATCTGGCAGCTGAGGCCTGGACTCAGCCACGTTCCTCACTCCATGTTCATTTGTTTGGGATGTTTTAGTTAGTGTCTGCCTAAAAGCACATGCCTGCCCGGCAGCAGGCTGCCAGGCCATCTCTCCCGAGGCCTGCTTTCGCACCAGCCTTAAAGACAGGCTCTGAACAAAGTATCCACATTTCATTCAAAGACTGACAGAGGAAAAGCACGTTAGCCTTAATCCATACTGTCATCGCCCCGAGGTGGAGAGGACGGCGGGCCCGTGTGGTTCGCAGTGCCCGGCATCCTGCACCTCGGGGGTCTGGGGACAGCTGCTCCCCGGCTCACATGCTTCTGCTAACAGGACTCTCAGCTCCTGGCATGCTCCAACCCCTGTTCTGTGTCTTTGATCACCCAGTTAGCCTGCCCTCTGTTTCTGGGGTTTTGTTCTTACCCATACAGAAAGCAAAAAGTTAAAATACTAAATTTCCCCTTGTTCTTATCTTTTCCCTTTGCAGCTGCCGTTTTCTGGTATTCAAGGGTTTGCATGTTAAGACTGCTTCTCTTGGGTTGACACCATCTCATGATCACGTGCCCAACCCCTAGGAAGACAAAGCAAATGAGTCCTGGCGGACAGCTGCTGTCGATCCATCTGTCACACTTGCCATAACGAGCATATGGCTGAAGCTTCCGGAAGCACCATCAGAGGCGACTCATTGAGTGGCTGTTTGTTGAGCAGTTACTGCGTTCTCACTGCCACTCACGCTAGGCACTGTGTCAACACTCAGTGACCCGGAGAAGTGGCTTTCTCCTCCTTTCCAGGAACAGTGCCTGGAACTTACATTGTCCTCAGATCCATCAACAGAATAAACACTAGATCTCATTTATTCAGTGTCCTTAAAAGAAAAACCCATTCACAGGACATTTCCCTCAGCTCTCTGAGTCTCTATGTGGTCACAGGCTGGTTTCCACTCGCCAGGACTGTTTGCTGTAAGTTTCTACAAATAATTCCACTCGGGTGTCCAGAGATTCAGGTCATCACACTGAACATTTTAAAACTCCGCCATGGGAGCTTCCTAGGAAATGAGAAAGTTGATGCTTTTGGTTGCTCTGAAAAATGAAGGTCCTAATAGCTTCATTTTAGTCTCCGCACAACATAGTCTCATTTTTGAAACATCTGATTTGAAGGTGATTTGTGTAAAAAAAAGGTGTAAGCCTAGTCCCCTTGTGACTTTAAGGGTAGAAATTAGACAGTTCTCTGTGGGGACATCACCAGAAAACGGCCTCACCTACATTCAAGACGCCTCCTTCCTCCCAACCTGCTAGAATATTAATTCCTGCAGTGGCAGTGGCGAAAGGTCAGTGACTTTTCACCTTTCAAAAATGAGTTTCCATGGTAACAAAACCACGATGGACAATTCACAGTGCAAAACAAAACAAAACAAGCCTGAGGTCCGGGCATTGCTCAAACTTCAGCGGTGAAGACACTCGGCAGCCTCACCACCGTTCGTACACACTTAGCGATCTGCCTGGTAAACAAAAGCCGAGTTCAGAAGCTCCGTAGGACCCGTGCGCCTGGGATCCTGCCTTGCTGAAAACACTTGAGATTAAAATTTTAGTTTCATGCCTTAGTCCTTCCACATATGGCAGGTGACTTTCAAACAAAGTAAACGGGAAAGAATAATTGGCTGATGGGAGATGGGAGAAACGATCGTGTCCCCAAGCCTGCAGGCCCCAGCGCGCCCCGTGTTTCCCGCAGCCCAGGTTTGTCGGGAAAATGCACAGTATCTGTAGCTCTGGTGGTTTTGGGGGTGGCTTTTGTTTGTGATATTTGATTATACTGGTAGGTCCAAACGAAGTACACCATTTATAGACCCCTGTTTCTCATGGAGGAGGCAGAAAGTGATCTATTTGCAGGAGTTATGTATTTTTTTCAGGCACTTTACGGAGACACCCCAACCCCCCTTGGCTGCTGACTGTAAAATAAGAAAACTATTACCAGCTGGGGCAACAATAGACTCCCACAGTGCCTTTCTGCTCAGCTCACAGCTGCAGGAAACTGGAGGCTCAGCAGCAGGCAGCATTCTTCCCGCAGCCCCTTCTGTGGGCAGGGAGCCTCCCACTGATCCAATGTATTTCTATGCAAAACGCAGAAGAAGTGACATTTTAAAAGTTTTGACCTTTGTTTTTTTTTTTTGTTTTTTTTTTTTTCTGCATGAACCGAAGCATACATTTTTTAAACCTTCTGACAGGGTGTCTGTTAGAAACGGCAATAGCCATTACTGTAATAATAAAATGTTTCAAAATTTGAAAATTCTATATTGAATATAATGCACAGATAACCTTTGTGTAGAAAATGATAGTGATGGGGGCTTGGAACCACTTTCTTATTGTTCCAGGAAAACAGATTATGACAGCTTTCAGGCATATTTAGAAAACAACATCACTGGACGCAATGTTTTCATTTGCTAATTTCAGACTTTCATGATTTTTTTTTTCCCCGAAAATGATTTGGAAGAGTTTTGCCTTTATATCATAAGGTGTTTCCATTTAATAGTAACAGTAATGTTATTTGTTCAGAAAGCCATTCTTTGCATGAAAAAAGGATTATTTATAGAATTTAGTTTTTATACCAACATATTTAGGTATGAGTTCTTTTTGTTTTTGTTTTTTAAAAAGTTTATTTGAATCCAAACTTCTCCTTAAATAAATAAATAAATAAAATAACCAAGGGACAAAATGACAAAGAGACCCAGAGACCTTTCTTTTAAAGACCTTCCAGTTAGTGAGGGACATGAATGGGAGAAGGGCTCAAGTAAAAAGATATAACAAAAGAAAATTAGAGCAAATGTGACGTTGAATTATTTACAACAAAAGATGGGCGAATGGGAAGGAGATGAGATATCAAATTCTCAAGTTAGGCTATTATGTGGCTTTTGAGTCTCAGGATGGGGTGTGACTTGAAACAGCTGCGAGGACTGGAGGACTCGGCCTTAGGCCTCAGGCTGCTTCTGACTGCCTTGAGTTTCCTAACTTGCCCAGCTGATCATCACCATCAGATTTTAACTTTTATTTTCAAGACGAGAACACGTGCAGGGCAAAGTGAGGATTTATCCTTTCTAAGGTGCTCAAAAATAAAAGTTCCAGCCCCTTTTTGGCTGTTCTGAAGCCAACTTAATAAAAATGATCATCTACTCCAACAAGCTGTAATCACCCTCTGGGTTCATCCTGTCCATTGCACAGAGAAAACCAACTCACCGAGGCCGGGGCATTGCAATAAAGAAAGAGTTTAATCGACAGAGGAGACTGAGTTACCACCCAAACCCGTCTCCCAAAGACTCGGAGGTTAGGGGTTTTCGCTGATAGTTTTGTGGTCAATTGGTGCTGCCAGTTGGTTTCGGATGAAACTGTAGGGGCATAAAAACACGAGTCCACCTCTGAGGGTGGAGAGGTTCCCCCTGCTCTGAGTCCACCTCTGAACGTGGAGAGGTTCCCCCCGCGCCAAGTCCACCTCTGAGCTTGGAGAGGTTCCCCCCGCGCCGCGCCGAGTCCACCTCTGAGCTTGGAGAGGTACCTCCTGCTGTTCATCTGCGTCACACTTGGGGAAGTTACAAATCTGTGGCTTTTGGTACAATGGCTGGTGGCCATTTAACGATATCTTAGCAGAACCCCACTGCTCTCATGATCCTGATGTTGTGGCTTTTCATTTAGTTTTAAAAGGTGGTTTTGTGAAGGGTTACCATCATCCTTACTTTAAGGTTAAACTATAAACTAAATTCCTCCTGAAGTCAGGTTAGCCTACACCCAGGAGTGACCAAGGACGGCTTGGAAGTTAGGAGCAAGGTGGAGCCCACGATGTCAGATTTCTCTTAATGTCATAATTTTGCAAATGTGATTTCAAAGCCAAGTGTTTTGTCTGAACACGGGCCTGGGCACCGGGAGCCTGGGGCTGAGATTTAACTTCTATTTCTCACATTACTTCTTGCTTTGGGCTGATCACTTAACTTTTTCTTCTCTCTTCCTCGAATATGGAGGCAATACCAATCATTATTGCTGTAGACGGCGGCCAGTGGATAACTAGTCAGTGTAAATTGCTAAATTGACAGGACTGCTTTCGCTAAATCACGTAATTGTTAAAAAATACTGCAGACATCAAGAGCCTGATTTAATTTAGAAAATTCAGATTGTGTCTATAGCACCCAAACCATTTGCCAACTCAAACTCATTCAAGTAAAAAGATAAATCAGTCAAGCTGGCACAATGCGTTTATGAAAAATTTGTATATGAGAAAACCCTTTTTATGATCTTATAAAGGGAAACACTTTGGAACTACAATGACATTTTAAAACTCATTCATGTTCTTGAGAAGTTGAAATCGTGGAATTTTAGGGTGTAAACTACTCAGACTCGCCTAGGGTCCTGGAGACAGAGCAGAGGTAGAACTGGGAGCCCATCCTGTGTCCTTTTCCTGAGCTTCCCCTGGAGCTCCTCTCACCTGCCCCTCCCCTCCGCCCC
>NW_012102044.1:2207400-2209788 GCF_000951045.1 Mandrillus leucophaeus | reverse complement strand
CGAAACTTCAATCATAGCAGCTGACATGAAGCCCAATGGGACTGGCCGTCTCCTTCCTCACCCCGCACTTTCTGTGCCCCTGCCCTGTGCTCACGGCAGCAGCCATTTGCACACCTCTTGCCTTCAGAGCATGCGTTGACAAAGGAACACCAGCTGGAAGGACCTCACTGCAGATCAGAGCAAAGGATGCTGCCCAGGTGGTGGTGAGGGGCCCCGAGAATGCATCTGTGGCCCAGCAGCATGACTTGGGTCACCACCCAGGGCACAGGCAGGCCTCACAGCCAATGAAATCTTAGGGGCCTTCTCCTGAAAGCCTGCTCCTCACTATTTCTGACTGTCACTCTATTAAGGCAAATTTTGAACATATGATTTCCTGAATTGCAGGGCCTCTCCTGTCCACATGAGGATGAAGGAGGGCATACGTGATGTTTAGCCTCACCAGTCTCTCCGTCACGTCACAAAGTCCTCCTGCTATGCCAAGCTCCGTGCCTGGGACTGTCACCACCCTGAGGGGCTGCCCCTTGGGTTTGGGGTGCTGAGGGTCTGACCTTAGCCCCATCATGGAGGCGGTAAGAGGGTGCAGGTTATCCACAGGCAACTACAGAAAGCAGCACCGAGAAGATATGAATACATACAATGCAGGCAGAACTGCATTTGAAATCCAAACCAAGATGCAAACTCCCTGCATGCAGGACGCTACCTGGAACGATTTCTCTGCACAATCTCATATTGGTTGACCGGTTAACAGGTCAAGGCAGTTTCAGCCGACAGCCTCTTAAGGCGCCGGCAGGGCTCTATACGAAAGCCCTCCACTGGGGGAAAGCCGTCGACGGCCGCACTCTATGATCCACGTATAATGAAACTTACACTGTGCCAAGACGCGGCCTGCCGTTTTGAGATTTAAGAGTAGACAAAAGTGAGTGGCTGTAACTCATTAAGGAAAATGAGCTGCTGAGTACCCGTGGCAGTGTGGGCAGCATTTTCCAATTACGGAAAAGCATCTTTAGAAAGCTGGGCAGGAGATTTGGGGGGGCACAGAAAATCCTTAGTCCCTGACACCCGAAAGGAGCATTTTCAGGAGAATTTCCTGGTCACTGAGTATGGGGCTTCACCACCCTGGGACTTCTAGTGCTCTGAACTTTGAGCCAGGTCTTCCAACATCACAACACAGCAAGCTAAACCCAAGACAGGAGGGCTGTGAACCCTTTCTCCTGTCACTGCTGGAAAAACCTCCTCCAAATTTCAGAGGAATTATACAGGGGGGTGCAATGGGAGAGAAGAAATGGTGATAACTGTATTCTAACAAGAAACCCAGATTGTGTTAAAATACCAAAGGTGTTTTTTTTCCCCTGTGTGTTTTTTACTAAGCTTCATTTTTATCATCTGTAAAATGGGGATAATAATAGTGTTTTCCTCGTAGATGGAAAATATCTCAGGTAATGCCTATATAGCACTTAGCACCTCACACAGTATAATGAGTGACAGTTTTTATTATGAAAAATGTCCACACAAGAAAAAGAGAGATTAAAATAGCTCAAGAGAATAAAAAGGCTTCCTATGGAGAAAATGAAAACAAACATATATTTTTGCCATGGAGTGGCTTTTGAGAGGCAGAGGGGGAATGTTCGCTTGCCTACTTTCTCCATCCAGCCAAAGCATTCTATTTATAGGACACACTTAGGTGCGACCATTTTCTGAAACCTTTCCTAGGAAAAAGCTGCACAGCAAATTTCAGGACAAATGCACAGAGTGGATATGCACAAATCCAAAGTTGAGGGTCCTTTATGCACAAAATAAAACGTGCTCATAACGGCTTGTCTTTGTCCCTGCTCTCCCCAGAGCTGCTTCCCGGGAGCTGGGTAGCCCATCTGCAGGACAGCGAGAGCCAGGGATGCACATTGACAGAAGAGGACGGCAGCCACACCACACACCCCAAAGCGGGAAACTGGAATACAAGCCTCAGTCAACAACCCAGCGTGTGCACTGACCATTATTCAAACATAACGTGAAAAGCTGCAAATGTATCAATTGCCCTTTAATTTGATTTCATGTGACACTAATTTATTTAGCTGAAAGAGGTCTTAGAGAATGATGAGTACAGACACAAAGCGGGGCTACAGAATCTGCCGAAAGAGCAGACATCAGTGCGGAGTTGAGGTGTTTCAGGATCATCTCTGTCCTTCGTCTCTCAGCTTCAGTCTCTGTTTCTTTCTCTTTTAGGCTTTCTCAAAATTAAGCTGTTTCTCCAAGTATAACTCAGATTTTATTCGTAAGATGGATTTTCTTTCTAAAGTCTCTGCTTCAGTGTAAGTAGTATCAGAGAAAAACCAGTGGCTGCAGCCAGTGTGTACCTCTCGTGGGTCTGGAGTGGATAGAGGCCACATGAAG
>NW_012102044.1:2191653-2207165 GCF_000951045.1 Mandrillus leucophaeus | reverse complement strand
GCCATCAGGCTTGAGAGGGTAGCGCTGCTGGTATCCCCATGTTATAACCGAGGAAGCGGAGGCTTGGAGAGATTTGACACCTTGAGTAAGGCCGTCTCATAGGCAAATGGAGGTTCTGGGAGGAGGACTCGGGTCCTCACTGAGGAGCCATAGCTGTCAGGTGTCTCGTAATAGTTCCTTCCAGTCACTTTGGGGTCCTGGCCATTTACCATCCAAACCAGCCTAGGTCTGCCCAGATGTGCAACTGTATTCATTTCAGCAAAACATTAGAACCATCCACGAAATAAGGTATTTTTTTAAAAATCTACCTAAGGATACAGATCCTCTCAGAAACCCCATGGACCTAGAAAACACACAAGTGCATCTTACTCAATAACTAACATGTGTAAAGTTCATTTACAGTTCCCTGAGAGAGGAGAACAAATCTCTCTTAGTTGCCATGTGAAGCGGGAGCTGTTGTATAATTATTTGAAATGAGTCCTCTAAGAGGATGCACGGACTGCTGAAGAGGCATTCCCCACGAGCCTGTGTCACGCGGCTTTCTCTGTGACTAACAGACGCCATTCTCTTCCTTTCCGCTCTCCCATGTCAACAGGTGTTAAAATGCCCACACCAAAACCTATGAAAAAACCTATCAGTAGTGCTGTACATGGCTTCTCTCACGTTCTACATGTGGCCTCTATCACATTCTGCATGTGGCCTTCATCATGTTCTGTGTGTGGCCTCTATCACGTGCTGTGTGTGGCCTCCATCAATCGTGAACAGCAAAAGGCCAGAGTGCATTGCTCATTGACGCTGTTTCTTATTCCCTCCCTAAGATGTGTTATGCTAATCATTAACTAATTAATTAACTCACCAGTATCTGCTGAGTGCCTGGCACTTAAGGGACTTTGCTAGAATCTCTGAGTGCAGCAGTGACTGGAATGAAGTCCCTCCTAGTTTCCGTTTATTGCCTCTACACATTTATCCATAAACCTGGACAGCTCATGTCTCCCTCCTTCTCAGGGCTGCCTCCGCTCAGCACTTCACGCTCTCAGGGAAAGTCGCACCAGCAGTGTGGGTTGAGGCAACTACCCCAAATGCACAGGGCAGCCATTAGAAGCTGAGGTGCTGTCGGGCGTGGTGGCTCACGCCTGTAATCTCAGCACTTCGGGAGGCCGAGGCGGGCGGATCACGAGGTCAGGAGATCGAGACCACCCTGGCTAATATGGTGGAACCTCATCTCTACTAAAAATACAAAAAATTAGCCGGGCGTGGTGGCAGGCACCTGTAGTCCCAGTTACTTGGGAGGCTGAGACAGGAGAATGGTGTGAACCCGGGAGGCGGAGCTTGCAGTGAGCCGAGTTTGTGCCACTGCACTCCAGCCTGGATGACAGAGAGAGACTCTGTCTCAAAAAATAAAAATAAAAATAAAAAAAGCTGCTGAGGTGCTAATTTGGATAATATTTGTTGGTTTACTTATTTAGTTGACTCAATTTAAATTTCCTTGGCTGACCGACGTCACAAGGGACCTGGCAGGCCCAGGGCCAGGCAACACCTCACCTGTGCCCTCTGGGCAGGTGGCCCCAACAGTCCCTGCCAGGACACAGAGATTCAAGGACACCCTCGCCTGACCTGAGCCGGGTTAGAAAGAGTCTTGCTCATCACATCCCTTAGCTCAGGATTTTCCCCAGGAGATGCCCAGACAACCGGGACAGGCAGAGGAAGGTCACAAAAAGGTGGTCACTGGTGACTCACCAGCTGGGAGTGAAAAACAGGCTCTGATGAAGGAGACACAGAGAGGCCGAGAAGATGGAGGCGGGGATGCCTTGGAGGGACCCGAAGGCCCGGACCACTGAGAAGCCTGCGCCCTTGGGATTCCATAGGAAGCCCGACTCTGGGCCGGGGCATCTAAGGCCCTCGCAGGCGGGTACCCCTCACCGTCACAGACAGGGAAGCCAGGCTCCAAGGGCCACCAGGCTTGCCCACGGGTGAGTGCAGAGCTGGAGCCAAGGTCAGGTCCCTTTCAGAGCCTCAGCATCCAATTCCCAGCCACGCCCGGGACCCCTACATTCGGCCTCAGCTATGCTCCGGGACCCCACAGACCCCTCTTCCAGCCATGCCTTGAGACCCCCACACCCCTCCCTTCCCCAGCCGTGCCTTGAGAAGCCCACATCCCTCCTCCCCGCAGTCCTGAGCTCGGGGTCCCAGCAGCAACCCCATCCCCCAACCCAGGACAGAGACGCCTTGGGTAAGAAGGGGAAGCCTGGGGGAGAGGAGGCCTCAAAGTGAGGAGGCCTTTCTTTCCTTGTCTGCTGTTCCTATGTTGATGGCTCCCTTGTCCAACTCCTTTGCCTTTTCCCAGGCACAGATGTGGGTGGTACATGGGTGGGTGGCCCAGCGTGTCACTGGCAGGTGGGCAGCCCAGCGTATTCCTGGCGGCCCCTTGCCCAGGCCCCCTCCTCATCCATGCGCACTGGCCAGGAGCCCACCACACTTCTCCTTGGCAGGTGCACAAGAAGGAAGGGAGTGGCCTGCATGAAATGGACCCTGATAACTTTTAGAAACAGAAGACAGACCCTCAGAAGCTTGGCTGAGCCCACAGTGAGGACGACGCCAGGGCCCAGAGCTCCTGCAGTAGGGCAGGGGTCTTTCTGGCCTAGTGGGTAGGTGCAGGAGGCCACCCGCCTCCCAAGCCACGTGCTGTGCGTTAAGTGAGGAGGAATCAGGGCAGGCCAGGCCAGGGCAGGTGGGGAAAGGCCAGAGCTAGGGTGGGGAAAAGGAGGGGAAAATGCAACTCCTTACTGCTCAGAGCTTCCCCCTACAGCAGCGGCCACCGGCTTTGTGCTCGCCCATGGTCAGTGGCAGCTCAGCCAGTCAGCAGTCACTCCCAGCCTCTGGGGCCTGTCATGTACTGGCCTCTACCTGTGGCGAGGCTCCTCCTATGGGTTCCCTTCCTTCCAGACAGTCCTAATCCAGAGCTCAGCTGAATCCTGACTTTGCAGGGAGGCCAAAGCTGTCTTTCTGAACAGGTTTCCTCTGAGCTGAGCTGGAAGGGTGCTGGGAGGTGGATGGGCAGAGAAATCAGGAAGAGCATTTCTGCCAGGTGGGACGACGGGAGGACCAGCCTGAGCCTGTGCAAGGCTGTGCACCCAGGGATGGGGCGAGCTGGCTGAGGAAGCCACAGGGGATGGTGGATGCAGGCTGGAGGGTGAGGCCTGAGGGCCCAGAGGCTGCAGCTTTACCCGGGAAAGGGTTCTCTCACGCAAGGCAGGACGAGGGGCTACCAGGCCCAGGCTCTGGGCAGCAGTGCTGACTGGGTGCAAGGAGCCATGGCAGAGGCAAGGGGCGGGGGCGTGGGACCCTCGGAGGCTGCTGTGTGGGAGAAGGGCAGAAATGGCAGTGAGACGGGTGGGGGTGGGCCCAGCTTGCAGGAGCGAGGGAGGACTGCCAGGGCACAGAGGGCTCAGGAAAGTGCCCAGGGTCTGGACAGCAGCACGGCTTTGTAGGAAATGAGTGAATCGCGTGGAATGGAAACGTGGTGGGTTGTGTGCTGGGCAGATGCTATTTGTATTGGTCTCCAGATGCTGCCCTTACAAATGACCACAGATGGGCAGCTTAGATGGCAGAGCACATTCTCTCCCAGCTCTGGAGCCAGGTGGGCAGGACTGCTTCCTTTCGAGGCTGCAAGGGAGCCTCTGTCCCAGGCCTCTCCCCAGCTTGCAGTGGCGGCCGGCCATCCTCAGTGTTCCTCGGTGTGTGGAAGCACCGCCAGACCTCTGCCTGCATCTTCACGTGCTCCTCTCCCCGTGTGCGTCTGTGTCCAAATCACCCCTTTTTCTAGGGACACGGCCGTAAGCATTCAGGCCCACCCCACTCCAGGGTGACCACCTCCAAGCTGAACTAATGACATCCAGTGACCTTATTTCCAAATAAGGACACACAGTCTGAGGTATTGGGTGTTACATCTTTACCATGTCTTTTTGGGGAACACAGTTGAGCCTGTAACACTGCTTTTTAGGATTTAAACCTTTACATTATTTAATAGCAAGACGAAGTTTCTCTTCTTCTTCCATCGGGACTTCAGAGTGAACATGGTTTCCAAATCCTGCTCCCGATGTCCACGAGAGAGCGCCACCATGTCTGCGTCCCCTTGCGGGGCCCGGGTAGGGCTCTGTGAAAAGCACGCCCTTCCTCAGCCAGCCAAGCTGGCCAGTGCGCTGGACTTTGCTGGGCATCCTGGGCTCAAGTTTCAGGGCAGGGTTCCAGGCTGAGGGACAATGCAGGGACCACACAGACAGACGGCCCTCAACCCCATCACCCCAAACCGCCAGAGAAGCTGCTCACCTAGCAACGTAGCTGAAGGGTGAAAGGAATGGGGCAGAAGATGGCATGGAGCCCGAAGAGTGCCCTGCAGATCTGTAATTTGGGCTAATGAGAAGCTCCAGAGCGAGCTGACTCGGTTACATAAGAATCCGGAGCTGCCTCCTGCGTTCTTGCCTGGCTTTATTCTCGTTGCCTCTCCGTGGGGTTCATTTAAGGTCTGTGGTGGCTGAAGTATTCTAGCCTGAGTGATGGTGGCAAACAGTGTGTCCTTGTGTGGATGTACAAGGGCTGACCCAGGGGAGGGTGTTAAGGAAAGCAAGCCACCAAGAGACCCACCACCCACAACGCAGAGGCAGAGCTGTGGTCAGCGGGCTGCGCGGCCCCGGCCTTCCTCCCGTCCTAAGGACCGTCTTTGGCACCAGGATGAAGTGAAGGGCAGCTACCGCACGTCCTTTTGGGAGCACACCACCCCCTGAAATCATGGTGAAGCGAGATGCAACGCAAGCAATTAACCAGGAAAAAATACCCAAGGAGCTACCGGGAAAATCGTTAAAACACAGAAAAACAAGCAGGATAATTACACAAAATGCCTCCACCAACTCGGAGGAAAAGAGGGGCTTAGAATTGATGGTAACAGCTGGATTTCACCCTCCTATCACAGCAATCGGATGTTTCAAGGAATACATTTTCTTTAAAATGGAAATATATTTTAGTCTTTTGGGGGAGGTACTTCTAATATTGTTGCATTTTATAAGAGTGTTGAAAGTTTTCTTACTGAAGACAAGGCGCACTGAGCCTTGTGCTGCAGATTTAGGACAAAACGGGAACGCTTCTAATCAACTGCTCCATGACTTATGAAATTGGAAGGATTTTTCCCAACATGGCTCTTACAAATATGGGCGCCAGAGCAAGGGCACAAAATTTGCTGAAGAACAATTTTCCTCTGTCCCACCCTCCCACCCACCCCAAGTAAGTCCACAACCCTGAGTCTGCATAGAATCTGCCGAAGGTGACTGTTGGCAATATGGACTCTGAAAATACAGGAATCACCCTCACCACAGGGATATTCAGACTAGCAGGGATGGCAACATGTGTCCCCTTAAACACATTTAAAAACTGAAGACAAGAGGAAATGACGATATTGAGGGCGAAGAAGTGATGGGAAGGAATGAGAATACCACGGCAAGGAGGCTAGGAAAATACGGATGGCTCTCTACTCTCACCAAATCCCGCTCTGTTATTTGCTACATTCAAAGGCATAAATGATCTCAGCAAAGTGGATACAAATGCACGTGTACATCTTAGTATTGACCAACAATTTCAAAACCTGTTTGTGTCTTGGGAAAAGTATGGCCAAAAATATTAACTAGATCTCTAGGACAGAATAACTGAGATGAAAATTTTCAGGAAATCTTCACAATGTGGACGTCTAAATGCACCAGGTTAGCTATACGGCCTGACTCTGAACTAGCATGGCCCAGGATTTTCAGAGCTAGCATTCCATGAATTACTATGAATCATCCTCATTTGACAGCACTAGTAAGGCATCCCTGTGCCTCTGTGAACAAGTCACTGAGGAGGATCCAAGATTCTAAGAACAGACTGTTCTCAAGGAACACAGAGTGTGCAAGGCAAGGCAGCTACACTAGTAGATGCAAAATAATGCTGAACAAAATGTGCCTATGTAATCCAAGTTATATATATGAGGGTGGAGGAATGAAAAATGAGGAACTGAGGCAGATTACCCAAGCCATGTGGAGACTGATTTTTAACTTTCAGACAAATGATCCAACAAAGGAAGTGTGTTGCGGTTTTTGTGGTTATTAACCTTCTCTCAGAGCTAAATGCTCTGTGGGAGGCGTAGCTCTGATGCTGAAGTATTGGAATCCCTGGGACATTTCTGTGGTTTCTGTTTGTGTGCCAGCTCCATGGCGGAGAAGTTGGAGCTCAAGTGCCCATGTGTCAATGAGTTGGAACCGATCAGAGCAGAACCTCTGACCAGTCCTGAATCTTACAGAACGATGTTCCTCCTGTCCCTGCTTCACTGACCTTCTCATAGTCACGGATGGAGGATGTTCCTCAAGCCCTCAGCTGCCCAGGCCCCACCAAGGACTGGGTGTGTGTGCGACGATGTCATGGAGGAACCGCTGGTCTGAGTTGAAGCCACACGTTAGAGGCTTCAGTGTAGGGACCACATTATTTTGAGTCATCACAGACCTGGTTTTCTCAATTTCACCTTTGCATTTTTCACTGGCCTGTGATATGGGTTAAATTGTATCCCCCCAAAAAATACATGTTGAAGGCCTAACCCCCAGTACCTGTGAATGTGACCTCTTTGGAAATGGAGCCATTGACGATGTAATTTGACTAAGATGAGGTCACCCTGAAGTCGGCTGGGCCCTAATCCAACATGCCGGGTGTCCTTATAAGCAGACACAGAGGAAGGAGGTCACGTGAAGACAGAGGCCGGTTGGAGTGATGCAGCCAGAATCTGGAGGAGGAGGAAGGATCCCCCTGAATCTCCAGAGAAAAAGCAGCAGCCCCGCCAGCACGGGGCTTTTGGATTCTGGCCTCCAGGTTGTAAGAGAATAAATATCTGATGTTTGAAGTCACCCAGTTTGTGACACTCTATAACAACAACCTTAGGAAATGGACACAGTCTGTGTTGAGGATTATGATGGGAAACAGGCCATAGGGAAGTCATGCTTGCATTCTACAGACTTAGCTGAGAACCTATTCCTCTCTATCCCTCAGTGCCCACAGGATATTGGTAAATGCTGGTTCCACGAAAAGCGCTTATCTCTCCTGCCAGCCCATGTGTCATCAGGAGTGGGTCACAGGTGTTCTGAGCTCTGGATTCCCTGCATCTTTGGGGTTGGACGGCCCGGGACAGTGGCAGCACCGTGGGGGGACGGGGCCCTTGGAGGACCGTGAGTGGCCTCCTGCCTGGGACAGTGGCAGGCAGCACCTTGGGGTATGGGACCCTTGGAGGACCGTGAGTGGCCTCCTGCCCGGGACAGCAGCAGCACCTCAGGGGGACAGGGCCCTTGGAGGACCGTGAGTGGCCTCCTGCACAAACCTCAGCATGTACTGCAGCTTTCACGGTTCCTGTGTCCCATGGTGCTGAGAAGGTGGGAAGCGTTGTCCAGATGGACAGCTCTGTGTCTGTCCATGGGGAACCCTTGCCCTGCCACCTGGAGGCTTCCATTTGCAGCTCACGTGAGTTGCCCCTTGGATCCATTTTCTGAGTCTTGTTTTATGTGTTTTACAGGGCATTTAAAGTCCTTTAGGATAGAAAATACAGCAAGAGTGAACAAATGGATGCAGGGAAAGGGGAAACTGAGGGCAGCGTAGTTTACATAAGAGCCGCCCCGTAAACTCTAGGGTCATCGCACCTGTCTAGAAACTCTGATCATCAGTTGGGTTTTTCTTCTGTAGGAGCCTCAGAGCTTGGTGCATTCCACGCATACGGAAGCACAGACACATGTCACCTGCGGCAGAGACAGCCGCGCCTGTCTAGTTTCTTTTTATTTTTTATCATGATCATTTGTTAAATGTTTTCTGGCTCCTTACAAGTGTCCTGGACGCTGTGCTGGGCACCCAGTGCTGAATAAAAAGTAAGGCTCTCATCTCGCTAAATTCTCTGTAGAGGCAAAGACTCTATATTCAGAAATTTTAGAATGAACAGGAATTAACATTAGCAATGAATTGAATGCAAGAGCCAATCCACTCTGTAAGTAAATCCTTCCCACAAGTCCTTTTAATTTTTATTGGATTATAAATAACTTCCTGGGCCAACAGCCAAGGGAAAGCTGCCTTGAGAGAGCCCAGAACAATCCGCACAATGAAGCTGCTGTGGCTGGAACTTTCTACTCTCAGGCATGAGCGTTCCTTACAACTGATCATTGTAATTTCCGCACATAGATTTCAAATTGAGTCACAAGAATTAAAAGCACAGGCTCTGGAGAATGTGGAAGGCAATCAATAGGGAAGGAGGTGGGGATGTGTGGAGATGATTGTTCATATGTTAACACTGGAGATCTTCCTGCATCCTCATCACTTTTCCTGCCTACAAGCAACTCACACTATTTCTTCCTTGGCCACAAGATGGAGATTTTTTTTTTTTTTTTTTAGAGAAGAAAGAGGGAAAAAGAGGAGCAGAGTCACCATGAGGTTCACCAAGCATGGAGTATAGATGAAAAGCCTCAAGAGTGGGGCTGCAGAGTGTGGGTCTGCTGACGCAGGGGCAGACAAGCCGCATGGGAGGCTCTCCCAGGGAAAGTGCGGGCAGGGACAGGTGGGAAGCGGGCACGGTGCTGACAGCTCTTGGATCCCCTGTACCATCCTGTGGCTGAATACCAGGAGAAGTGTCTCAATGTATTGGCCAGCTTGTCCATCTCTTCCCAGCAGGGTCAGCCCTAGGTGGCCGGTGTCCTTGGCTCACGTGGTTTATTTGGGTGACCGTCTTTGGAAGACGCTATTCAAAGCACTTTACATACATACACTCATTTAATTCTCTTGACAATCTCATCCTACAAGATGTTTTTAAGTCCCCGTTTTACAAGGGAGGAAACTGAGGCACAGTGAAGCTAAGGTGCTTGCCGAAGGTCACACAGCATGAGTGGGAGAGCCCCCACGTGCACGCGCTCACTGTGTTCCCTCTGGAGAGAAGGTACTTCTCCATTCTCCTGATTTCACATTCTCACATTGTCTTGTGGAGGGAGGCTGTGGGCCCCCACGGAGGGGCTGTGGCCAAGCGTTCAGAGTGAGGTAGACCTTCACATTCACACCCGCCCTGAGCAGGGCCAGGCCCACAGTGCCTAAGGCCAGGTGGTGATGGGATCATTGCCCTCCTTGTGGGCAGCAGGAACCGGCTCCTCCCTAGGAGGGCAGGTGGGACCACGATCAGGGTGGTGGGTGGGACTCTCCTCCCCAGGTATCAGCCAAGGGACCTCCCTCCCTGAGGCTGCGGGGCAGTGGGCTCCCGCATCTTAGATTGTGCGTGGATTTGTGTCGTTGAACTGGCGTCTGTCTGCCCAGCTGCACTGTGGGCATCACGAGGCCAAGTTTCATGTGTGCTTTTGCTCACACCGGGCACCCGGCCCTATCTGAGCCAGTGCCTGGCATACAGCAGATGCTCAATAGCTGTTCATTATGTAATTGATCGCCCCCATTGGAAAGCTCCTGAAAGGAGTGCTCGTGGGCCTGGGTGAGTCCATCGCCCTGGGGCAGGCTGATCAGGGGCATGTGTTTATTTTTCAAATGTTTCATTTTTGTGACAGTTATAAGTGAGCATGGTTAAAAAGCAAGATGGACTCACAAGCTTTTCGGGAAAAACACCAGCGCTCTGCCCACAGAGTGGGCATAGGGGCTCGCGGTTCTTTTAGGGGATTTCCACTGTCTTCCCAATAACACGGCAATGCTGCTCTTTCCCTCCTGGTTCCAGAGCTCTGGTCTACTTCACGGGCACACAACGGCCACCTGTGCCGTCGCCACAGGGCAGTGTCACTGGTGCCTCTGCGTCCTGAGCAGCTTCATTGGCTGTGGTGCAGCTGCACGTGGTGGTGTGAGGATGGGAGCTGATACTGCAGAAGGAAGGCGGCGACCGGGGGCCTCCGAGGTCCCCACTGGGTACCTCGACCTTCTCCTCTAGCCCTGGCCCTGGGGATGCCCCATCCACCTCCTCCTGTACTCATCACTGGCCGCTTTGTATCCTTGTGGCCTCCTCGGATGGGGTGGAACCTCAGTGTGAATAGGTAACTGGAATTGATAGGCTGGAATGGCATTTTCTTATTAATTTATATATGTATTTAAAAGATGCTGACACTCATAGTTTGATAATTTGTAGAGAAGTCCTTGCCTCTCTACTTCATCGCCTTTATTCCCTTCTCAGTCTGAATTAGTGCATGGACTGCCTTGCAGAAGGATCCCATCAGGATGGAATCCACGTCTCCAGAGACACACACTGATTCGCTCAGAGCAGGAGCTCCTGATGCCACATGGAGGCACTGGTGAAAGCCAGCACCAGCGAAGAGCATGTCCCCTAGAACCGTGGGCAGAACTGAGAGGACAGTGAGGATGACGTGGGAGAATAACAGCGGCCGCTTGTTCACGGGTCTATAACATCCAGCCCGGTGACTGGAGGCTCGGCAGGTGTGTGGGTGGATGTGGGTGTGCGTGTGTTTGCGTTACATGTGTGAGTTGTAAACATCCCACGTGCCCCTTCCACCACCCGATTCAGTGTTTGAAGAGCGAGCCGTGAGTTGGCGACAGGACAGAATCCTGACAGCAATCTGGTGGGTCGTGACCAGCGTTCCTTTTCAACAGAACAGGATGTAATGAAGTGTGTCACAGTAAAGGTGAGCTTCACCTCACTCACCCGTGTGCATACACATGAGTCTACTGAGGCAGGCCACAAAACGCGTTTCCTACTACCAACGGGGATCCGAAACATTTGAAAAACACTGAATCAGATGTTACCTCCCTATGGGACATCCTTTTAATTTGCTTACACTTATTAGCACACTTTCCTTATAAACTTATAATTTGTATTTGTTATTTATTGTGGTTCTTCATATGGTAGAGATTTTTAAAAGATAGTTAGATTTTCAAAGAAAACCTTGAGCACACACACCAGATATGATTCGGCCATGGTTATCCATGCACCTCTGTGTTTTCAGTGAGGTTTGGTCAGGGGGAACATGTTCCTTGTTGAATACAAAGCTTGGTTAAGTGTTGTTGGGAGGAGACCCCTGATGGGGACGCAGTCTCTGTGGAACGTGGTCCAGCCCAGCCTTCGTGCCAGGAGGAGGATGCGCCTGGCAAGCCCTCTGCAGCTCGAAGACACCCAGGGATTGGCACCAGAGCAGCCAGGACCCCCGGGCTCAGGAGAAGCCAAGTCTTCATCGGGAACCCAGGCTCATGCATGTGGATGGAAAATTGTCGTGGGCTACACCATGTCTTCTCACTGCGTCCAGGAAAAATGAAGGAGAACGTGGGTGAGATCATTGATTCAGGGAGAGCCGAGTCGCGCTCCGTCTCTCCCCGGAGAGGCGCACCTGCCTGCCTGGCACCTCCGGGAAGCCTCACTGCAGCCCGTCTCCTCGCCTTTCCTTCAGCCGATGTCCATTTCCCGAAGTGGCTGGTGCTCTGGGGGTGACCGTTCCCTCTCTGCTGTGTTTCTCGTTCTGCTGTGTAGTGGCAAAGGCAGAAAGGAAAGGAACGTAAAAGAGCACCAGGGTCTCTCCTAGGTGATGCCGAATCCAAGAGGGAGAGGTTCAACTGGAGAGGGAATAAACAAAAGGAAATTCAGGGAGAAAAGGGGCAAACTCGGGGACAGCAGGCGCTTCTCCACCTTGCTCACATCAAGCCCGGGCACGCGGTGTGGTGGGTCTCGAACTCCCTCCAGACTCCAACTGTTCCCTCTGGTGAGGACAGCTCTGCCCATCTGTGTGCAGCGGCTGAGCTCACTCGGAGGAGAAGGTAAGGAGCGGAGCCCAGTGTCTGAATGAGACTCCTGTCCACGGGAAATGAGCAAGCGCCTGTCCACAGAGGGGCAGGCCAGGGAAGTGGTTCCACAGTCCCACCTGGAGACGCTGCAGTGTCAGGCCAGGAGTGGCCGATGTCCAAGTGGCCCCGTGGGTCAACGTGTGTGTGTGGACGGGGTCAGCGACCGTCTTCCGCCGAGACCAGCCTTAGCCAATTATGTAAGTGCCCGGAACTGACATCCACTTAGTATCTTGCTCCGTGGAGGAAAACGCTCTCCGCTAAGAACGACACCGACTCCGCAGCCTCTCAGACAGTTGCAGTAATTTCCACATTATTCCAGACCCATTCATGGTCTGACAGTTTGGTACTTAAGTTATTTTCCTACTTCTGCTTAAACTCTCCCCAAGGGGATAAGCTAACTAGTTTAACTCTTTTTGCACCTGGCTGGCGTGTGTGTTTATGGCTTTGCTTGCAACATGTAATGACCCCTTGCAGTCTCATTCACCCTTCATGGGCAGAGGGCCTGAGCCTGTGCAGGTGATGTACTAGAAACAGGCGGGAGAGTCCACAAGTCCCGGCTAAGCCCTGAGCCTAAAGAAAATCCAGCTGAAAACCAACTTTAGGAGGCGAGGCGCAAAGCTGAGAAGACAGGGACTCTGGGCTGAGCGAGCAGGTGTGCTCACAGCTTGGTGTATGAGGCAAGGGCCAGAGACAGCCAGGAGCAGCCTGGAGACCAGAGGCTTGCGGCAGGGAGGGAGGGGGCAGGTGGCGGCATCTGCCGTGGAGGAAACACAGTCCCATGAGAAGAAGCACAGTCCGTCCTGTCCAGACTGCCCAGGGCTGCGAGGGCCCACAGTCCCGGGAGATGTCCAGGCCAGAAAGGGCAGCCTCTTAGTGGGGATGAGGCAGAGGGAGCCTGGAACCGGGCAAGAATCCTGCGCCCTGTGCTCCGTGCTCCCAGCTGCGTGACTCGCCCTCACTGACGAACTTGGTGTGCTGGAGAAGGGAAGATGCTGAAGAGGCCCTGGAGGGACGTCCCTCCTCCAGCACCACCCTCCCAGGACGGTGAGCTGTGGGGGTGAATTCACACACCTGCCTTGGTGGTAGGGACGTCCCTCCTCCGGCGTCACCCTCCCAGGACAGTGAGCTGTGCGGGTGAATTCATACACCTGCCTTGGTTGTAGGCACATCCTAGACAGAATTGGAGGGCGTTGGGAGCATTCAGCACAGAGGCTTTCAAACGAGGGGCACTTTATTTGGACGGAAGCAAAGAGGAAACCCCCCCACAAAGCACCCCTGCGCAGCTGCTGTGCAGGCTCAGGGTCGGTTCCTCCTCCTTCTCTGTTCACTCAAGGCTGGACCGCCCGGGCTCCATTGTCAGCCTCCTTCTCCACCTGCATTGATTCCTTAGCCAAAGCTGTCCAGTCTGGGCCGGCAGCTGGGAGACAGGGAAGGAGAGGACGTGTGGGGCCCGTGGCTCTTGACCTGGGTGACATGAGGGTCACCTCCAACATGGCCGGTGCGCAGCCTCCCAGGACCCTGAGGTCGGCATCTCCGGGTCAGTCCTCAGTGACATCTCCAGGCCCAGGTGGCCTTGCAGTGTGGCCACAGGTGGGCACCACTGGGACAAGCAGCCGTTCCCACGCCGGCAGCCAGTTCCCACACCTGGAAAGGGAGACAGTGCCCAGGGCTGACCCGTCAGGATGGCCTAGGCGCGAGTGCCAGTGACACAGCCAATTCCAAGAGAAATTGCAAAAGACAAGGGTGCACTTTGAGTGGTTGTGTAACAGGCTGTGAAGGGCCTCTGCTTGAAATGCTTGTATTTTTCAGAAAGACTTTGTTACAACCTGCCATAACAAAATTCTGCAGGCTGGGTGGCTTAAACCACAGAAACTTACTTCCTTGCAGTTCTGGAGGCTGGAAGTCTAAGGCCAAGGTGTGGGCAGGGCTGGTTCCTCCCGAGGCTCCTCTCCTGGGCTTCTGGACGCTGTCCTCTGCCTGTGTCCCCTCCCGGCCGTCCCTGTGTGTGTCTGTGTCCTGACCTCCTCTTCCTTTAAGGACACGGGTCCTATTGGATGAGGGCCACCCCTATGGCTCCATTTTACCCAACCATCTCTTCAAGACCCTACTGCCAAATGCAGTCCCATTGTAAGGTGCCGGGGGCGAGGGCTGCAGCGTATGAAAGTGCGGGAGTCGCAATGCAGCTGGTGACGCAGCCCCGGAGAGCTGAGCGCGTTGCCTGGCATGCACTCGTGCCGACTCAGTGTGCGGCTGGGTTGATGGTCCCTTGAAGGCGTCTGTTAAATTTATTTATTTTTAGCATCGCAGAGTCACCGAGAGAGAGAGGCTGGAGCTGGTTTGTCGTCACCGAGTGCAGCTTTCTCAGACTGGATCAAAGACTCACCACCCTTAAAAAAAAAAAAAAAAAAAAAAAGGAGAAGGAGAAGAAGGAAAAGCAAAAGTCAAGCAAAAATTTCAGATACGTTGACTCCTGGGGGCTGGAGCAGCTCCACGGGACGCCCTCTGCAGCTGGTGGCCTCGGCTTCTCCTGACAAGTGCTTCATTCACTCTGGCAGCTGTGGCCCCCCGGGGCTCCTGCGTGTCTGAAGCTGAGGCGTGGAGAGCCCGTCTCTGCAGCAGAACCAGCAGCAGCGGGCGCAGGGGAGCCAGTGACACTCAGGCCTGGGACCACGCCAGCCTCGCCAGGCAGAGACGGAGCAGAGAGCCCGGGTGACCTGAACACTCAGGTCACGGAAACAACTCAAGCCCAGGCCCCCTGGCTCAGGCCGGAGACCCCAGCGCTGGCCTTGCTGTTGCAGGAGTGGGGGCTTCTCTTCTCCCTGCTGTGAAACACCAGACTCACTGCCCACCAGGGGCTTTTGCCGGAGACAGAAAACACTAAGGTAAACGAGGCCTGCTTGGGCTGTTGCAGTCCCCGAAAGTCCGTGGCTATAAACTCATTCAGCAGTTACAACGCAGAGCTTGTGGAACGTGAGGGAAGCCCCTGGGAGTTGACCGAAACATGCATAAGGAGAGAGTGTAGTAATTAATAATAATAAAATCATAATAATGCCACTTGCCACGCACCAGGCGCTGTCCTAAGGACTCTGCGTATATTAACTTATTTCATTCTCACAATAAACTCATGAAATCTTCCCCAGTTTTCAGTGATGAACCAGAGCCACAAGGGCTCAAAAAATATGCCCCGTGTCATCCAACCAGAAGGTTCAGCCAGGATTTCCACCCAGGTGGGCTCCAAGGTCCTGCTTCAGACCTGCACACTAGGAGCCTGTGCAGCTGGTGACAGCTCCCACCTGGCTTTCACGCACTTTAACTCAACAATAGAGGCAGCCCCTGATGATGAGGAGGGAGGTGGGGTGATGGGGTGCAGGCCATAGTGTCGAAGGGCAGAGGAGAGAAACACCCAAAGGAGACCGACAGCCACTCTCGGAGGGCGTGATGGCTGGTGGACGTGGAATAGCCTGACAACTGGTCCTCTTGGCGCCGGAAATCCTGTCTTGTCTTGACCCTGGCAAGTCACTTAACATCAAATGCTTGATTTTCCTAATTTAGGAATGTGACAGGGTGCATTTCTGTAGACTAAGAGAGAGGAAGGAGACCATTACTACAATTTAAACTGGGAATGGATTGGATGTGAGCATTGCTGTAGACTAAGAGAGAGGAAGGAGACCTGCACTACAATTTAAACTGGGAATGGA
>NW_012102044.1:2172779-2191113 GCF_000951045.1 Mandrillus leucophaeus | reverse complement strand
AAAGAAAAGAAAAGAAAAGAAAAGAAAAGAAAAGAAAAGAAAAGAATTTTTCAAAATGGGACTTTACCTAAAAGTAGAATCACTGTATTACTGGGAATGCAAAAATCTTCAACATGAGTAGAGGTGTAGTTTCCTGGGGGCAGCCGTAACAAATCCTCACAAAGTAGGTAGCTCCCAAGAACAGAAATTTGTTGTTTCTCAGTTCTGGATGCAGAGTCAGAAATTAAGCCGTCAGCAGCTGTGCTCCCTCTGAAGCCTGCAGAGGAGAATCCTTCCTTCCTTTTTCCAACTTTTGGTGGCTCCAGGCATCCCTTGGCTTGTGGCTGCATCACTGCAACCTCTGCCTCCATCTTTACATGGCTTCTCCCTTGTGTCACTGTGTCCTGTCCTCCTAAGGGCACTGGTCATTGGATTCAGGACTCCAAATCCAGGATGATTTCACCTCAAGATCTTTAACTTGATTCATCTGCAAAGATCCTTTTGTGAATCTTTTGTGAATAAGGTCACATTCATAGTTACTAGGGGTTAAGACAGACGTATTTTTTGGAGGGACATTATTCAACCCAGTAGCGTGGATGATACCAAGTGGCTTTCAAAAGGGACTTTTACTACTGAATTCTCATGACATGAGGTTGTGAGAATTCCACTTACTCTATCCTCACAATGTTTATTGTCAGGTTGTTTAATTTTGCTCATCGGGTGCATATGAATTATCATCTCCCTTTTCCTGTTTGCCTCAAGAATACTCGCTGGTGTACTTGTGGTTGCAGCATTTACCCCAAGACACCTTTGCCACCATTCTGCTTTTCGTAGTGGTATTTCCATTTACAAAATATAATTCTCGATTGCTGAAAACGTCAAATCCTCGAAAACATAGCATTCCTACATGTGATATTAACACTGTTCTTAAACGGTTGTTGGCCGAAGATTCGTTTGATGAATCCAAGTCTTCCGAAATAGATGATTCTCATGATTCAGATCATTCTGATGTTAGTTCTGTTTAGAAATAATTCCAAAAATAGTTTTTCTATTTGATTTTCACATTGAAAATCAGTCAGATTTTCTGCAGCCTCAAAGAGCGTGTTTATGGAAAGCAAATGAGCACTGGCAGTGAGCCGCACTTTTTTCTTTGTAAACAGGAGAAAGGTTAATTCATATTTTTCTGATTACTGAAGAGATTATCTTCTTTCTTTCTTTTCTTCTCCTTTTGCTATTCACGTTTCTATTCGTGCCTTCTGTGAAACATTTGTCCGTGTCTTTTGTCCATTTCTATCATGTTTGTTTCTTTTTGATTTGCAGGTCATGTGGCTAACTTTGTCAGGAGGGACCAGTCTTCAGGGCGTCTGTAGCATTTTTTCATTTCCACCTGTAATGCACCAGTGCTCCAAATGCTCCCCGTCTTTGCCAGCACTGAGTGTTTGGAACCTGTATTATTGCGGGCCTGCTCATAGGTGTGCAGTCTTATCTCGCAGTGGCTTTAAGTTGCATCTCCAAAAAGGTTAATGACGCTGAATATCTTTTCATGTGCTAAGATGCTTTCCATATATTCTCTTTGGTGACACGTCTGTTGCCTACTTTTATACTGCTTGCTTGTTTCCTACTGTTGAGTTTTCAGAGTTCTTTACAGACTCTGGATAACAGTCTTTTATTGGATATGTGACTTGCAAATATTTTCTCTCAGTCTGTAGGTTACCTTTTAAGTCTGCTCAGCAGTGTCTCTTGCAAAGGAGAAAATTTTACTTTTGATTAAGTCTAATAATTATTTCATTTGATTGATGAAGTATGCTTTTGGAGTCACATCTACCAGTTCTTTGCCTGATCCCAGGTCACAAAGAATTTATTCTACACTTCTTTCTAAAAATTTTATAGTTTTGCATTTTACATTTAGTTCTAAGATCTGTTTCCGTTTTATATAAAATGTGAGGGTCCAGTCAAGGATCTTTTTATTTATTTAATTTTTTGCATATTGTTGTCCAATTGTTCCAATACAATTTGTTGAAAAGACATCTTTTCTCCCTTGAATTGCCTTTGCAACAGTGTAAAAATCCAAATGGTCATGTTTGTGTGAGCTTATTTCCAAACTCTCCGGTGGGCATCCTTTCTGTGATAGCACATATAGATATCCTTTCTGTGTTAGCATCCTTTCTGTGTTAGCATCCTTTCTGTGACAGCCTCCTTTCTGTGACAGCCTCCTTTCTGTGTTAGCCTCCTTTCTGTGACAGCCTCCTTTCTGTGACAGCATCCTTTCTGTGACAGCCTCCTTTCTGTGACAGCCTCCTTTCTGTGACAACCTCCTTTCTGTGACAGCCTCCTTTCTGTGACAGCCTTTCTGTGTTAGCCTCCTTTTTGTGACAACCTCCTTTCTGTGACAGCCTCCTTTCTGTGACAGCCTCCTTTCTGTGACAGCCTCCTTTCTGTGTTAGCCTCCTTTCTGTGACAGCCTCCTTTCTGTGACAGCCTCCTTTCTGTGTTAGCCTCCTTTCTGTAACAGCCTCCTTTCTGTGTTAGCCTCCGTGACAGCCTCCTTTCTGTGACAGCATCCTTTCTGTGACAGCATCCTTTCTGTGATTGCATCCTTTCTGTGACAGCATCCTTTCTGTGATAGCATACTTCCTTCATCACTACATCTTTACAACGTCTTAAAATTGAGTAGTGTGATTCCTCCAACTTTACTCATCTTTTTTCAAATGTGATTTGGCCATTCTATTTTCTTTGACTTTCCCGATAAATTTTAAAATTTGGTTCTCTATATCTACAAAAAATCCATAATTTAGAGGACTTCCCAGCTCTTAGGATGGATATAGTTTGTCTATTCTGGAAAATTCCCAATCTGTCTCCACTTGTTCCCATAACTATTCCATAATTCTCATCATAAATGTATCAATCATCCTCACTTGATCCTTAAAGCCTCTTAATATTTATTTCCTATGTTTCTCTTTTTGCTTCCAGAACTGCATTCTGAATAATTTCTTCAACTTCATCTTCCAGCTCCTTGATTCTCTCTGCAGTTGTATCAAATGTTCTGCTTACCCTTTCTGTTGAGTCTGATTTCAAATATAGATTTAAAAATTCAAGGGCTTTTGAGTGGTTTTGAAATCTTCTTGGTCAGTTTTGGCAACCTTGTGCTGCTTTCTCCGACTTTCAATATCCTCGTTTATTTCCTTCAATGTGTTAAACATTCTTTTTTTCTGTTCTGTATCTAATACTTTCTGTATCTTCAGTTATTCGCAGTTGACTTTTTGTCTCACGTCTTATTTCCTGTGTGTCTCTTTGTTTTGATGATGAGCCCATGTGTCTTGGCATTTTATCTACTGTAATTCTTTGAGGACTGAAAGTGAGTTTCTTCAAGGAGGATTTTATTTTGTTTCTCCCAAGAACTCAGGAGTATTATCAATTCTGGGACACCTCAAGTTAAATTTTTTGTCTTTCTTAAAACTCGTATGTTTAGTGTACATTTAGACCTCAAAGCCCGTGAGCACAGGCTTATGGCTGGGAATTCTGAGGGAAGACTTTACTTGTGCTGCTCTCAGAGCCAAGGCTGGGGCCACCATCGGTGGGCAGAAGTTTTTGTTCCACTGATTCGGGTACTGTGCCCTGGCCGCTCCGCACAGGCCTCAGGCTCTGTCTCCTTCGAGGGTGAGGTCCACTGAAAGTCAGATGACTGGGACCGTGGGTGCCAGCAGACACCTCAGGGAAGAGTGCCAGTTTAAATGCACGCCTTTCTTTTCTCAACGTGTTTCTGACTCTGATAAGTTCTGTTATTTTTCCTCAAACTCAGCCATTCAGTAAAAGAATTTTTTTTTCTTTTCATTTATCTGACATGTTAAGTGTGGTGTACCAAAGCTAGTTATTTTTGAAAAGTAAATCCATCACATTACTGAAAATAAAGTCCTGGCATCTTGAACTTTAAAAGTGTAGACACACCCATCATTGCTCCATAACTCCTAGCAGATAATGTGACCCAACCTTCCTCATTTTGTAGATACACGAACTAAGACTTAGACCCACAAACGTTAAGCAGGAGAGAACACACAGATGGGATGGAAACCACAGCCCAGAGTGCTGGGCACCTGGCAGGACACTCTTCCCGTCCTCCTGTGTGCCCTGAGCAGCCAGTTTCCAGTTCAGGGCTTTGTAGCTGAATGCACAGCCCCAGCCTTGCTGACATAGCACCTTCGACCCAGGCTTTGCAGGTGGCCGGTGATGGGGAACAATGGCAAAGTCCTCTGGGGTGTCTGGGGAGCAAGGGCAGGGGGAGATTCGTGACAGGAATGATGCCCAGACTGAAACAGAAGGGGCGATAAGCAGTGCCCGCCAGCCCACGAGCCACGAGGAGTCACACGGAGATGTCACGTGGCACACATAGAGTCCCACACACACGTCGCACGGAGTCTGGGCTCTACACGTTTGTAGGTGGCGTGCACATCAGGAAAACCAGTGAAGCCCTCGCGAAAGGCAGACTTTCCTAGCTGCGCGTGCCTGTTGGATACAGTCCGAAGTAGTGTAATTTTCCAACGTGAAGTTCTGTTTTGGCTGAAATAAGAAAGCGACCCCCACTCGGAGGGAAGCACCTGAGACTCGTGTCCTTCGTGGACTCCTCCGTGCTCGGCGGCGCCAGACCGCTGTCGGAGAGACCACATCTCAGTGGACACAGCGCATTTGTGTGGCCAGCACAGACACAGAGAACCCCAGAGTAAGCCTCCTCCTGCCTCCCTGCACCCACACGCATGCCAGCGTCTCCGCGCTCACAGTCTCTCCGCCCTGCCCACTAAGGGAAGAGTGCCCGGGCACTGCAAAAATTTAGTACCAATTTCCCTTCCTTCCTTCCTTCTTTCCTTCCTTCCTTTCTTCCTTTCTTCCTTCCTTCCTCTATTCCTCCCTCTTTCCCTTCCTTTTTTCCTTCTTCCTTCCTTCTTTCCTTCTTTCCTTTCTCCCTTCCTCCCTCTCTCCCCTCCTTCCCTGCCTTCCTCTCTGTCTTCATTCCTCCCTCCTCCCTCCTCCCTCCCTCCCTCCCTCCATTCCTTTCTTCCTTCCTCTCTCCCTCCCTCTTTCCCTTCTTTTTTTCTTCCTTTCTTCCTTCCTTCTTTCCTTTCTCCCTCCCTCCCTCTCCCCTCATTCCCTGTCTTCCTCTCTCTTTATTCCTTCCTTCTCCCTCCCCTTCCTTCCTTTCCTCCTTCCTCCCGTCCTCCCTCCCTCCATCCCTTCCTTCTTTCCCTCCTTCCTCCCTCCTTCCCTCTTTCCCTACCTTCCTTTCTTCCTTTAATTTCTTCCCTCTTTTCTTTCTTCCTTTCTTGTCTCCCTCCCTCCCTCTCTCCCTTTCTTCCCTGCCTTCCTCTCTCTCTTCATTCCTTCCTCCTCCCTCATGCCCTCTCTCCCTCACACCCTCTCTCCTTCTCTCCCTCTCTCCTCCCTTCTCCTGCTTCCTCAGAACCCTGGTTTCCCTGGTTCCCTGGTTCTCTGGCTTCCTGGTTCCCCTGGTTCTCTGGTTCCCTGGTTTCCTGTTTCACTGTTTCCTGGTTCCCTGGTTTCCTGGTTCCCTGGTTTCCTGCTTCCCTGGTTCCCTGGTTCCCAGGTTTCCTGGTTCCCTGGTTCCTTGGTTCCCTGGTGTCCCGGTACCCTCGTTCCTGTTCCCATGGCTGCCGTATCTATTATGCATGCGCCCCTCCTGTTCCATGAAAGTAATGGGTGCTCCTCCTCCCTTGATCTTTCTTTGCTCTTCTCTTCCAGAAAAAGTGGGGGGTGCATATTAAACAAACACTCATCACAGTCTTCATTATTTTGGCAAGGAAAACAAATGGGAATCAAATCGTCTTTTTCCTGTCAGGGTGCTGATGAAGGAAATGTCAATAAACAGAACAATGTACTGTGTGACTGCCTGGCTTGAGATCTTCGAGTACAATAAAATAAAATAAAATCCTAACAGTGAGAAGAGTTTCATCACATTCTGTTTCAAACTCCAGGCTACACTTTCTCGATGCTAACCGTTCCTCACCGCTCCTCACCTGGCTAACACGGACTGAATAAGAACTGGCGTTGGCAGGTTCAGGATCTAGAGGCAAGATCCTAGCAGCCCGATGCCCTCAGACCCAAGCCCGGCCCCAGCTCCCTCGTGTCACGCAGCCACACAGAGCCCCACACAGCCCCACACAGCCCCACCACCTTCACTACAGGCATGGTCGAGGCACGAATGGTTTATCTCAAATATCTGCAGGCATTGTTACTCACCAAGAGGGCTTGGACACTCATGTGCAAAGGCAGAGACAGGGAAACAGAGAGAAAGACAAAGGGGTGGGGGGAGAGGCTTTTGAAAGAGCATTCAAGGGTGTTCTGAGGAAGACATCCAAGCATGCAAGTGGCCTGTTAGCTCTGATGTGACCTAGTACACTGGCTTCAGCAGGAGGCCACACAGGTCCAAGCATCAAGTGGCCTGTTAGCCCCTACTGTAACCGAGTACACTTGTTTCAGCAGAAGTCACACAGGATCCTGAAAGCATCCTCATTCTTGCTCCATACAGATTCTGGATGGAGGTCTCATGAGGGATTCAGGCAGAGGCTGATGAAAACATAAAACGGGCCAGTCTCCAGATTCAAGGGAGAGCTGGAGACAGTGTTCGTAGGTTGACTAGGCAGCTTTGACCAGGTGTGACAAAGGTAGCCCAGGTGTCCCAGTCTAGTCATGTTTCTATCACAAAATGCCTTGGAATTGGTAATTTATAAACAATAGAAATTTATTTCTTATCGTTCTGGAGGCGGGAAAGTCTACGATCAAGACACCAGCTGGTTCCCGGTCGGTGAGGACCCAGCCTGTGCTTCCAAAATGGCGCCTCTGGGCCGTATCCTCAGGTGGGGAGCGGGTGGGAGAGGAAAAGGGGCTGGGTGTGCCCTTTGGCCTCCATTATAAGGCGAGGATCCTGTTCATGAGGGAGGAGCCCCATCACCAAGCCTCCTCTCAGAAGGCCCCACCTGTTAACAACATCACATGGGGCTTAGGTTTCGCTCTACACATTTGAGAGGCACCTACATTCAGACTGTAGCACCTGGCGGCCCCCCACTGCTTCCCATACTGCCAGAGGCTGGGGCAGCCCCCCCACCCACCATGTTCCACCAGCAAGATGGCTCCTGTCAGCCAGGTGTGTGGCACCTGGGCACACTGGCAAGAAGCAGGGAGGGCAGCCCAGACCCGGCCGCCCCGTGGCTGCTCTGGGAGACTGTGTCCCTGTTGGAGACTGTGATAGATCCACTCTCTGTCCCAGCCATTGCTTCACCTGTCCTGTCCATCAACCCCTCTGCCAGTATCATACGGTAAATAGTACCATGAATACTACAGCTCCAGGCACCCAGGTGGCATCAGAGAACTGACAAATTAGAGTTTAACGATATCCTCAGTTTGTAGCCGGGGCTGCTTCGGAGCTGACGACTGGGTGACATTGTTGTCTGGAGCTGACGACTGGGGGGCATTGCTGTCTGGAGCTGGCGACTGGGTGGCATTGTTGTCTGGAGCTGGCGACTGGGGGGCATTGCTGTCTGGAGCTGGCGACTGGGGGGCATTGCTGTCTGGAGCTGGCGACTGGGGGGCATTGCTGTCTGGAGCTGGCGACTGGGGGGCATTGCCGTCTGGAGCTGGCGACTGGGGGGCATTGCCGTCTGGAGCTGGCGACTGGGGGGGCATTGCCGTCTGGAGCTGGCGACTGGGGGGCATTGCCGTCTGGAGCTGATGACTGGGTGACATTGCTGTCTGGAGCTGGCGACTGGAGGGCATTGCTGTCTGGAGCTGGCGACTGGGGGGCATTGCTGTTTGGTTGTTGTCAAGCCTCCCCGAGGTCCAAGGTCACCAGAAGGAATGCCCCGGAAGGAGAGGCCATAACTGTAGTTCTAGGAGTCTGAGGCCCAGTTTAACCTTTTCTCTCCATCATTCAGCAGCTTAGAAATTCATGTCATTCCCTCTCTAGGCCTCAATTTTTCTCTACCTATAAAATGGGGTGCTTGAGCCGAATTCCCTTTACCTGTGAAATCCTAGGACCCCGTCATGTCACTTCCATGCAGCAGAGGCAGCGGCCACTGGAGAGGGACACGAAGCACCTGGTGCTTGTTTAAACGCAAGGAGCTGGGTTTCGAAGACTCCACGAGGGACTTTAGGACCCTACATTACTTATCGACATCAAAAGAGGAGAAGATAAAGCCTCCCAATTCTTCCTCCCACTTCCTCAGGTGGCCAATGCTGCTTTTATTGTGGAATGGGTTTGCCACAAAGCCTCAGGCTGAGAGGTAAGACTCGGGTCTCTGAAAAATGACAGCTTGACATCAGACCAACAAAATCAATTTCCAAATTGATTAAAAACGTCCTCAAATAAAACTCCACTGGCTTTCTCGAATCCCATTGTAAAAGGTCATCTGGGAAGTAAGTACCGTATTTGTTTTAAGTTGGCAGGAGCCCACAGCACACTTGAGGCCCTACAGTTTCGGGGTCAGGCTGGGCTGACTGGGCCCACCCGTGCCTCCGCCCTCATCACAGCCCCCAGCTCCAGGGTGCCCACCAGACAGGGTGGGAAGCCATCTCCAGGCTGGCTCTTCATCTTGGCTCTTTGAAAAGCTTTGGGTGAATGAAGTATGCCTCTCGGATCAAATAAACAATCAACAATTGGCTGCTGTCATTAAGGGAGAGGGAGACATATCCTGGGGGCATTTTGTGTGATTATGGGGTGATTTATGATTCACAGAGATCAAGTGATAAACATACTGAAATGCCAAGAAAGAAAATTGGAGAGAAAAATTGCTACAAATTTTATTCTTATTTTTTAAGGAGATTATTTTATTTGCAAGATTTGCAATTGATGCAAAACCTGTAAATGCAGGTGCCCAACTGTCAAATCCTCTCCCTTCCAGACCCTTCGTAAAGGTGTGACCTGCTTCAAGAAACGTGATATTTGAAAAAATGAAATCTACACATTAAGATACATTAAGAGTGACTGTTTGACGTGTCAAAAGGATTTGCCACTTTACAAAAGATTCATCCCAGTGTTTCTTAAAGAACTATACAACGGCGATGTATTTTAAATGCCTTTCAATTAAAAGAATTGACTCATGCTCAACTTTGCTTCAACATTTTTTCAACTTTATTTCACCTTAAATATCATACAATAAAAACTTACTGTACTGATTTTTATCCTGGGGCAATATATCTTTCCCTAGGTTTGATGGAGGAATCTGGCTCTGAAGGTGGCACAGCAGAACACCAGCTCTCATTCTATTCTGCCATTAACTGGTATCAGTGAGCACGGTCCCCTGGGACTCAGTTTCCCCATCTGTAAAACGGGGACAAGCTACTTGCCCACTAAGCCTATGTTTCAAAATGGTCATGGGTTTAAAAACACAGAAAACAAAGGTGCCCCGTGCTTACCAACATGAGGTGTTAATATTCTGTCCCCTGGCCACGTCTGAAATGGCCCGCCTACACAGGATGGCTGCTGGACCAGTCCCGGGCAGCGTTAGTAGGGCCTCCGGCTACATTCAGGCTGTTTCCCTCCACGTCCATTTCTGACTTCAAGGCCTTCACGCTGGGCCCCGTCTCATCCTCCCTCTGAAGCCAGATTAACAAGAAAGGATCCAATGCTTGATCACTCACCTCATGCCACCCAATGTCCATTGATGCCAGGACACCAGGTACTGAGCTCTTCCCACAGCCTGCCCAGGCCCCCACTGGCAATCGAGTCCCACTGTGCAGATGAACAAACAAACCCCCCATCTCAGGGACTGCCCACAGTCACACAGCCGGGAACACACACTATGTGTTCAGTGCGTTCAGTGTCTCCTCTGCTGACACCTGTGCTCTGCCCACAAGTGAAGGGACTTCTCCGCCGTCAGCACACCAAGCGGGGAGCAGAGGCCACCGTCACCACACCGAGGCGGGAGCAGAGGCCATCCCGGGGCAGTTGGCCACCCGACAGCCTGCGTGCACATTGGAAGCTGGCCTGTCATTTTTCTGGGCCCAGGGAAGGAACACAGGGCATGGGAGATGATCTCCCCCCTGGAGACCTGTGGCATCATCCAGGCCCTTCTCGCCCTCTCAGCCAGGGCAGGGTGGCACCAAGTTCTTCACCTCTGAGGGCTGAAGTGGCACAGACACCTCTGCAAGCCAGAGCCCTTCCTCTCAGGTCTGCAGTGGCCAGCACCCCTCTCATTTGGTGGTTAGGTCACAAATGTTCTTCCTGGGAGTCTCTGCCACCAATGAAGTGTCCCAGACAGCTGCCGTGAAAGAGACCTAGGGCAGGCTTCTGGGGAGGGGCTGCCCCAAAGGACCACCAGTCCCTGAGGGTCTTGGCGGATGAGCTCAGCTGTAGATGCCAGGCCCGGGAAGCATGAGCCAGTTCTCAGGAGCTCTGGATGCTTCTAAGGAGGGGCATCTGTGCAGACGTGCGTTTCTTCGTGTCGACATGAAGGGGAAGGGGCAAGTGGAGACCACCATGGTGTGCCGTGCTCCAGTGTCCAGAGGACCGTCACATTGCTCAAATCCGCAGCCAGGCGGCACCTCCGCGAGCTGGGCGCATGATGCAGTGGTGTCTTAGTGACAGTAGGCTCAGCTCCTGGAGGGGACACTGAGTGGTGAAGCGGGGGCTTGTCCGGATTGCTGTGCCTCACCCACCCAGCACGTCCATCTCCGTTCCCCCATCCCACCTGGCACAGGGAAAGCTGAGCTGCTGGGGGCACACTGTCCTCAAATCTCCCTAGCCTCAGCAGCGTTAGCCTGGGTCTCGGGCGGTCCTCCAGACCCTGAACTGCGAAGGGACGCAGAGTCAGGGCTTCCACTCACAGGCTGGCTGCCGCCGGCCGCCACTCACACGGGACGCACGGACCACAGGGGTTCCTTTGATCTTCATTCTGCAGCTCCCACATCTGAGCCCTGGGCACTCACCCCTAAAAATCCTCCTCCTAAGCAACCAGCAAGGATTCCATGGATGACAAAGGGGTGGGGCAGCGTGGGGAAGGTGCCACCTCCCACAGCCTCCACTGCAGGCGGGAGCTTTGCTGCAGCACAAATGACCCAAGGGGCCTGCCCCGCTGGAGCCGGGTCCACCTGGCCCCAAGGACCCCATGGGAGAGCCGGGTGTAGGGGTCGCCATTCATCCTAGAGCTTCCATCCCAAATATCTCAGCTCAACTTTTTCCTTAGCTTCCCCACTGACCAAGCATCCTTAACACACGCCTGTGTATCCACACCGAAAAGCCCACTGTGTGCCTAGTGTGGCTTCGTGAAGGCTGTGGGGCCTTCCAGAAGAAATGGAAGTAACTGTGCAGTAGCCAGAGTGGGCTCCCGTGGAAGGGATCGCAGAGGGGTCTCTGGGAACGGAATGGGTGAAGGTCGCGTGCACTTGAGAGAAATCACTGCCAGCAGGAAGAGCAAGTGGGTCCCTCCTGCTGGCCTCCTTGTCCAGTCCCTTCTGCCGAGAAGAGAGGAAGCACAATGCTGTCCTCTGCCGTTTTATCAGCAGCGCCCCTGACGTGAAGACGTAGCAGGCGGAAAACAGAGGCTTTGCGCAGTGGAGTCCTGAGGGTCTGGGGAGCCACGATGTACTGGGGGAGTGCCTGCCAGGGCTGTGCAGCTGCTCTGAAAACTCACCAAATTCGGAGTCGATGATGGACAAACGCCCCCGTGAGCAACAGAGCTGCCAGGCCCTGAGCACACTTTCCTTAGGGGCCACATCCCCAGGCAGCACCCACGGAGCTGCTGAACACGCGGCACCGAAGACTGGCACTCCGCACAGCCCCGCGGGGCATGCCAAGGGCAAGTCCAAATCTTCGTGTGAGTGAGGGGACCGTCACCCTGCCCTGGGTTAAACTAACAGCTAAAACACACACAAACACAGACGGACACATGCACATGAGCACACTCACACGTATGCACATATGCACATGCATATATGCACACAAGCACATGTACACACACATGCACACACATATGTACGCCATACATGCAACATGCATGTGTGTGCACAACACACAAGCACACAGGCACACATACACACATGCACACACATATATGCACAAGTACACACACGTATGCATGCACACAAGCATACGTGCCCCCACAAGGCAACATACATGTGCATGCACAACACACAAACACACACATATAAGTGCACACCTGCATATGCACAGCACACACATGGGCATGCACTAGTGCACACATACATATGCACGTGCAAATGAGGACACATGTGTGCACACACAAACACACGTGCACACGCTATGCCCTGTGGCTTCCTTTCTTTTACACATGTTGCTGCACTGGGGGACAACCTCCTTCAACTTCCTTTCAAACACTACCCAGAAATACTGAGAAAATTCCCCTCACAGAAGGTTATGGCCCTATTGATTAAAAGAACATTAGATGGAATTATTTTGGAGACACAATGTCCATCATCAGCTAAAACGCATGTTAAATTAATTCATTTGCTGGTCTCAGAGCAGACATTAAGAGTCGCTGGGGAAGCCCTGTTACAAATGAAATCTCTCAAAAGCCACGTGTGGCTTCTTCCCTGTGTGCTGTTCTTCCTCCTGTCGACATGGCACATGCACACACACAACTAGTACACGCACACACGTGCACACTGTCGGATGTTGCAGTGCACACTCCATTTCCACATTCAGGACTTTGTCAGGAATTCCTTTCTGCTTGGGTGTGGCGAGGCTCAGATGCACAGCTGGCCTCCAAGCCATGGACGAGCTGCCCGAAGCCCCATGCTCTCCAGGAGCTGGAGCTGCCGTTTTGCATCATTTTTTTCTGTTTCTGCCGGTTCTTCCTCTCTCCTTCTCTAACCACACAATGTGAAAATGCCCCCAGACCGTGCATTGCCTGTTTATTATGCTGCCTCTGAAACACAGATCCCATTATGTGGGGAGAAATGAAAGGAGAACCTGCGTGGATCTGGTTTAGCAGGTGGTTGGATACTATAAATTTTAGGGTGTTTGGCCTCCCTCCCGCTCCTTAGCCCCTTCAATCTTGTCAGCTGTAAAATGGGTCTCTGTTTAACCGCTCATGGATCCTCATGGAGATGAAAGGTGAACTCATGAATTACTGGTGCTGACAGCCCAGCAAGGCCTCGCCGCAGGGGGTCCCCTTTGTTCCGTCCACTCTGACCTCCCGCGCCCTGTCTGTCTGTGGGAACCGGACCAGAAGAATGTGGGGAGGAGTCAGGAGCACAGAAGCAGCAGGCCCGCTCCTGGCCGGGGAGTCAGAGCACACAAGGGGCAGGCCTGCTCCTGGCCGGGGAGAGCTGCCATTCTTCTGCTGCAAATATTCTGACCTCATCTGGGGCACACCTCCACCCTGATCCGATCCATCGGTGACCTCCTTTGTGCTTTGCAAACCGAGACAATAGGTTCTGCTCCAGAATCATCCACACAAGGGCAGGAAGGGTGCTTCTCCTGAGCGCAGAAGTGCGTTTCATTTTCTTGTGTGTGTGGGAAGAAAGTGGCTATGCGCTGAGCCCTGCTCTGAGGAGGGGAAATCCGAGCACGAAGTCCGGAGGGAAGCAAGTCTTCACAGTGCACAAAGATCATTTCAGGTTAAAGCCGCAGTTGAGAAGTGACCTGTGGTTCCAAAGGAATGAGGCGCCATGCCTTCCAGCTGGGGTCGAGATTCGTTCAGCAGTCTCATTTGATTTGCAATAAAAAAATTTCAAGAAAGTATTAAAAGCCATGAAAGAACCATCAGTCCAGCCCGAGAAAGTGCACCCCCGGAGGGAAGGAGGTCTCTCTCATCCTCTAAGCACCTTGAGGCCGCCCTCACCATCCCACCGAGGAATTGCCGGAACACACAAGCTCATCAAGTTTCCTAGAATAATGAAAAGCGTTTTCGAAAATAACCGGAGGAAATCAACATTTGGTAACGCTGAAGTTTGGAAAAGAGAAACTGCAACCCAGTGTGAATGTAGTTTGTGAAGTTTCTACTTCATAAGAACACGTTTTAAGTTCAAATAACTAATTTGTGTGCTTGTGTTCATTTATTTAGAATACTAATTTTAAAAAATCCTTGTCAAGGCAGAACAGTACCAATGAAAATCCCCAAATTAATAAATAAATAGGAGCTTCAGATGATTTAATACAGATCTTTAAGACAACGAAAGGCCACTCTCTGTTCTGAGAGCAAACTGTCCCTCCCTCCCCTTAAAACAAAAAGGTGTTTTAAAAAATTAACTATAAGTCACTTTACTTTAAAAATAAGAATGCCGTCATGGCCCTGGGTTCCTCAGCAGGATAATCACATCCCCTGTGTCTATGGGACAGAGAACCGGTGAGCATCCTGCACCAGGAGTGGTTAGAAGATCCGCTGAACTTCCTTACGGAAAGTCGCTGCCCTTCAAGGACGGGCACTTCTGTTTCCGCCAAGCACTCTTTGCGTTGCCAATAAACAGTTTAATTCTGGTCTGCTTTCAGGTACAATTTAGAGAGAAACTGAGTGACGAAAGGCGAGGGGATTTCTTCCAGATGCCTGCTGGCATAGCAGGACACGCCCGACAGATTCCCAGTTCACACTTTTATTTTGTACGAGAAAAAAAGTAGGTTTTAATAAAATTTCTCTGTGTAAATAGTTTTAAAACTAGAAACACTATTCCCATCCACAGTCTATGCTCCTGTTCCAAACGCGCTTCTTCTACAATGGAAGTATTTAAGGCTTTGTTCTATTACTTATAATTTGTCACAAAAAGAACTAGGTAGTGAGCTTAGTTTTGTGTAGGAGAAAGGCAATTAGCTCACATATTTTCCGGAAAACCTCTAAAATCATCTTTAAAAGTTTATGCCTTGTTTTATGAAACTTAAAATACAGAGTACAGGAGTGTATAATTCTCTAACAAAACTCATTTTTGGAAGGTTTTGCAAATATATCATCATGAACAGTATTACCTTTTTAAAAAGAGATTCAGAAATTGTATTCATTCACGTTAAATTTTCTTGTACTTCTTCAAACTCAGGAGAAGTTGCAAACATAATTTTTTTATCGATGCTACTTCTATTGCAGGAGGTAATTTCTTAGGCTTACTATTAAAGAGACTAGAAATACTGAATGAAACCCAAAAATGCACCCTTAACATTTGCTGCTGCAGCTTCTTGTGGATTTTTTTACTGCTTGTCTTTCCCAACAGAATCTCAGAATTTCAGTGCTCAGAGCTGTGACCTATATATGGGAAAACAAGTTTTAAAATGTAGGGATAGAGAAAAATAGAAAAATAAATATAAGCAATAGAATTTGACAAACTAGATATTTGTTTTATTGATGATGTGTGTTTTTTCTTCCTTTTTTATTTTTTATTTTTTATTATACTTTAAGTTCTAGGGTATGAGGCCAGCAAGAAGGAGGAGCCGCCCTGGGGAAGGTGCCGAATATCGCGTGGAGCCCGGCTCTCTGCCTTTGAAATACGCACAGGATTTTCATGCACTCACCAGCATGGCTGGCTTTTCAGACTGGCCAGATTTAACTCAGGACAGTTGTATAGAGGACCGGGGTTGAGCCTGCCTTCCAAAGAAAGCAGAGAAGTCTCCAGAAACAAAGCCTCCCAGATCCAGCTTTACAGGCTGATGGCTGTGAAGGAAGAATTGGAAGGGCAATTAAGTGCGCTGTGAAACATAGCACGAAAGGCATTAATTCCTCAGTCTCTTGCTCGTGAATCTACTTTTGTGTTGACTTTTCACCAGTACAGTTGGGGATGCCCTTGTCCACAGCGGCGTTTCTAGAGGGCTTCTAGATTTTCTGAGCATCGTATTTAGGTAGATGATATCATTTCAGAGCCTTCGATATCTTTGGGGATTTCTTTATCCAAATGAACTGAAGTGTTAGTTTAAGGGCTTTTTCCATGCTGAAAATGCCTGTTTTTGGCTACCCACCCAACTTCCCCAGAAAGTCATGCAAACAAAGTGAGACCCCATGGAAAGCAGGGAGGAAACGAGAGGGGGTGTGGGGTAGCAGTCAGAGAAGAGGAGGCTATGCACACCACAGAAAGGGAAGGCGGCAGCCACATGGACCTGGGCCCGCGGCTGGGCCCTGAAGCCTGCAGACCATCGTCTCTTCCCCTTTCTCTTTCTGGGTTTCATTTCACATCCAGCAGATGGTGTGAAATTCCGGGTCATCTTAAATGGACAAAGAATATTTTTAAATACTCCAAGGAAAGCCATGGTTATGTTTTTGTTGTTGTTGTTGTTTTCAGTGTTACTGGGTCACCCTTTCTGGGAAGAATTCTCACGATAAACGTGTGTGTGTCACCGACACCAAAAGCCCTGCGTGCCAGTTCAGAGGCCCTTGTCTGGTGCCCTCATCCCAAGCAATGTTACACTCTGCAGCTTAACTCCCATCCCAGCTTCGCCGACCACCTCCCGGTGGCGTCTCCATCTGTAGCCTCCTTTCCCAGCTGGACTGCGTCCCTCTAAAATTCACAGTTGAAGTCCGAGCCCAGGCAACTCAGAATGAGGCTCCACAGTTCTCCCCTGGCACTCGAGGAGACTGGTTCCAGGAACCCCTCAGGCGTCAAACCCATGGATGCCCAAGTCCCTTGTACAGAATGGCATGGCGTTTGCATATAACCTGTGCGCCTCCTCCAGTGTGCTTTAAATCAGTTCTAGATTACTTACAGTACCTAACACAGTGTACATGATGTGCAAATAGTTGCTACGTCGTGTTGATTTTGTATCTGTACTATTTGTATTGTTGTTAATATGTTCGATCTGCAGCTGGTTGAATCCATAGATATGGAACCTGGGGATAAGGCGGGAAGTGTATTTGGGCAAAGGATTGCTGCAGAGGAGATTCGTGGAGATGCCGTCATAGTGGAGTAGGGTGGGCCCTAATTCAATATAACTGGTGTCCTCATACAAAGAGGAAATTGGACACAGAGGAGAAAACCATGTGATGTGGGAGGCAGAGGTTGGAGGGGTGCAGCTATGAGCCAGGGTCCACCAGGGACAGCAGGCAGCTCCACGAGCTGGGAGAGGCTGGCGCAGACCCTCAGAGGCCCCGGAGGAGCCGGGAGCTGGGAGAGGCTGGGACAGACCCTCAGAGGCCCTGGAGGAGCCGGTCCTGCCCACACCCTAGTCTTGCACTTGGGGCCTCCGGAGCTGGGAGAGAATCAAACGCTACTGTGGAAGTCACTCGGTCTGTTACAGCCCTCCTATGTCTCTAACTTATTTAAACGGAGGTTCCGCTTCTTCTCTAAACTGTGGTGGTTACTCACTATGGTTCCTCCTAATCTATAACAATGTGTAGGAGATTCCGTTTTGATATCATAAACATTTACCTTTGGGTAAATTTCAGGGTCCAGAGTGCATATGGGTCCTGGGGACGCAGGGCAGGCGGACCCTAAAGTGAGGCTTTTAATGACATGCAAATTAGGGGCAGATTATGCAGAAATGTCTAGAAGAAGAATGGTAACTTGGGAGTGGTCCTGGTGCTGCCGTGGCGATGGTAAACTGACATGGCATGGGTGGGTATGTCCTGTGGAGAGGAGCTCTTGCCTCTTTCCTATTTCAGGCAGACCTCAGTCCAGTCCAGAGTCTGGGTCCCCACCTCTGGAGTCGAGTCCTGCCTCTGCCTCTCCAAGGCCTGGCGTTGCCACCTTCCACAGGCTCCTGGGGGCATCCCCTGCCTCATCTGTGCATGAGAATGGATGGCCCTGAGTGAGGGAGCCCATGGCAGCTTCTCCTTTCTGGTTTTAACTGAGCCAGTTGCTGAATAATGTACCTGGGAGGCCCTGGTCTGAGAACACAGGGATGCACTAAGCTGGCTCCAAAGAATAACACGGGGAAAAGCAGCATTGGTGCGAAGACCCCACAGCCAGGGCCCCTGTAGCGTCTGGAAGATGACTAAGAGGGAGTACTGTGGATGAGGGAGACCCAGTGGGATTCCTGTGGAAGGCAGGCGGGGTGCAGGCAGGGTGCAGGCGAGGGCAGATGGGGTACAGGCGGGGTGTAGGCAGGGGACAGGTGGGGAGCAGGTGGGGTGCAGGCAGGGGGCAGGCAGAGTGCAGGAGGGGTGCATGCAGGGGGCAGGCGGGGCACAGGCGGGGGCAGTTGGGGTGCAGGCAGGGTGCAGGTGGGATGCAGGTGAGGGGCAGGTGGGATGCAGGCAGGGTGCAGGAGGGGGACAGGCAGGGGGCAGGCTGGGTGCTGATGTCACCGGGAACGGTGGAGGCAGAGGAGGCCCAGGAGACATCTCAGACATCAAGGATGGGGTCCCTGCTAAACTGACTTTGCAGGAATTTTTGGTAAAACTGGATTTTACAAGGAAGCGCACGGATGGCCTAGGAGAAGGTCCAGGAGTCTGGCCACAGCTTCCTCATACAGAGACAGTCA
>NW_012102044.1:2170387-2172729 GCF_000951045.1 Mandrillus leucophaeus | reverse complement strand
GATGACTAAGAGGGAGTACTGTGGATGAGGGAGACCCAGTGGGATTCCTGTGGAAGGCAGGCGGGGTGCAGGCAGGGTGCAGGCGAGGGCAGATGGGGTACAGGCGGGGTGTAGGCAGGGGACAGGTGGGGAGCAGGTGGGGTGCAGGCAGGGGGCAGGCAGAGTGCAGGAGGGGTGCATGCAGGGGGCAGGCGGGGCACAGGCGGGGGCAGTTGGGGTGCAGGCAGGGTGCAGGTGGGATGCAGGTGAGGGGCAGGTGGGATGCAGGCAGGGTGCAGGAGGGGGACAGGCAGGGGGCAGGCTGGGTGCTGATGTCACCGGGAACGGTGGAGGCAGAGGAGGCCCAGGAGACATCTCAGACATCAAGGATGGGGTCCCTGCTAAACTGACTTTGCAGGAATTTTTGGTAAAACTGGATTTTACAAGGAAGCGCACGGATGGCCTAGGAGAAGGTCCAGGAGTCTGGCCACAGCTTCCTCATACAGAGACAGTCAGAGGCACGCCTGGACGAGCTGTCTCCAGCTCGGCTTGACGTTGTGCTAAATCCTAGCAGTGCCCCACTTGTGTATGATTAGTTACTTGATAAGGAAAAAAGTGATGCTATAAGCTCGGTCCTGTTGCTTACGGTGGGTGATCTGGGCAGGTTCTTGGGTGCCTGAGGTGGGCAGTGGCGGGCATGAGCCTGTGGGGTTGAGTGCAGGGACCCCCGGTGTACACAGAGGCACTGCGCAGACAGTACAGTAGGGCATGGGTGTGAGGCAGAGACACTTACGCCATGTGAGATTCTAGAGGCAGAAACGCTGGTTGAAATAAAAGCCTTGCATCCCTGGCCAACACTCAAGCAGGCTGATCCCTCAACACATATCTTTCACTTTTATTACAGAAAAATCAGGCATGACCAAAAGTAGAGAGAAAAGTACAAAAAAATTCCCGCACACTCATCACCCAGTGTCAACAATTACCACCTTATAGCCGCCTCCTTCAACTGTACTTCTACCTAACTCTGCTCCAAAGCCTCCTGGGTTATTTTAAATAAAACCTCACACACGGTATTGTTTCATCCATCAATGTTATGGTACGCATCTCTAAAAGTAAAACACTTATTCACACACACACAGGACCTCAGAGGTGTAGTACCAACACTACCACCAACAATATGATCACTTAAAGACACTGTGTAAGATTCTGTTGCGATTCTTTTTGTCCTTAGAGTATACCCAGTAGGGATGCCACAGTTAAATTACTGAATGTTAAAGTCATTGGAAAAGGCCTCTCTGTGGTGGTGGCTAACTCAATACATACGCATGTTCATCTGTTTCATTTTGTTTTTGATTTTTAGGACTGTTAAAACTTAATCATGTTTGATAACTATACACAATCTTTACATAGTTCCAAGGTCATATGATGGATTTGGCATGTGAGTTAAGGAGGCGCGGCTGGGCTGGCAGGCTGTGTCCCTGCTGGCCTGAGAACGAGTGCGGCCTCTGGAAACCTCGCCCCCTCCCAGCCCTGTCTACACAGCAGGTAGCAGGGTGTTCTGAGAGAAGTCCAGCTTCTGCTTTTGACCTCTCTACCCTATTTTCACCACCCCCATAAGTAACCACTTTGAAATTCTACTTTATGGTCTAATTCTTCCACTCGGTTTTTAGTATAAAACAAATATATCTGCATCGGTCTGCATAACTGCCTCTCCTCTCTCGTGTAAACGGCAGCAGATCAGACATCCTCTGCTGTGTCCAATGTGTGAATAAATACGGCGTCTTCACACGTCCCTTCCTGACGGATATGAAGGTGGTTTACAGGTGTGGGTTCTTTGTTTTGGCTTTTTGTTCTGCTTTTAGTGTTTTGCTATTACAAATAGTGTGACGAATAAGCCATGCCCATGGCACTTTTATTTTTGCCAGTCTGTCTTTGGAACAGATTCTTAGAAACAGGATATGGGATTTTCCAAGAACCTGCCTCATTCACTCCACAGTTGTTGTGCTATTTCGCCACAAGCAAAGTGTGAGCAAACAGAATATATTTCGTGTGTTTGTAAATTTTTATCTGATAGATGAAAAATGAGATCTTGGCAAACCAGATCCAGCAGCACATCAAAAAGCTTATCCACCATGATCAAGTTGGCTCCATCCCTGGGATGCAAGGCTGGTTCAACATATGCAAATCAATAAACGTAATCCAGCATATAAACAGAACCAAAGACAGAAACCACATGATTATCTCAATAGATGTAGAAAAGGCCTTTGACAAAATTCAACAACCCTTCATGCTAAAAACTCTCAATAAATTCAGTATTGATGGAACGTATCTCAAAATCATAAGAGCTATTTATGACAAACCCA
>NW_012102044.1:2164814-2165557 GCF_000951045.1 Mandrillus leucophaeus | reverse complement strand
GAGGGCTGGAGGAGAGGAGGGAGATGGGAAGAGCTGAAGGGAGGAGGGAGATGGGGAGGCCTGGAGGAGGGAGATGGTGAGAGCTGGAGGGGAGGCAGGTTATGGTGAGGCCTGGAAGGGAGGAGGAAGATGGTGAGAGCTGGGGGCAGGGAGGGAGACGGTGAGGGATGGAGGGGAGGCAGGTTATGGTGACGGCTGGAGGGGAGGAGGGAGATGGGGAGGGCTGGAAAAGAGGTGGGTTATGGCGAGGACTGGAGGGGAGGAGGGAGATGATCAGGGCTGGAGGGAGGAGATAGGGAGATGGGGAGGGCTTGAAGGGAGGAGGTAGGGAAATGGTCAGGATTGGAGAGGAGGGAGATGGAGAGGACTGAATGGGGGAGGGAGGGAGATGGTCAGGGCTGGAGAGGAGGGAAGTGGGGAGGACTGAAGTGGGGAGGGAGGGAGATGGTCAGGGCTGGAGTGCAGAGGGAGATGGGGAGGGCTGGAAGGGAGGCGGGGGGAGATGGGGAGGGCTGGAGAGGAGGGAGAGGGAGAGGGCTGAAGGAGAGGAGTGAGGGAGATGGTGGGCGCCAGAGGGGAGGAGGGAGATGGTGTGGGATTGACGGGAGGAGGGAGATGGGGAGGGCTGAGCAGGAAGCGCTGAGCTGTGTTCCTCTCCTGCCTTCTCTGTACCTTGCTGGGTGTCTGACTCCGGAGTCCCAGGGCACCCTAGCTCTTCTCTGGTTGGGCTGATTTTTCAGTCC
>NW_012102044.1:2157449-2160194 GCF_000951045.1 Mandrillus leucophaeus | reverse complement strand
GTTTCCAAAGAATGGAACAGGGTCTCCAGGCTGCTGAGCAGTGGTCTCGTCTGGAGGCCAGAAGTCGAACTGAACTTGCACAAAAAAGGGAAGTTTAATATACACGATGGTTATTTGAATCAATGAATGAGTGACTGCTTGAGTGACTGAATGGGTGTTGCAATGAAAATCAGTAAGGGCCACGGTGTATTGGCTGCAGATCCACTGAGCCGGCGTTTACTGTCAGAGTCTGGGAGGGCCCGGGGAATGCCATCTGCACTGTGGCCTAGGCAGACCACCTGTGCATGCCACTGAGCTCCAGCCCTCTTCTTCTTTAAATTCTACTTTATTTTTAATTGACACATAATCATTGTACTTATTTATGGGGTACAGTGTGATGTGTCAATCCATGCAGACATTGTATAATGATCAATCAGGATAGCTTATGCATCATCTCTAACATTTACTATATCTTTGTGGCGTAAATATCCCAAATCCTCTCTTCTAGTTATTTTGAAATGTACAACACAGTATTGTTAACTATAGTCACCTTACCATGCAACAGATGAACGAATAAAAAGCATGTGGGCTGTATACCCAGGGGAATACTATTCAGCCATAAAAAAGAATGAAATCCTATTATTTTTTGCAACATAGATATAACTGGGGGACATTGAGTTTAGTGGCACAATTCCCCTTTTTAATCACGATTTTCAGTTGCATTTCTATAATGATTAGTGGACACCTAATTCGTGCCAGTCACTGGGGATACACCTGCTCTGACTTTTGAATTAATAGGAAGCTTTCTGAAAATCATTCTTTTTATATTGAGCTGTTTAGAGGAGTCTTGGTTTAAAACACTCAAGGGAATGGTGTAAGGCTTTGACTGTATTTGCCCCCCATTTGCTTTAGGGAAAGGAACACGGATTAGGTGGGTCCTTGGGAAATTTTCATACCTGATATTCCGATTTGACACGTGCCGGTGATGAGGCAGTGGTTTCCTTGTTAGAAGCAACTTTGAAGGACGGACACTGGATCCTGAACCGTTTTCCCCTGTGGCTGCGTGACTCACTTCCCACAGCATCTGCAGCCGCGTCCACCCGGCACCTGCCCCATTCCAGGGTGGGAGCAGGGCAGCAGGAGGTCCAGTCTGAGAATCACTTCACCCAGCAATGCATCTTTAGCCAGGGGACAAATGCACAGAAAACAGCCAGCCAGGTCCACGACCATTCGCGGGTGAATGTCTGTAGCTTCGAGTGTGCCCTGGCACGGAGGCACCTCTAACACCAGCTGGCGACCTCTTTCACAGCGCCACGCTCACGTGGATTCAGGGGAAACTGAAGGTGCTGTTATTCTGCTGCTTGAGAAGGGCTGACGTTTTCCTTCCAGTCATTAGTCCTCCCTGGATGGCACAAGGGAAAGGTGCCCACACGTCCATCAGCAGCAGTGCGCGATGTGTGTAAACATAACAGCATTGACTGGAATTTGATCTCAAACGAATGACACGATGAAGGTTGACATAAGGCACTCCTGCCTCGTGTCAGTCACTGCCCCCTGCAGCTGTGGGGCGTCTCCCACCAATGACCTCAGTCCTGCTGGGCCCTGTGGGCTGCCATGACCCACTGTGTCTGGTTGGAATGTCCTAGATGGAGCCTCCCTCATGGCACATCATCCGTTGCCTCGCCCCACATGTGCCACAGACTGCAGTCGGCCCCACGGGCAACAGAGCAGAACAAAAGGCCGCCACTCCTACCTTCCTTGCCTGGCCACAGCGGGGGCCTTCGGGGCCACTGTGATGGCGGGGCTGGGCTCCACCGGGCTCTCCTCGCAGGCCCTGCCATCACTTTCTCCATGCCTCCTTTCCCCGTGCAGACGAGGGAAAGGTGGGGTCCAGGCTCATACCCCACGTGCGCCCACACTGCCGCATCCTGGATGAAACCTCCGCACTTCCATAGGGCATTTCTGAGCTCCCGTAAAAAGATGAGCACAGGTGTGTCTTCCTTAGCTCCACAGGGAAATGGATCCGTGGGCTGACGAACTCAGTGGCAGAGCTGGGACTTTGCCCTAGCGGGCTGACTCAGGCACCTGTGGTCTGAGCTCCTTCCCCAAATACACCCTGATCCAAACATGTGGACACATAACCCCAGTCCTCACCTTCACCAGCACTCCGTTTAAACCTCTCTGCACAGAAGATTCTCCAGCGTCCACAGAGTTTAACTTAATTGCATTGTTTCTGAATCAGCTGCACAAATAAAGTAAAAGATTTTATCAAGTTCTGCAGAGCTGAGGTCTGTAGGAGGCCATCAGAGAGCCCAGAAACAGGACAAGCGCACTACGCACAGAGCTCAGAGGAACTCTTCCACTCAATTACCAGTGGGGATTTCAGACACCTGAGATCCACACTTACCTCCCCATCACATACAGCTGTCTTTTGGCCTGCCCCGCGTTCCAGCAGCTCCTGAAAGGGAGGAAGGAGGGGAAGGGCTAAGGCTGGAGGGGAGGAGGAGATGGGGAGGGCTGGAAGAGGGAGATGGTGAGAGCTGGGGCGAGGGGGGAGACGGTGATGGATGGAGGAGAGGAGGGAGATGGTGAGGGCTGGAGGGGAGGAGGGAGATGGGAAGAGCTGAAGGGAGGAGGAGATGGGGAGGGCTGGAGGAGGGAGATGGTGAGAGCTGGGGCGGGGAGGGAGATGGTGAGGGATGGAGGAGAGGAGGGAGATGGGGAGGGCTGGAGGAGAGGAGGGAGATGGGAAGAGCTGAAGGGAGG
>NW_012102044.1:2153335-2156724 GCF_000951045.1 Mandrillus leucophaeus | reverse complement strand
CTCCTTACCCGTGTGTCATTTCTCCTATTGTAAAATGTTCTAAGAGAAAAAGGCATGTTTTCATCTCCACTGCCACCAGAACCCATTAACAGGTCCGTTCTGGTTAATTTCTGGAGTCTGGCTTCCAATGCCATTATTTTCCAGTCTTATTTCAATGCACATTTTTTTGAGAGGCAGGGCCTGATGAAGTCAACATTCAAATCTGTCCAAATATCCCAATTTCCAGGTTACTGAGTGGCACGCTGGCAGGATCCTTGGAACAGCAGCGGATCCCCCGCACAGGCACACCCCCTGCTTGTTGTCAGGCGCCGAGGTCCGGGATGCTCCAGGGCCTGCAGGCCCTTTGGAGCAGGAATCCGACTCCCTCCTGGGGTCTCGTGGACGCCTTGGCCAGGCGATGGGCCTCCCCCAAGCATTGTGTCCGGGAGGTTCTGTTCAGAGCGTGTGCTTGGAAGCTCACATTGAGGCTAAGGCGATGAATTTGCTTATTTCTAGGGCCCCGCTGGGGGAGAATGAGGCCCCTTTCCGGTTGTCAGGGAATGCAAGCCTTCACAGCTGACACTGCGGTGCCTTCAAGATGGAATCAGGGTCCCAGTGGGGGTGCCCAGGGGACTGTGGGCCGGGGAATGAGGGGGTGGAGGACCCCAGGACCTGGAGGAACCTCAGCTGTGTCCTGAAGGCTCTGCAGAGCTGGTCAGGTGGAGGCCAGGATTCCAGGTGGGAGAGGATGGTACAAGCCGAGGCAACGGGCTGAGAAAACACGCAGCATGGAAGGAGCAGGAGATCGATCTGGAGAGAGAAAATGCAAGCCGGGAAGCTCCTGCTGAACCCACGGCCTCGCTGGCCGCACTGACAGCGTCTGGTCCACAGTGACAGGAGACACAAATGAATGTAGGAGAAAAATCCGGGGTATGTTTTTTGTTGTGTTATGATTTTTTTCATGTTAAAATTGCAAGGAGAGAAAAGCAATGGATAGCCTTTAAAATATTGGGAAAAATACAGAAAAGTACATAAAGAAAGTTACTCACGCTGGTGTCACTTTTGAGCTCCCTCAAGTCCCCAGGCATTAGAGGGTGAGGAGGAGGGGTGAGGCCACAGAGCAAGGAGAGCGTTGAAAATACCCACAGTGAGGGTGCTCGACCAGCCATTGACCAGTGGGCCTTTGTCAGAGCTTTGCCTCCTGAAGCTAATTGTTCATCCAAGTGATTCTGTCAAAATTATATGCTGTTAGTAGATAAAAATGATTCATAAACATGTATGAGCACTCCAAATCTTGCACTTTCTACTAAGAAACAAGTCTGGCCAATTCTCTCTCTACTTCTGACATGGTGGGAGGTGTCAGAAAGTGATGGGGTGAGTTTGACATTAGAAGTGGAGGGCAAACAGGAGAAGAACTGACAAACTGGAGGTGCCCCTTCTTTCTCTGGTCATTGGCCTGTGCATGGAGCTTAGCCCTAAGAAAAGACTGATCCCCAACGATTTTCCTTTCATGTCTTCATTAACAACACGGAGACTATTCATGAGGTTACAATGCTGTCAGAGCAAACTGGCATGTTCAGTATCTGGGAATTCTCAGAGAATAGATACTGAGTGCAATGCATCATTTTCATTTCTCTGGAAAATAAAGATATTAGCAAAGAACGACCTGGTGCATGCAGCTGCAGTTTCCCCACTCCAGCAAGTGTGAGTGAGTGTGCTGCTCCCGACCTGCTCCAAGAGGAAAAGCTGAGCTGGAGACCCCGGCAGGTCACAGAGGGTTTCCTAACAGGGTGTCTTGCACACGTGTGTTTGCACATGTGCACGCATGTGTATACACGTGCTGTATGTGTGCATGTGCGTGTTTGCATGTGTGCACATGTGGGTGCATGTGTGGTTGCTATGCTTGCACATGTGTGTTTGCATGTGTTTCTATGTGTGTACATGTGGGTGCATGTGTGTGTTGCTATGCATGCACGTGCATGTTTGTGTGTGTTTCTATGTGTGTACATGTGGGTGCATGTGTGTGTTGCTATGCATGCACGTGCATGTTTGTGTGTGTTTTTATGTGTGTACGTGTGGGTGCGTGTGTGTTGCTATGCATGCACATGCATGTTTGCGTGTGTTTTATGTGTGTACGTGGGGGTGCATGTGTGTGTTGCTATGCGTGCACATGTGTGTTTGCGTGTGTTTTTATGCGTGTACGTGTGGGTGCGTGTGGGTGCATGTGTGTGTTGCTATGTGTGCGTGTGCATGTTTGTGTGTGTTTTATGTGTGTATGTGTGGGTGCATGTGTGTGTTGCTATGCATGCACGTGCATGTTTGCATGTTTTTATGTGTGTACGTGTGGGTGCATGTGTGTGTTGCTATGCATGCACGTGCATGTTTGCATGTTTTTATGTGTGTACATGTGGGTGCATTGTGTGTTGCTATGCGTGCACATGTGTGTTTGCGTGTGTTTTTATGTATGTATGTGTGGGTGCATGTGTGTGTTGCTATGCGTGCACATGCATGTTTGCATGTGTTTTTATGTGTGTACGTGGGGGTGCGTGTGTGTGTTGCTATGTGTGCACATGTGTGTTTGTGTGTGTTTGCATGTATGTGTGGGTATCTGGGGCTCCCTGACAATATGAGGAAAATTGATGAATTTTTCTGGAAAACACTAATTACCATGTTAACCACCGTGGTCCACACACTGTGGAAAGCTGAGATGCCAGGACTTTTTTGTGACTGTCATTAATCTTGTCAGTCAGCGCTTCATCTGATTATGGTGACACTCACACAGCTTCCACGATGTGGTTAAAAATCGCTAGTTCCAGTCACTTAGTTGAGTATTTCTCAGTAGTCAACTCCACATCTCCACATTTGACCAAAACATGTAGAATTTGAGCTTTGAGAATAAAAAATGAAATCATATGCAAAATATATATTTCAGGGGTGGGATAGAGCCATTTTAGGAGTTGAAAACTGCCTGAATCTATAGAACAGCATATAAAACAACTTACTAAATATAACATAAATAACAAAGAACAATTACCTATCATTTTGTAAAATTGCAGATCTTATTCATCAGTTTCCTTCTCTTAGCAGCAAAACAACACAAAATTCAGAGGCCCTCCTCTGACAGTTGTGTGGGTAAACCCCTCAACCCAGTCAGGGCAACCCCATAGCAGCATTGCCTTCTCCCACCAAAAGTGGATTCCTTTTCACCCTGCGGGGTCCCCATTTCTCTGTTTAAAATTTACAGAACCCCTTGTTAATTGAACTAGTTGCCAAAGAGAAGCAAAGTGCTCGTTCTGGAGCAAACGCCTCATGGGACGTGGATGCTGCCAGCCAGGCCTTGGCACCTCCATCACTTTCACAGACAGTGGAGCAGGAGAAAGTCCTTTCCCAAGAGGCACCGAGTTCACTTC
>NW_012102044.1:2134165-2152690 GCF_000951045.1 Mandrillus leucophaeus | reverse complement strand
AGAAAGAAAGGAAAAAGAAAGAAAGGAAGAAGGAAAGAAGGAAGGAAGGAAAGAAAGAAAGCGAGCGAGCGGGCACAAGCTGCAACTTCTCTGCATCCTACTAAAGCATGATTCAAGTAGGATCCAGACCCAACAGCCAATTACATCTTTCATCTCTGAATATCTCCAAAACAATAAAAGGCACCGTGTTTGAGTAGCTAGTCAAATCCAGTCCTGAGGTCAGCCCTGTTCTAATTAAAGTGACCTCACCTGAGACAGGAACAGTGTCAGTCTTAAACAAAGCACAGCTGAAAGCAATACCCAGGACAACTAAAAATATCATGAATTTGGTCTCTCAGCAGGGAAAAGAAAACTTGCTTAGAAGCACGTCTTTCCCATCTCCTTTCCCCTCTCTTGTTCTCGAGTGAGATTTTTGTTGAAAGTCACAAGAAATCCTATTGTCTTCCTCTTTCCTCTCCCTTCCCACTACAGTTCCAGGAGTCAAGTTTTACCTGACTCAGAATCCATCCCTTTAGTAATGGCATTAAAAGATGACTTAAAGGTACCTTTCCTTGATGGATGGTGTTTTTTGTTTTTGTTATGATGAAATATTGCTAAGTTTCCCCTAAATTTGACTGGGATTTGCAACTGGGAAACATATAACTATCAGCCATCGTTATTAGCATTCGTAATTATCACCAGTAATCATTACCACGGTTTTCTAACAATTACCACTTTGAGCAATAGAATCCGAGGACAGTGCCATTCATTTAGCAAAGCAGTGTGGAGTTTCCATTTAACAAGACTGTCCAAGCATGAGCAGAAACGAAAAACAGAGATGCTAAACCTACATTTAAATGCAGACAAAAATCCTACGACAAAGTCGTTCTCTCCCAGCTCAAATCAAAATTTTAAACAGTTTACCTCCTTTATGTCTTCCCAAGAGTTTTATGCAACAAACTTTCAGTGTCATGACTAATAGCGGCTCTTGCCAAGGCTGACTCTTAAAGCCTCTCCTCCGCCTTGTGATCTGCAGCGCACGTCTTATTATGGGGTGCATTATGCAGACGCCAGCCCTGTGATGGGACAGGCAACCCCGCTGTGAGAATGCCTATCAGAGCCTCTCTTAAGGCCCTTTCTCAATTGTCAGCAAAGTATTTTTTAAGGTTAAAAGGTGTAAAATTATTCTGAAATGCTTTTCTGACCTGTCGCCTATCACTGCAAAGAGCTATAGTTCATTTTTTTTCTAAAATTGTATTTTTTGAAATGCAGTAATATTATAAGAATAAGCTCCATATGAGGAAAATAGTCTCCTGAAATGTTCATGGTATTTTTTTTTTTTTTTGCATGCCTTCTTCTCCAACGACTGCAATACTAATCGTTGTTTTATGCTTAGAATTACAATTTTGGATGCAATTTTTCTTATACCAAGCCTCCATTATTGTGGTGAAATTAATATAAATGACCATTGCTTCTTGCATCTCTTTCTTTTTAAAAAACGATTCCCGTTACAGTGGTTGCTTCATATTCCATAATGTCAAAGTCAAATCCACCACTGTCATGAGATGTAATCTCATTATTCGGAGGCGCACAGGCCGACGAGCTGTCATTCTCAACGCCGCACCCGCAGGTTGATTGAAACCACCCTGGAAGTCAGCGGGAAAACCAGCAGACGGTTTGGCCTCCCTGCCCTCATCTGTTTCTCAACTCCCGAGACTAGCTTGGCCGGAGAAGTTGCAAGCGTGGCAGATACGTAGGGTCAGCAATCCCATCACTGTAGATGCCTGACCTGTGAGGCCCTCAGCTCCTGTTTTCTATAGGGTGGAATTGTTATCTTGCACTGTTTATGCTCCACTAACATGTCTGGTAGATTTGGAATCTATTTTTGGATCCCCACTGTAAGGAAAATAGTGGAGAAGCTCGCCCCAGGGAGGACAGCAGGCCTGCCTCACTCAGCTTGCAGCAGGCGTGAAGACTGCACCAGGGCCAAGGTGAGCTGAGTCCACACTGAAGAGAACTTGCTGAATTTCCGTCTGCTCCCTTCATGCACATCAAACAACCTGCATCAGAATTGGGCTTCCTTTCGTTGCTTTTTGCTTTTGCACAGCTCCTGCAAAACGAGTCTTCCTTCCTTGTGCAGCGTTCAGGGACTTGGTAGAAGATGCTCCCTGAACTTGTGACGTGTGCCTCGCTGGAGCACACCATCTGAGGATGCTCCGCAGATGTTCCCGTCTTTCTCATTGATGGAGCGGTTGCCTCCAGCTGCATTTGCAGCCATGAGGGATCGTGACCTTATGCCTGTTCACTTGTTAACAGTGGAAAACCCGCCTGGCATTTTACAGGAAAGCAACAGGTAAATTTACCTTTAGAGCCAATGCTCTTCGAATCCGAGGCATCTTCTGAGCCCTAAATTCTCTGATAAGAGACAGAGGGACAGGGCATGGCACACTTTACCCCACGACCTGTGTTCCTTCCTCTCTCCTTTGTCCTCCGTCTTCTAAAATGAGCACGGGAGAGGAAAACAGCCCTTTCCCTACATTCTGTTCTTCAACTTCTGTGTCATTCTTCTTGCCAGTGTGGGACTGCAGGTGTGAACCAAATAAAACGCTCCACATTAAAGGAAGTCGTGGGAAACAATGCCAGTATTAGGGCTGAGACAAGAGGAGGCTCTGGGGAGTGGGGCACAGTCGCCATGCTGCCCAGAGGACATGGTGGGCTTGGTGTCGCCAAAGCTGGGGCAGATTTGCAGGAAGCTAAGGAAGCTTGAGCCCACATGTCCGTCGGGCCGAGGCCGTATGCACACAGCCCCATGGGATTCCACAGGGCACAAAAGTGCGGCAGCCACAATGGATAGGGTCTGTTTCTTCCCACCCAGTCCCCCGCCCCCATGTCACTTCCCCGTGCCAGGTGAGGACCACAGGGTTGCTGGCACATCTGGGGCCCAGCCACAGTAACACGGCATTGGGATCCACACCACTTAGATTGGTAGGATACTCTGTGAGGGCCACAATGAATTCCCAGACGCACTGATGGCAGACGGGTGATGAGAGTCGGGAACTGAAGGAATAATTGGGATTCTTCACAGAATGGGAACATTTTAAATTTCCTGAAACCTTACAGCTCTTACAGGAAAGAAACTCGACAGAGGTTGTTCCCAAATGTGCTAACAATCTTTAAAAAATGTAGGAGATGTTCCAAGAGCTAGCTGTAAAACTAAAAGAAAGGTTTTCAAAGGATCAATCATTAAACACAAACTCTGATTCACTAGAAAGAGTAGGCTGATTTGTATTACTTTCTCCCTGTAGAAAATCTCTGGGTCTGCAGCCAAACATCGGGGAAAGGGTGTTAGAGTGGGCCAGGCCCTTCATACTTTCCTCCTGGATTTCACGGTGTCTGAGGTATTTATTGATGTATTAGATCCTGCCAGGCACTTCATGCCGTCCCCCTGATTTCATGGTGTCTGAGTTATTTATCGATGTTTCAAAATGTATAAATTGCTGTCTTTTCTCACTCCAGCAAATGCCCACTTTTGTACCCACTTAGGTCTCACTTTGCTTTCTGTTTCCTAAAGAGGACTCTCGAGTCACGGAAACTTCAGCTCTCAGTCTGGCCCTGCCCACCTCATGCTAATCAGTTTTACACCCAAAGAGAACTTTTTTTTTTTTTTTTTTTAGATGGAGTCTCTCTCCGTCACCCACACTGGAGTAAAGTAGTGTGACTCTGCTCACTGCAACCTCTGCCTTCCAGGTTCAAGCAATTTCTCATGCCTCAGCCTCCAGAGTAGCTGAAATTACAGGCCCCCACCACCACGCCCAGCTAATTTTTGTACTTTTAGTAGAGACTGGGTTTCACTGTGTTGGCCTGGCTGGTCTCGAATTCCTGACCTCAGGTAATCCACCCACCTTGGCCTCCCAAAGTGCTGGGATTTCAGGCGTGAGCCACCGTGCTGGGCCTCCAAAGAGCACTTCTAATATGACTTAAAACCCTCGCTCTTCCTTCTGTGGGTAAAAATAAAGGCGATTTTGTTCTTGTTTGTGTTAACTTGGAATCTCACTCTGTTTAATGGGTGTCTGATACCACCAACACTCTGGCCATGGTTCTGAAGGAAAATAAGTAAAACGTCTCTGTGACTTGTTAAAAACAAAGATCAAATGTTGCCAATGTAAAAAAACGTTACTCAGTGTTTTCGTAAACACTTAGTGTGCTATGTGATTCTGTTTTTTCCACTTCTCTAATTCAAATACTTTGTGTCTGTTGACAGGTCACTGCTCATTAGCACCCAATTTGCCACTTTCATGGAACATTGCCGGAGGGGGTGTATTTGTGTATATGTGTGTGTGTGTGCATGTTTATGCATGTACATATATGTGTGCATATGCATATGTGTGTAGGTGCCTGTGTGTGCTTCTGGGAGACCAAGTGTGTGTGCCAAGGCTAGCATCTTCTTAAGATTCCATTGTTATGTATCATATGGGTGTGTTTTCCTGTGTATGTATGTTTATATGTGTTTACATGTGTGTGTACACACATGTATGTGTTGTGTGTGTTCTGTATGCATCTGTATGTGTGTGTGTTGTGTATATGTGGTGTGTGTGTGTGTATGGTTTTGTCTCGTACTCATAATGCACATTTATTTATTTATTTTTACTTTTTTGTTTTGTATTACACAGGGTCTCACTCTGTCACCCAGGCTGGAGTGCAGCGGCAAGATCACCGCTCACTATAGCCTCAACTTACCAGGCTCAAGTGATTCTCCCATCTCAGCCTTTCAAGTGGTTAGGATAAAGGCACTCGGCCCCACACCTGGCTTTTTTTTTTGTGGGGGGGGTTGTCTAGTAGTACTGGGGTTTCACCATGTTGCCCAGGCTGGTATTGAACTCCTGGGCTCAAGTAATGTGCCTGCCTCTGCCTCCCAAAGCACTGGGATTACAGGCACACACCATCGTGCTCTGTTCACACACATTCATTTATAAACCCTGGCTGTGACATGCTTTCTTAACACTAGGTTACGGCTTCCAATTCTGATGTATAACAAAGGAATCATAAAAAGATGCTCGACTCGGCACACAAGGACAAGGCCTCCCAGTCACCACACCCCACGACCTGGAAGACTTCACTTCCCTCCAGGGTCCTCATTTATAGTGTGGTGACCGCATCGTCCATCTCCCAGGATAGTTCATCATTAACAAATGGGACGTCGCTAGAATGCCAAGTGCTCCCCACCTGCAGGGGGCGCTCCCGTCACCAAGGCTTGAGTTCCGGAGCATTTGTACGTTCCCTGTGTGGCTGCGTAGGCAGAAGAATGCGAGAATTAGCACACTATTTTCCAAGCCAGACCCAAATACGTTTGTGTGCAGTGTGACACAGTTACGTCTTTTCAGCTCTCAATTTCCTTCTTTGAGAAATGATGGAAATAAGAGAGTCCACCCCTCCCGGTTGTTGTGAAGATTTAACTTGATCTTGGACACAAAGTGCTCAGCACAGCACCTGCCACACAGCAACTGCTCAAAGGTGCTGACTGGTGTCCTCTGGTTATAAGTCACACGGGCATTTGGAAACACTGTGTTCCATCCATTGACCTACGACCCTGGAGAAAGATTTAAAAATCAATCAACAAACTGTTCCCGAAAACTTACCATGGGCTTGGCCCTGTGCTGGAAGCCAGTGAGATGCAAGAGACGAGGCCCTTGGGCAGTGGCTCAGGCTGTACAGCACCCAGGTGAACTCCAGCCAGCGTCGCCCCCAGGGACTCATGCAATTAGATTGCAAATGACAGATCCAAAATCATTTTGTATGTTTTTGAAGGAAACGTTTGTCCCTGGGATCATCACTAAAGTAGAATTTCATCCATGGCAATGGCTGGGTGCGTCCTTGATAAACCAGCAATACTCATGCGTGGGCAGCCATTGTCCTGTGTCCACAGCGTGTGCAGGACTCTTCCTTGCTCCCTCCTACTCAGTCTTCAGGGAAGAAAAGCACCCTTAGAGAAGACCAGATCTGCAGCCAGACGCATGTGAGGCATGGCTGGGGTCCCAGGCGTGGCCATGTTGGGATGGCCTGCAGGGAAGTGCCCGGGAGAATGACAACAGTTCCTTCATCACTGTCACAGCCAGGAAGTCCCCCTGACCCCATGGCATGCAGCGTCCACCACCACGGTGATACATCTCCGCTGGCTACGTACTTACCTCCCCCACAGTCTTTGATCCTGAAGGCACAGCCCTCCCCCAATCACTAGCCAAGGGACTCTGCCTGCCTGGTGCTTGAACAACATAAGCAATTTTCCAGACATACCACCCTGTGAAATAACTGAATGTCACATGAAAAGACCAGGATGTGTTGATGAGAGCCCAAGTCAACCCCACCATGGCCAGCAGGATAACACACGGTTATCTTGGTGGCATCTACCCTGACGTGTCAGTCACCTGCACCCCTAAGCCAGCATGTGGGCAGCTGAAACGCAGACCATGAATGATCCTGTCTGGGCGTTCCTACCACAAACAAGGGACACACGCCCTTTCCACAGTATCATCAGAGTCCTTTGCTAAAGCCATAATTGCCTTAAATAGGAACTGGCAGAAGTGAGGACACATGAAATATGATTTTAGAAAGTACCTGGGTTGGGGCCTTACTGCGGGGAGAAGAAGTTGAGTTCTAGATGCTTTAGAGACTTCTGAGTCCGTGTCAGTGCACTGTCTTTCTCCACTCACGGAAACTCACAGGCCCTAAACTAAGCTCAGGTGCTGCTGTTCATCCAAACCTTCCTCACTCCTCTCCTCCTCCTGCCCCTTCGGTCTGACCCAGATGCGCTCACAGCATCTTGCCCCGCCCTATCCCTATGGATCCTAGGACTGTGAGTGAAACACCAGTGGCAACTGAAAGCATTTAACGTAGAAGCTATAGCTGCACAGCCAGCCTCGATTCACACACCACAGGCTGCTCCGTGAGGTCACACGGGCCCTCGTGACAAGAATACAACCAACAACGGCATGGTCACCACGCTGTATCAGGAGGGAATGATTCAACGGCGACTTTTGAGGGTTTGTGGAGGGAGCTTAAAACATTTCCCAGGAAGAGGGTCGATCGTGACCCCAATGACACAATCCCAACCTCCATAATCCTGAATGTTGACATCCCAGAAGATCAAAATCCCAACAATGCAGTTCTGGAAAAAATGATTTTAAATTATTGAAAACAATACTTATTTACATTTTTATAGGGGATTTATAAAACAAGACAGAACACTCGATGCAGTGAAACAGGCCATAAGAACACGCATATTTTTGCAAGCACAAATGCTCAGGTATCTAAGGACAGCTGCCTGGGCACAACAGCTATGAGCAGATGAAGTGGATTCATGAAAAAATCGGTGAAAAAGGGAAACGTGTAAACGACGTCACTGTCATGGGTCACTCTGTGCGCCCAGCTTTATCCTTCAGTCACCTGAAATACTGTGGCCAACAGCCTCAGCCTTTGACGAGACGCATCAGAAACGAGATGGGTCATCTCCACACATGTGGCCACCCAAGGAGCTGAGATCTCCAGAAACTTTATCCTTCACAAACGCAGATGCACAAAAAGGACATCTCTTCATTTATGGAGGAGTTTCAATGTTTCTATGTACACACACACACAATGTACACACACACAGACACACACACACAAAATGCTTACACACACACGCAGACACACATACATACGGACACACACACACATACAAAATGCTTACACACACAGACACACACAGAGACACACACACAAAATACTTACACAGACACACACAGACACACAGACACACACACAAAATGCTTACACACACAGACACACACACACAATGCTTATACACAAATTCAAGATTATGTTCACGCACTTTCCTGGAGTCAAATTTGCAAAAGATGCATAAAACAAAACTTTCCAAAAGCCTCCACACAATTGACCCCTCCGGTACCGAAATGACGGGAAGGTGAAATACACAGCATGGCACATTGTAAGAAATAATGCTGACAATTTAAAATGGTGGGAGAAACTAAAAAGCAAATTCAACATGTGGAAAATCGTATCGCAGGGATGGACTCACGGCGATCACATGCGGGTCAGAGTCTGTAAGAGCTGGCCAGCTTTCGCCGTCATTAACTGTGTTTTGAATTCTACGTGGTGATGAATTGCTGCTTTTTTTCCTTTCAGGGCATGGTTCTCCTCGGAGGACACGTTCACATTCATTTCTACGTGGCTCTACTCTTCTGGAATCCTTCTGCCATTCAATACACGCCAGCACGAGCCCTTTTCAACCTTCCCATCTTCTGTGCCATGCGTCCACACTGTTTCAGGTATGAGGAAATCCATTCGGATGCTTTCACACACAGACCACAGACCTGGTGGAAACTGCTGCGCTGGCCACGGAATGGAAAAACCGTTGTGTACATGTCTTCTTTTTTTTTTGAGACCGAGTCTCGCTCTGTCACCCAGGCTGGAGTGCAGTGGCGTAAACTTAGCTCACTGCAAGCTCCGCCTCCCGGGTTCACGCCATTCTCCTGCCTCAGCCTCCTGAGTAGCTGGGACTACAGGCGCTGCCACCACGCCCGGTTAATTTGTTGGTTTTTTAGTAGAGATGGGGTTTCACTGTATTAGCCACGATGGTCTCGAACTCCTGACCTTGTGATCCGCCCGTCTCGGCCTCCCAAAGTGCTGGGATTACAGGCGTGAGCCACTGCACCCAGCCTGTGTAGGTGTCTTCTTATCCTACGGTGCATATAATTATTTTTGAACCAGTCAGTAACTTCACTGGATTCTTCAGGCAAGCGTGGCTTTAATTCACTAAAATCTCCTGGCACGTCATCAGCTGGAAGGAATGTCACTGCAGGCATGTGACGACTTTTTAAACCGAGGACTCTGTCAGTGCTGTATGGCGGGGCCCACGGCTCGTCCGAATTTCCCACCAAATGCATCTCCTTAAACCGCGCTTAATTTCCAGTGAGGACCATAACAAGGTCATCGTCCCACCTGACGTGATGCAACCGTCCTGCGACTGTGGTTTCGGGATTTTAAATGTCAGGATTTTAGACTTTGGGGATTTAGACTTCAAGGATTTTGATTTTTCGGGATTATAGCATTTGGGATTATTCTTTGAGGACGATGATCCAGGCCCCAAAGGAGGTGCCACCAGGCCTGGGCTTCTGCCTCCGAGGGAGCTGGTTTTATGCTCACTCCAAGCAGAAAGTGGCTTCTCCCTCAAAATGAGGTTAAAAAAAAAAAAAAAAAAAAACCATTTGCCATTGACACGGACCTTAGAGGAACGCTGCCCCCAAAGAGGCTGCCTCTACCAGCAGCCCTGCAGACTTGGCACCCCCCAGACAGGGGCAAAGAACGCAGCATCCTGCAGCCACCTCAAGGCAGTGAAGTCCTGAAACCTTGAGTGTCAACCTCTGCACTGTGCAAAGGCGACCAGGAAGGACTCCAGAGAGGGCCAGGCTCGGCTGGACACCAGGGCGACGGTCACTACCGGTGTCTTATGGGGAGAGCCAGTGCTGCCGTCCGCCGCCTCAGGCTGCCCTTGCACCTCCCTGCTTGGACCCGTCCCATGTGAGCTTCCTCACCGAGGCGGCCCCATTGCTGAGGAAGAACCACGAGCATCTCCGCCCTGGAACAGTCGTGGAATTCTCCTCAGATCAAGGCCAGAACTTCACAGCCAAAATGCCTTACTTGAAATTTTTAGCCTCATAAAAGGAAACGCAATTGTACGGTAAGTGGTTTGTTTTACTGCATTTTAACAAAACATGTAATAAACGTAACTATGTTTTCATTGTTAGACCAAAAGTATCAATCACATATACACATCTTTCTGTGTGAATTTTTCTCTGAGAAGATTAGACAGCAGCCGCCTGGAATGCCCTTGCCATGCGCCTTTGGCCTCCTGCTGGAAAGCAGCGTTGCTCCTGCAGAAGTTCAAGGGCTTCGTGAGTTTTTCAAGGGCTCCTCCTACTCCTTCTGCAAGGACTTCATGAGGTTTCCCGAGGGCTCCTCCTCCTCCTGAGTTCAGGTCATTTCCTTTCGCAACTCCCACTGGGTCGACCTGCGTGACCATTTTTTTCTCATCAGTTCGCCTCTGACCAGATCACCCCTGGCCAATAACTCTACGAGCCTCACCAACCCCCAAATTCTCTGCCTGCTTCACAATTTCCACCTTCCTTCTCCCAATGTGCTTTGTATTTGCTTGTGTCTAAGCAACCCTGACCAAAGGCCGTGTGGTGGTGACAGTGGCAGCCGAGAGCTACTGCTGTCCAGGGGGAAGGGCATTGGAGTGGACCACACTTTTGTAAGTGGTCAGTCCGTGAGTAATCATTTTATGTGTGACAGTATTTACTTCCCTTCACAATCTTCAGGTTACAAGGCCTAGAGTAATTGACGTTGCCCAATGAGAAAAGCATGCCACCTAGATTGAGAGGATCTGCTCATTTAGAACCTAGATTCAGTTGCTTGGAGAGGGAACAGCCAGCCATGAGACACTCCTTCTAAAATTACACAATACAAAAGGCAGGTCTAGCTGCAGAAGAACATGCCCCAAAGGGCAGAGGGCATGAGTTCTGTTTTCCACATGTCATCAGATGAGACTGGGAATACTGGCTCACACAGATTACAGAGGACCGTTTTCTTGGTGTGGGTTTTTGTTATTGTTGTTTAAATGCAGAGGTTCTCGGAGACCTTTTACATATTAATGTAGAGTGTTTAAGACAGAAGCAGTCTGAACGTTCCCCATTAATTTGACCACAAAATCTTTTCTTAGGGGCATCTCATGATGTTCCTCAGAAACTCAGAAATGCTGAACTAGATACAAACACACAAACCACTCGGAGACCACGTTCACGTTTGACTGCCGTGTCTGAGGCCAGAAGATAGTATCTGCAGCTTCATTTTAGAAGGACAGAGGGTGGATGAAGACGGCTAGTCATTTAAATGCCGGGCGCTGGGACAGCGTGGGGATTACTGAACCACGTGAATACCTCCCTGTGTGTGAAACATTGGCCAAATAAAATGATGGCTTAAAGCTGGGACAGGAGCTACTCTGAAGAGCAGAATTGTGTCCCCAGAGTTCCTGCTGCCTGGAGGAATGGAAGTTTTAAAGTTTTAAAGATAGTATGTATTAGATGTGAATATGAGATCTACGATGCAAAACCCAATCACGTACATCCTGACTGGGGAGTCTTAGCACCAACACTTGTAAAAACGCCTTTAGGTTTCAGTCGTCAATCTACTTAAGATAAGCCAACAGGATGACTTATCCATTAGTCATAGAATCGTAGGCTGTGTTGTCCGAAACGCCCCGCTGGGAGGAGGTGAAGGACCCACGCCACCCTCAAGGAGTCAGACTTCTCCAGCAATGTCACCTTCCATCATGGGTGGGCACCTGGAGAGGCATGTAGACAACCCCAAGCAAGTTCAGAGAAAGATGATCAAGACACTGAAAAGACATGGCCATGGCATTGCCTCGGGTGAAGGACGGCGGAAGAGACTGAGTTCCTTAAGAAGGGAATGTCACTGTCCCCAGATGCTGGGACACCTCTTGTGGGAAGATGAGCCAGTGCTGTTCCTCCAAGCTCCAGGGAGGAGAGGTGTGGTGCCGGCAGGTAAGCGTTGCAGAGGCAGCATTCCCGCTCAGCCAGAGGAGGCAGAAGCAGGAGGAAGAGGGAAACCTCAGGATGGTCCTTATTAGTCCATAAATCTTTCCTTTCTTCTCTTGACTGAATACACCAGGTAGGACTTTAAGCAGCACATTGCATGGAGTTGGTGACAGCTGGCATCCTTATTTTATCTCTGATTTTAAAGGTAACATTTCATAATTGTTTCCTAAGAATGACAATTATTGAAGGCTCGCAGTACAGACCCTCAACTCAGGTAAGGAAAATTCTTTCTATTTTTAATTTAGTGAAAGGGTTAGCATTACAGGATGTCAACAATTATCAAAGACTTTTCCTTCTGTACATTTTTTTAAGTTTGTAAGCATTCTGAATTATGCTTATATGTTATCTAAAGCAATAGCTTGCTTGGATTCCTGAGTTAAACACGGCTTGGTCGAGATGGATGATCACTTTACACACTGCTGGCTTAGGTTAGCTAATGCGTCAGGCCCAGGGAGGGAGTTTGCTGAGGCATGGGATACGCTTTCTTGAATAAAACTGATGCAGCCTCACGCTCATGGCTCCTATGGGCTATGACATTGTTAATTACAAGACGCAGCATCCATTTCATAACCGATTTTCAGGGAGAAACCCTTGCTGCATTACATATACATAACACTTAATAAGACACATTCTAAGCATTGATGATGTAACCGCTGAGGAGAAGCAGACACACACAGATTATTCGATTAACGTAGTTTGGGGAGTCACTTCCTAATGTATCGAGCTTTAGTGTCTTCATTTGTCAAAGGAGGGGATGGATACTCTCTAAGGCACCCTCTGGATTTAAATTCTGACTCTAGGATACCTTCTCCTCAGTAATCCTAGACCGGAGCCCCACAGCCTCCTGCACCAGAGCCTTGAACTGTTCAATTTAAAACAATAGGTGAATAAGCTCCCACGGCAAGAGAAATGACAAAGTCAACAAGAGACTGTTCACAAATGTATGAGTCCATCCATTCTCGCAGTGAGGAAATACCCGAGACCGGGTAATTTCTAAGTAAAGAGGTTTAATGGGCTTCCGGTTCTGCGGGCCGTACAGGAAGCGTGGCAGCGTCCGCTTCCGGGGAGGCCTCAGAAAGCTTCCAATGATGGCGGAAGGTGAGGCTGGAGTGGGTGTCTCTCGAGGCCAGAGCTGGAGCAAGAGTGAGAGCAGGGAGGTGTCACACAGTTTAAACAACCAGCTCTCACCAGAGCTCACTACCGTGATGACACCACCCAGGGGGATGGTGTTAAACCAGGGAAACCGCCCCCATGACCCCATCCCCTCCCACCAGGCCCCACCTCCAGCACTGAGAATTGTAACTGAACATGAGGTTCAGGTGAGGACACAGACCCAAAGCGTGGCAGCAAGTTGCTGGAGAGCCAGGGGGAATGGGTTCCGAGGTCTGTCTCCTAAGGAACAGGACCTTTCATCCTGAAGACTCAGCACCCGGTGGTCGGCAGCAGCAGACGGAGGGGCCTGTGTGGGAACTGGCTCTGGGTGGGCGCTCCACGGGGTGGCTATGATGGGTGAAGCCCCCCGGCCTGCTTGTCTTCAGAAGGCCAGGAGGCCCAGCACTTTTCTTCCCCCTCTGTTGTAATTCATAAAACTACTTGGACATGTTTACATTCTTTTCTTTGTGAAGTTACATCTCAGTGTTTTCATTATATTATTTCTGCATAAATAATGCTGATCTTTATTGACAATCATTCCATTTTGGACTAGGGAATTAATATTTTTCTGATGTTTAACATATGAAAAATTGTATATGATAGTTTTAATTAATCACCTCTGACTTCTAAAATATTGTGCTTAGGATTGAAATTTGAGCACTTTAATTTGACTCCTCTGTGTAAACAATTCCAAAACAGAGGCACTGTGGCACAAACATTTTTTTTTTTTTTGCCATTTGAAAAACACACATATACAGGATCTCAAATCTAAGAAAAGAAAAAAGAAACAGTTTACTTTATCTCGAGTATAAAAATGCGTCGTGCCAGGTTTAGAATCTAATTGTTTTAATCTGTTTTTGAATGAACCTGATCTTTGACATTTATTTCTTCCTATTAACAGCAAGATTCAATGCCCCGATTTTTAGAGGCTTATGAAATGGGGATAAAAAGCTTTCTAAATATCAAGGAGTACTTACCAAAACCAGAATGTAAATGAAGTCGATGTACTGAAGAGCTGCCTTTAATTTTATCTGACGTGTACTTGGGTTCTCTTTTTAAAAAATGGATCAAATGTTTTGGACATGATTTGGGCTGCGCTTAGAACTGAAAGGCTTAGAAACGGCGAGGGCGTGCTCAGACGTGTACACGCCATCAACACACAAGCCGATGCTGCGAGCCCCAAGTGCTGTCCTTCATCCTGGAAAGCCTTTCCTAAGCGGAGACTTTCAAATTCAAAATCGCAACACTCTGTTAAAGAGAAGACGGAGCTGGTTCTTAAGCATTACAAAGATTACCCAACCTACTTTTCACATCAAAAGCAGTGAACCAGCCCAGAAACGAAGTAGGCAGCTGAGAAGCGGGCACACACGAGACATGCTGTCCTCCCCAGAAACGTCCCCGCCTCTGCAGGTGCAGTCGGGACCGAGGGAACAGCACCTCCCTCCGGAGCGGCCCCAGGCTCCCAGGCCTCACCCACAAGGAGGTTTCCTGCGTGCTCCTTGATTACCACCCCCAGCCCCAGCACACTCTTAACTTTCAGAAAATGGCTTTGTGGCAATCCAGGCGCATCTGATCTCACAGAAGAACCACTCGACAGCACGACGCTTGCGGTATTTACTCAGCATCGCTCTGCCCCACCACACATCGTCAGTCAACACCAGACAAGATTAGAGATGGGTCACAGAAAACCCTGGAGGATAAATTAATTACACTTTCTGTGTAATTCCTTTTGGCAAAAGAGAGCTCTAAATGCTGTGAGCGTTTCTAACATATAACAGTATCTCCAACTGTGATGTTCCAATTATCAAAAGTAGTGAGAAGAATTGTTCTACAGCGCCCAGACAGAATTTGTTTTTTCTTTCTTTTTTGACATACTTCAAATCTCATTTAAAAGAGCCCACTCCCCATGTTCCAAACAAAAATCACTTACTAAATAATTATTATAATGATCTCTTATTCAAGTGACTTTTAAAGATGGGTCCAAAGGGTAAACCCTTAGCATCAAAAAGTGATAATACAGAATGTCAGTGTTCTCAAGGACACGACTGAGTTTCTGCCCACAACGTTTCTATGACTAGGAGAGAAAGGAAGGAAATGAGGGAGGAAAGAAGGAAAGGAAGGAAGGAAGGGAAGGAAGCAAGGAAGGAGACAAGGAAAAAGGAAGGGAAAGAGGAAAGGAAGGAAGTACAGAAGGAAAGAAAAAGGGAGAGAGAGGGAGGAAAGGAAGGAAAAACGGAGAGGGATGGAGGGAAGGAGGAAGAAGGAGGGAGGGAGAAGGAAACTTTTCTAATTAGACGTTACAAAGCAGATTAGCACCAACTTAAATTATCTTGTCCAATCAAACTGATGTTTTACCTTATGGAACAAAAATATTTTTATTATATTTGCAAAAGACAGTTATGAGTACATAAATATCCCATAACTTTGTAAAAACTAATTAGCAGTTTCTTGTTAACTGGGCATTTAAAGTGTTTAAAATTGCTGAGTTTAGTTGTGGTAATTAAATAATAATATTATATAGTTTTTAATTTCAGATTTGAGGTAAGCATCTGTTGTTACATTAGATTTTTTGGTTTTGGATTGTTTTTTGTTTATTTTTGTTTTTACTGAACCGCCTAGAACAATACTTCTCCAGTGATCTCTGGGGAAGTACCAGTTTGTTTTCTAATTTCAATCCATTGACAACCCTACATTGTAAGATGAAATAAAAATAAATTACTAGAAAAATGAAAAGTAAGAGAATATACAAGCTCTAATCAAAAGAAATGTGGGCTTTCTAAGCTTTCTCTCAATTTCTGCACTTGCTGTGGAGTGACCGACAATTCGGGTCCCAACCCATCTGAAAGCCACACGTTGGGAGGTGTAGCCTAGAGTTGAGGGTCCTGGAGTGTGTGGGGGGTACCAGGGCGTTCCCAGGCTCAGGAGAAGCGCAGATGGGCCCTGCCTCTGCTCTGCTGCAGGCTGAGCATCAGCTTGAGGTACTCACAGTTGTCAATATCAGATTGCACTCCCTGCCTCTCAACGCTGACAGTTTTGCAAAGCTGGCCTTTCAGCAATTGCTATGATAAAAAAGTACTGTACAAAAGTCAGAGTTGTACAGGAAGGGAATGTGGCAGTGCCAGGTTTGATCCCGGGTCCCAAGAGGTCAGTCAGTGCCCAGGAGACACACACCTCCCATTGGTAAGTGATGGCAGTCATTTGAAAGTGAAATCAAAGCATGGCTTATTCTTTCAGTTTCATGTGTACTTATTGTTTGGACCTAACTGCTTAATAAACAGACTGTTCAGTACTTCTTTTGCCTGGAGCACTATGAAAAAAATTACGCGATGCTAACAACACCCCAAAAGATTGGAAACCAGTCTTTTTTGTCTTTGAATCCCGAGGGTCTGGCTTATATTACATGTTCGTTGTGAAATCAACCAGTGAATTAATGAAGGAGGGGTCGAGCCATCCAACAATTCCCCCTCCACCTTTTAAATTCAGAGACGTTGAAGTAACGTGGAACCTTCTTGCAATCCACCGGTTGACATTTGTGTTGAAATTGTGAAGATGTCATAAACGGTTCTCAGATAATATTCCTTCATCTTCTACCTAATGTTTGTTTCTGAGTCTTAAACTTCCAGATGAGACCTTCTTCTCTTCTGGGACACCTCCCAACGTCTTCAAGCACCATTTTCCTCAGAAAGGCAACCAGGGTCTGGGTGGAGGGCTGGAGTGAAAAGTGTGATGCCCTGTTGCTGGAATCCTACTTCTGTGGAGAAGGAGCAGGGCAGGCACCCACTGGGTACAGCAGATGTGCACTCAGAGCAGGGTGAGAACCGTGAATGTTTTAAAGTAACGGAAATAAAACAGAAATGTTTAAATCTCATTTGGATTTCTTCTTTCTCTAAATCATTTATTGCTCCTGGATGTTTTAACTAATGTTTTCCTCATGTGACATTTGGACCCACTAGACTTTTAAAGTCACAAATTGTCCCTAATAACAGCACAAATTATGTAGGCTGTTAACTATCACGACGTTTTTTAGCACTTCATCTTTTGCATGCTACAGTGCAATCATTTTCATCAACCATTCCTCATATCCAAACAAGGTGGCAGCTTAGCATAATAATAAAGCAATTTCCTGCTCTGTGATGTTGACATGGAAGGCCGAGGAAGTGACACTCTGTGGCTGAAGTCACAGAGCAGGAGAGTGCACAGTCAGAGAAGAACTCGACCCCGTGGGTGCTGGTGACCGCCCAGCGCACGCAGCTCTCCCACCGAGGTCTCCTCCTGGCCACCGGGCGTGGGCTGGGCTTGCGGGACCGGGGTCCGCCACCTTTCCTCATTCCGCCAGAGAAGCACAACTAGGTGGAGCCGAAGATTTATTTATCTTCCAGCCACCAAGATGCATTTTTATTGGCCTTTTTAAAGACTATTAATTGCTTCTCTGGAAATTAACCTAAGACCACTCAAGAGCAAAATTGAGTAAGAGAAGTTTTTTATTTTCAAAAAAGAAGGAAAAGAACAAATGGAATAAGGTGGTAATTCAAAAGAGAAGAAGAAATCAATTAAAAACCAGTTGTTACAGCCATCCGCTGAGCCTGGTGCCGTTCCCCACAGTCACGTGGACAACGCAGGTGACTCCTCCACAAGCCCAGGAGTGGGGCACATCCTCACAGCAGCACTGCTGCCAGATGGGGGCCGAGCTGGGATACACACCTCAATCCCCCACAACGGGAGCAGTACCGACCAGGAAGCCAGACCTGGCCTCCAGTCCCCCCAGGTCCTTAGACATAGCCCCCAAAACGCCGTCTTCCACCAGCTTTACTAAGTCACTGCAACCTGTGGAATCCCAGAGTCACTGCAGACAGAGGCAGGAGCCAGGCAGTGACTGCCAAGGCCACTGGTCAGAACCATTCCTGCCTCCTTCCCTCCGTGCTTCAGTGAGCACAAGATGCTCCCTGTGGCTGCAGAGTGGACATCTAAGCCCTAAGGAGGCGATGGACCTGGGGTCAGCCACATGTTCTCCCTTTTAGTGGCGTGTAAAGGAGGTGGCACCCTTGATAGGCTCAGCCCCTGCCCCTACACTAAAATCTCTTTTCAAACCATCCGAGGGAGTCCAGCCTTCTGCCAGGGCGCGCCCTGATCCATGAGTGTGATGATGACTTACATCAGCCACGACGACCGCTGTGACCCAGAGCCTTCGGGCAAGGGTCACCGCAGAGCAGACAGGCCTCAAACCCTGTGCAGGGCTGGAGACCGCCGCACACACCCACACAGGCACTGGGCGCTGGCATTTCCCAGGAAGGCCGTTCTGCCTGGCGAAGCAGAAGGTGGGGACAGAGTCTGCATCACCCATTTGGGGGAACAAAGGCCTATGTTTGCACCGACTCTGAGCAGCCTCTCTGTGCCCACAGCCCTCATGTGCCTTAGACCTGTGAGTTCTGAATCACACAGGCGGGCCTCGTGCTGGACATGGGATGAGGATTATGAGCCCTTTGTTCACAGTTTGGAAGGGAGGCAAGACTCAATTTTTACGTTTCTTCCTCCTCCTCCTGCCACCGCTTATTTCTTCAGTTCCATGGAACAGGAATTCTACAAGACAGTGGAAAGAGGAAGGGAAAGGAGGTGAAACCCATCAGCTAAGTCCACACCGTATTCATTGCAGGTCCAAACGGAAATTAGACGGGAATCATGCTCGGAATGAACGTCTGGGGATTCCATTTATCCATAGTCCCTT
>NW_012102044.1:2132219-2133138 GCF_000951045.1 Mandrillus leucophaeus | reverse complement strand
CTGTCATTGGGACCCCACATATTTTCTGCCCCAGCCTTCCTTTGACCGCAGACACCAAGGTCTTTGTGTCTATGGAGCGTCGTCTAAAGCCGAACAACCCCCTGAGGGGAACATTATCACCACTCCACAGACAGGAAAATGAGAGATTCCACCCTGTGTCAGCCAGGTTCTCCAGAGAAGCAGACAAGCAGGCTAGAAGGAGATTCGTTGTTTGGTTGTTCGAAGAGATTGGCTCCCGCGATTGTGTTGGGCTGGCAGGTTCCATGCAGCAGGAGGCTGGAAACAGGCAAGGGCTGGTGCTCCCATCCTGGGGCAGAATTCCTTCCTCACTGGGGACCCCACTTTGCTCTTAAAGCCTTCAGCTGACAGACAAGGCCCATTCTGACCAGGGAGGGTCCTCTGCTTACCCAAAGTGAGATGACTGCGGGTGTTGACCATGTCTACATGGCGTCTGTGCAGCTGCAGCCCGCGTCTGGTGAGATCACTGGGCCCTGCAGCCAGGCCACGCTGCCCACCGGGAAAGCTCTACTTGGGCACACCTGGCAGCAGGGGCACAGAGCCAGGTGGACAGGGCTGCCTCACCCCCGGGGCACACACTCCTGCCCGGAGTGGGGAGGGGGTCCATGGAGGCAAACTGGCTAGTCCCGCCCCTTGTCCCAGGACGGGGAGGAAGCTGCTCCACACACACAGGGTACTGGCCCCACATATCAGCAGCCCCTCATGTGAGGACTCTAACCCAGCAGCGATGCCGGGTAGAGAGGACGTGGGGCAAACACACAGCAGCTGAGCAGGAACACGGAGGCCTCAGGAGCACGGAAGCCCCAGGAACACGGAGGCCCCAGGAACACGGAAGCCCCAGGAACACGGAGGCCCCAGGAGCACGGAGGCCCCAGGAGCACGGAGGCCCCAGGAACACGGA
>NW_012102044.1:2131445-2132169 GCF_000951045.1 Mandrillus leucophaeus | reverse complement strand
GGAGCACGGAGGCCCCAGGAACACGGAGGCCCCAGGAGCACGGAGGCCCCAGGAACACGGAAGCCCCAGGAACACGGAGGCCCCAGGAGCACGGAAGCCCCAGGAACACGGAGCAGCTGGCAGCCTCAGAGTCCCACTGCTTCGGTTCAGTGAAGTCCTACTGGGAAGGATGTTGTCCTGAAGACTGAGGACCCTGAATCGGGTGTGTTTAATGCCCTCCCTCAGCGCACAAAACACGGGCTGGGGAGAGAGAGGAGCGGGGAGGCAGAGCCCACGGATAACTGGAGCATGATGGTGAAAGAAGGCAAAGTTTTCCTTAAGCCTTAAAAAATGGAGCTGTGAGAGTTAAGAAGGCATAACACAAAGGGGCCCGGGGCAGGGTCTGTTGTTCACTAGGTACCATGCGCCTTTACTAGAACTTGGGAATGCTTTCCAACGTGCTTCTAGATCCCAAATATAGCACCAGGTAACATGGCATTCAGGAAATGCTGCTTACATGAGTCAGTGGACGCTATTTATTTATTTGTTTGTTTTATTTTTTGAGATGGAGTGTCACTCTGTTACCCAGGCTGGAGTGCAGTAGCATGATCTCAGTTCACTGCAACCTCTGCCTCCCAGGTTCAAGTGATTCTCCCGCCTCAGCCTCTAGAGTAGCTGGGATTACAGGCACCTGCCACCACACCTGGCTAATTTTTGTATTTTTAGTAGAGACGGAGTTTCACCG
>NW_012102044.1:2127579-2129185 GCF_000951045.1 Mandrillus leucophaeus | reverse complement strand
CTGTGCCCACAGCCCTCATGTGCCTTAGACCTGTGAGTTCTGAATCACACAGGCGGGCCTCGTGCTGGACATGGGATGAGGATTATGAGCCCTTTGTTCACAGTTTGGAAGGGAGGCAAGACTCAATTTTTATGTTTCTTCCTCCTCCTCCTGCCACCGCTTATTTCTTCAGTTCCATGGAACAGGAATTCTACAAGACAGTGGAAAGAGGAAGGGAAAGGAGGTGAAACCCATCAGCTAAGTCCACACCGTATTCATTGCAGGTCCAAACGGAAATTAGACGGGAATCATGCTCGGAATGAACGTCTGGGGATTCCATTTATCCATAGTCCCTTGTTTCTGATGACCACAGGTGGCATGTTGGCTGTGCCTGCTGGACAACAGGGCTGTGGACCTCGGCTCGTGGACACAGACAGCCCCGGCCTGCATCCAACTGGACCTGAAGACACAACGCCCCGGCCGGCCAGCCTGCGGCCCCCACCCCCACCCCCCGCTGGCCTCAGGCAGGCGCCTTTCACTTCTCTGTTCCTCAGTGCCTCCTCTCAAGTCCCCTCAGTGCACCCCCAGGCCACATTCAGCTTCCTCCCACGCCCTCGCCCCACTCTGGAATCCCCAGCGTCCTCTCGTCTGGGCCCACCTGCTTTTCCAGGGCCAGTTCAGATCCAGCATTGCCTGGCAACCCTCATCCCATTCCAGTCAGCCTCCTGGAGGTGCTCTCGTCTCTTCTTTGCGGCTTCCTTCTGGGAGTCAGTCAGCCTCCTGGAGGTGCTCTCATTTCTTCTTTGCGGCTTCCTTCATGGGAGTGATTATGATTTCCCTTTGATGATTTTAAGTTTATGCAGAACAAGGCTTAGAGCTCCTACTTCTCTTTATCCCCTGTGGGGCCAACTCAGCATTGGGCCCACAATCAATCACATTGAAAGACATCAAAACATCTAAACATCAACCTGTGGCCAACCTTAAAAATAATATCTTATTTTTATTTTCTTTTGTTTTATATTTCGTACTTGTTCAACACTTGATTTTTTAAAAAAACTATGTCTCTGAATTTCCTGTTTTTCACATTTTGCAATTCATTGCATGAGCATTAACATCGAGGCTGACGAGTGGTCTTTTCCAATGCGTTTTTATATGAATGCCCACAGGTGCTTAGAGGTCATTATTCAATTACAGATATTTGAATTATAAAGCACTACTTACAATCTATGTCATTCACAAGCATTTCTTGAGCTCCATGGGCCCATTCGCAGGTCTTAGCGGTTCTGTGGACTCCAGGCGTGGCCGCTGCTGTCGTGGGCGTCTCACATGACTGCCTTGTATGTTGTTGAGCATGACGATGTCACCATGATGCTGACGGTGGGAGGCCACAGGACCGGATGCACCTGGAGTGTGTGTGTCCAGGCCCATGTGGGCTCCCTCTTTGCTCCTGTCATTGGGACCCCACATATTTTCTGCCCCAGCCTTCCTTTGACCGCAGACACCAAGGTCTTTGTGTCTATGGAGCGTCGTCTAAAGCCGAACAACCCCCTGAGGGGAACATTATCACCACTCCACAGACAGGAAAATGAGAGATTCCACCCTGTGTCAGCCAGGTTCTCCAGAGAAG
>NW_012102044.1:2101278-2126039 GCF_000951045.1 Mandrillus leucophaeus | reverse complement strand
CCTCCCAAAGTGCTGGGATTACAGGTGTGAGCCACGGCACCAGGCCTGTGGATGCTATTGAAAAGTACCTGTCTGGGGGAATTGGGAACTGCAGATGAAAGGGTTCATCCCCTCATTCAGGGCTTGACGGTTCCAGGTGCCATTGGTGGGAAACCGGAGAATCATCCAGACTGAAGCGGGTGGGGCCAGAACCCGAGGCTGGGCCCTTCTCCCGAACCTCAGAAAGAGCAGGTTCTCACCTGGGCCCCCATACAATCTGCCCTGTGGGCATTGCTGGCTGTGCTGGGGTGACTATGGCTCCTCAGGGTACCTGCCCGGGGCCTCCTCCTACAGCTTGGAGACCACAGCCACCTGTCCTCCCTCCCAAACCTCATATCTGCAACAGCCAGTGTGGGCGGCAGGAGACCCCCACATCTCCTCTCCAACCCCACTGACACCCAGGCTGGGGACGCCCAAGGCCCCTGTGGAATCCTGCCCTCCCATGCCATGGCTTTGAGCCACACAGTCTGGGCCCTGCACAGCCATAAGAATGAAAGTCTATCAGCCGTCAACAAATCCAATATATTTTAAATGTTTGCAGAACGCAAGTCCCAAAAGAAGGCTGCAAAGCTACGAGCAGGCTCCACGGGGAGGCACTGGAGGAGGGTAGCCCTGCTCCCAGCGATAAGACCAGAAAACCCGCAGACAGTGCATTCCTGCCTTGGCAGGCTCACCCTTCCTGGCGAGATCCTTCGGCTGCATCCCCACGGCTCTGGTCCTAGCGGTGGCCACACGGGATCCTCTTTTTCCCTTTCACGAGGCTTCCCCTGGAGGAGCCTGGCTCAGCAGAGAAAGCCAGCAGCAACGGTCTGGGACAGGGCAGGAGAGGGCAGGGAGGACGGAGCCTTCCCGGGCTGAGGATGCATTTCCCGCCCCGCTGCATCCTCCTGGTGCCGGCGCAGGCTCAAAGCACCGGTTTTCTGTCCCTGAGGGTTGTGGGTTTTTCCCTCCTGGCTCTGAGCTGGCTCCTGAGCCTGGGCCAGCAGGGACTGTGGCCCAAGTGGGATCGGCCCCCTCTGCATGGCTCACTCACCGCAGGCCTTGGCGTGTGGAGGAGGTGGACGCTGAGGCACGACACTCCTTGGCATCACTTGCAAATTGTACTCACCTGTAGTTCCCAAACCGCCTCTCCAGGTGCTGTTAATATTTCCCTCTTTTGTTCTCCTTCGTATTTAGAAAGTGAATTAGGAAGTGAGTTCCTTCTGACCCAGGCAGAGGGTTGGGGGAGAGGGGCGTGGCCGTGGTGCTGGGGGTGGCGGCGGCCCCAATGGTGCCGCACAGGAGCGGGAGGAACACTCGAGCTGCAGGTGACAGCAGCCCTACCCGATGGCTGAGGCACGTCCCCATCCAGGGGCACGTTGGCATTGCTGCGCGGGTCCAGTGGCCAAGCCACAAGGGGATGCCCTTCAGTCTCCTCTGATTCATGGAGCCTCCCCTCATGGTGTCCAGATGAGCCTGCAGCACAGGCTTGTGTGTCTGGCTGCCCAGGACACCAGGAGAAGAGAGAGTTTCCCCCGGATGCTACAAAGACCTCCGGTGGCCCCTGAGGTCCCATGACCGTGGCCAGGCCAGTCAGAGCTGCCCAGGAAGGCCCTTCTTGGCCCTGTCCCTCCCACCTGGCTGCGTTGGCCTCTCCAGAACTCATCGAGGAAGATTGGAGGAAAGAGGCCCCCAGGGACAGTCAGGACTGCCAGATCAGCACGTGGCCCCATGAGCCACCAGAATGGAGCCTGGACACAGAGCCAGCAGGCTGGGCAGCCACCCAGTCCCCAGGGCACTGAGCCGGGCCTGCATCTGGACACCTGGAGGGTGTGAGCTGGGCCTTAATGAGGGAGGCTGCCCCGTCTGCCTTCATAGAGGGCTGGTTGTTCCAGGTTTCTTAATTACTTGGCTACAAGTCTCCCCTCTAGAGAAAAAGACTAGAATGGGCACTAGGGCTTCAGTGTAACCACAAATATTGATTTTTCGAGGGCCCATGCAAATACAAGGCAAGAGCAGACCCTTCACCGGGAAGCCACCGGCCTGCCCTCTCCGGCCAGGGACAGGGGCTCTGCCGGGAGCAGCACGGCGTGCCACGCGGAGCACTCTCGAGCGCACCCATCACGCTTCTGTCTTTCCACAAACCCAGGGGTTGCCGGCTTGTTGGAGGAGACGAATGCTTTTTCATTTCTTTCTCGCTTCCTCTCCTTTTTTTTTTTTTTTTTTTTTTTTTGTGAAAAATGGAATTTTAAAACAGCCAGCAACTAAGGCAAACTCCCAGGATAACAGTCTTAACAATTTACATAATGCGAGCGTTGAAGAGGAGGACGTAAAGCAGGCCTTTTAAATCGTGTGACACAGTTTAAAACAGTGAACCCTGGCTGGCATTAAACCGCAGTCCTCTGAAGCACAATTAGAAAGCACTTAAGGCTGCTCAGCCAATCGGGGGCCTTGATTGGCTGGGCGTCCCTAACCCTGTAATCTTCCATCCCGGGGCCCAGCGCGCCGCCCGTAACTGCCGGTTGGACTGTTCCACTGGGCTGATTGTCAGGGGCAGCTAATGCTCGTTTTAGGAAATATTACTTTTTGTTGCTTTGGTCCATGTTCCCAAAATGTCAGTCCTCCATAATGGGACCCTTTGTTCCTGCCTAATCGCGCTGATTACCGCAGAGGCTGCTGGTGGAGAGGGATGCTGGCGCAACCGGGGGTCTGAACACCAGGCCCAGCCGCAGCAGCTCCCAGCCAGCCCCTGTGTGGATCACACTTTTGCGGTGTTTGTTTCTTTATTGCACAATGGGGCTGGTGGCACACATCTGTCAGGCCAGCCAGGGTAAAGGAAGAATGACTTCTATTTGGAAATCTGTTAACAACGCACACCCAAGCCAAATGTCTGTTGATGTATTCATTCACCCATTCAGTTGGCACTTACTGAGCACCTATTTAGTGACGGCTCCGCGTCAATGCTTGGCTTTCGCCTCTGGCTTCAGAACCTCCAGAGCTCATTGTTCTGTGTGGGAGACACACGTGTACACCACACACGTGTACACCCCACATGTGTACACCCCACACGTGTACACCCCACATGTGTACACCCCACACGTGTACACTGCACACGTGTACACCGCACATGTGTACCGGGTAACATCACAGTATGCTGTGATGCGGGCTCTAGGGAAGTGATGTGAAAATGTGCTGGGGAGCCCAGGCATGGCTCCTGATCAAGAGGTCCAGTGAGTGTCACTGGCCTCGCTGGTGCTGCATCCTACCTTGTGTGACCTCAGGGCACTGCACTCACCCCGCTGAAACTCAGTTACTTGACCTGTAAGCTGGTGGTACAGGAATGCTTGCCTCAGAGAGTTGTGGGGGTTAACTGAGCTCATGCATGCAAAGTGCCTGGCCCACAGCAGTGCCTGACCCAGCCGCGGTGGCTGCCCTTACATCAATCAGCCTCGTGCCCTTTATTGGCGATGTCGTATCAGCAATACCCGGGGGACGCGTGCATCGCCCACCTCCATCCCAGGGTCTGCTGCTCCCAAACATGAGCCAGCACAAAATAGCTGTGTCAGAGGCACTGGTCATGCCCTTAGTGTGTCCGCACCAGAGTGCGTGCTCACACAAGCATGGCCGCTGATCAGTGAATGTGTCTGTGCGTAGGAAGGTTTGCTTGAATGATGCTTGTGAGTGAAGAGAGCAACAGATGAAGAAAAGTCGTGTCCCGTTATGGTCCTGCAGGAAAGCAGAACCACGTCAACTCCGTAATGCAGAGGGCATCTCAGGTAGGTGCAGGAGGCTGGGGAGTCGGCGGGCAGCTGGTCAGGACTGGGTTTGGGGCAGCGGGACCAGTGTGGGATCTGGACAACAGAGGAGATGCAGCCCAGCTCAAAACGCTCCCCAGCGTGCAGAGGAACCTGACTTCTTCCCTCCCCAGGCTCCCTCCAGGCAGAAGGCAGAAGGTCAGGCACCTGGAAACCAGCCCCTAAGGGTCAGCTCGTCTGCAGGCCCATGCAACGCAGAGCAGAGCCAGGCATGGACCCAGGGGCATGGGGCTCTGGACAGGCAAGGCCCACAGAGCTTTTTAAGCTGGAAATTTACCTCGGAGACGACTTATTTCAACTTCCTCACATTAAACCTGAGGACACTGAGCCTGAGATTCTTACATGAGGTCCTTGCAGTCAGAGACTTTTTAACAGTTAGGAACGCTCGGACGCGTGCATGCAGCCCACACGCACAAACACAGGCGCACACGTAGGTGGACACTCATACACACAGGCACACGCTTGTCAGCGCAGTGCATACACAAGAGCACACCCACGCCCGTACGCATATGCACACACAGATGCAGGGCCTGCACATACATGCATGCACACACACATGTGCAGCTGTGTGCATGGCCCTCAGTTGCATTCTGGTCCTAACAGAAGGGGCACCTGAGGCTTCCCCAGTCCCTCAGGAGTCCCACTTTCTGCTTTCATGTCCCGGCCAAGCCACTTCCCACCAGCACTGGGCAGGCTTAGCCAGGTGCTTGACCTGCTTCCCCCGTCTACACGATGTGGATGATCAGTGCTCACATGGGAGGCCCCCAGCCATGTGCCTGGCACACACTGGGCCACAAAGGAAGCAGATTTTATTATTATTTTAAATAGAACATATCATTACTCCCGACCCTCACCCTGACTCCACCAGCCCACACACAGCCCACCAAGGCCATGCTGGGGGACAGGGATGCAGCCTCCGTTTCCCAGCCCCCTCCACCAGCCGCCTAGTGCAGCCCTCTCCACCCGGCAGCATTCGGGGGCCTGTGGTGCTGCCTCCTGTGCCCATGCGATGACTCCAGAGCTTCACCCCACGGCTCTCAGTGTTTGTGACACACGCCAGCTGGTTCAGGGAGTGCAATGTACATCCCATCTTACGCGTTTAGGTAATCATACATCGAGGACTGATGAAAATTGCTTTCTTCAAAAGTTAGACTAGAGGCAGACTGGGCTGTGTGGGCTGTACCTTTTCCCTGTGGAATGGGGATCTCGCATCCCGCTTTCATAGGAAAGGCGCCGCATGGCCCCGTCTGCACCAGCTCCAGGATCCTCCGTGGCACACCCTGGGATCTGGGATTCTGATTTCAGTGCTAAGCTGTGAGCACTAAATGCGCTGTCCCCTGACAGCTTCATCATGTGAATACTGCCTGCCTGTGCGTCTTACTAGAGGCTCACACTGCCTGCCTGAGGTCAGGAGCGTCTTCTCCCTGTGCCCTGACACATGGTCTCAGGAGCCAAGTTTCTGCGTGCTCATGTCTGTATATTGCAAAAGTACAGTATAAACCCAAATTATAGACCTCCGCACACAAAACTGCAGCAAGCACAGCTTTGCATCAGGTCTAATAGGCACCCAGTGAACACGTTCCAGAAAAGCTTCCGTTCTTTGTTACTGCTCCCAAAGGAGCTACCACAACGTTGGAGGAAAAAAGCAATCAGTGCATCAGGATCTGCAAACCTGCAGAACACTGAGAGCATTTGGAATTTCATATCCTGGCATCGTCGGTGCACTCGGCAAGCTGGAGGCCGGGCGTGTGTGAGCAGCGGAGAACGTGAGGGTGGGAGCCTCACCGTGTCTGCTGACACCATGGAACATCAAGTGAGCATCTGCTTTCTTTCTGCAACCCAACGCGGAGAAGTGAGTTAGTTGCTCTCACCCACAGAGTGGACGGAGACTAGACAGGGCATTAAGGAGCCCAGGATTTTGGGTCTGACTTTGCTGTTAACTCAAGTGGAGCCTGACAAGCTGGGCATCTGCCCGGGCTCTCATTCCAGGGACAGGCACCGCAACTGACCGAGGCTCTCCACACTTTGCAGAGCAGACCCAGCCAGTGAGTTGCAAGAAGAATTTAAGGAAAAACTCATTTTAAAAAGATTGAAAATAATTTTAAAATAAAATAGAAAGGATTAGAATAAAGTTGAAATGATTCATGTGCATCACATGTGACATATTAATTTAGAAAACTTTCGTTTGGGTTGTGGGTGCAGGGTCCTGAGTTCTGCTGAAAAATGTTTATCTTATTGTGAGTTAGTTTAAAAGGTGAAAATACTATAAGACAAGGTGTGAAGTGCCCGTTTATGTTTCTCACAGAAAACAGCATTTAGAAAGTCGATTTCCCCATTGGTTCAGTCGCTTTACCCTGCAGCCAGATCTGCAGGCCAGCCGTGTTCGGGACTGACCAACGGAACTTTTGTCGACAACATGTCCCCAGTCCCTACTGGCCCCCTCGTTGCCCTATTTGAGGCCGATCTCCCATCTTGCGTCCCGCAGCCCCCTGTTTCTGACCCCGGGTTGTGACTGCCTGGCATGGTGCTCCCACGCAGACATTGAGGACAGCGAGGTCTGTGCCTGATGCCCTCGTTCCTGGCAGGCAGGGTCCCTCCCAGGGTGCTCCTGGCGTGAAGATCCTGATATGTTTCTTGCTCCTCAGACACTGGAGGTCCCTAGCCCCTCTTAGAGTCATCTATTAGCATGAACGGCAGTGAAGGCAGGACTTCTCGTGGTGAGCGTGCTCCAGCCGTTGCCTCCCTTGGCAGAAGCACAGCTGGGGGGCAGAACCCTGATGCCCCTTTCCTGCGGAGACTGACAGACATCTGCAGCCTGGTACGTGCTCCACTTCTTTCCCGAGTGCAAGTTGCCCCGGTAAACCATGTTGTAGCTGCGCCTCAGATGTTCCTGGTATGTGAACGGAATCCTCGCGCCTCTGGTTGCAGCATCAGCAGAGCCAACCCCAGTCCCTTGTCTCAGTGAGACACAGAGTCAAAAGGAAAAGAGACGGCTGGCTGGTGGGATTGTCCTTTCTTACAGCTCTGGAACCAACAGCGTCTCAAGATCTTTCTTCAGGTCCTGTGCCCTTTCCTGAACAGGGCAGGACAGGTCCTTCAGGCACACACAGCCCGTGTCGGGGTTTTGAACGTGATTGGGTCCCTTGGAGTTCTTCTCTAACTGGATAGTCTCTTTCTAAACATGTCAAGGTGAAGAAAGTATTAGGAAGACTCACGCTAAACTCACTCTGTAGCTACCAAAACCGACCACAGGCCACATGAGATGCCCTGGACTCAGATCATATATAACTGGCCCCATGAGGGAGAGTGACGGCGTCATGAGAACTGGCCTGGCTGAAGTTGGCAGGATGGCCGGGCACACAGTCTGATTCTGCAGCCCTGGCACCGTGGGACCCTGGTCGGGTCAGGCTGCACGCCTGCACTGACGCCAGTGAAAACGTAGACCCGGTACACGCTCAGCTCCAGCCAGGCGACCTCCCACCACAGCCAAGCACAGTGAAAGGATGCCAGAGAGTGACACCCATCCCGGTAATTTTTGTTTATTTGCTTTTTTGTTTTTGAAAATAGGTGAGGGGAAAGAAATACATACAATGAATGAAATTTTGTGAGAAGTCCCGGAGGGCATTTCCACAGCACCCCGGTCCTGTGGGTAAGAAGCTGCTGCAGTTCCGAGCGTCCTGGAGGCCCCTCCAGCCTGAGAGATGCACGCACATCCATCCCATCTCCACTCCACAGAGGGAGGTCAGCCCAGTGCAGGGCACTGGCTCAGGCACTGGGGCGCGGAGAATTCATCAGGCCAGCTCCTCGTGGGGTCTCCTGTGGTTATTCTCAGTGTAGGGTCTGGTGATAAAGACTGAAAAAGAAAAAAATGGTTAAAACTTGGCAGAGAGTTGTAAGGGGGGAAGAATAAAGTGCTGGCTTGACTACTTAAGATCAGGTGCCCTGAGAACACCATGTTCAAGCTGAGAGCCTTGCAGCCAGGGCCAGCCCCGGAGGGGAGGTGCTGAACGCTAAAGGAACCCACGGCTGGTGGTGTGGCTGCAGCTCGCAGGCTGAAGGGTGGGTCAGAGCGCCGCAGGAGCTCGCACGAAGAGTGGGGTCTCAGCCCAAGAGGGATAGGAAGCACAGAACGGTTTTAAGTTGGGGAGTGAGATGATAAGATTCGCATATTTAAGAGATGGTTCTGGCAAGGTGCAGTGGCTCACGCCTGTAATCCCAACACTCTGAGAAGCCAAGGCAGGCGTATCGCCTGAAGTCAGGAACTCGAGGCCAGCCTGGCCAACAAGGTGAAACCCCATCTCTACTAAAAATACAAAAAAATAATAATAATTAGCCAGATGTGGTGGTGGGCGCATGTAATCCCAGCTACTCGGGAGGCTGAGGCAGGAGAATCGCTTGAAGCCGGGAGGCGAAGATTGCAGTGAGCCGAGATCACGCCACTGCACTCCAGACTGGGCAACAAGAGTGAAATTCCATCTCAAAAAGAGAGAGAGAGAGTTCTGATGTGGCAGACAAGTGGCGCATGCACAAGGGCTTTATAAAGCACATTGTGCTTTGTAATGTCCTTAATATAGTTTTCTGAGAGAATGCGTGGGCCTCTGCACTTTAAGACCTTCTGAAAGACCTGGTGGAAACTCTCCCATAGATGAGCCATTTTCTATCTCATAAATGTGTCAACACAGGGGGAGATGCTTTTGCTTAGTCCAAACAACAAATACAATAATTTCCTTGATCATCTCCTGCTAAACATATTCTATGTATTTATAGATCTAATACAGAACCCCAGGCCAACTCTGAGCGAGGGTCAAAGGCTCAGACTGTGGGGCGTGTAGGGAGATGGGGAGAGTCAGGCTTGCTTGGGGTGCAGTTTGCATCCAGAGTTGATTGAATGTGTTGGTGGGTGAAACGTGGCGGAGAAAGGGAGAAAGCTGCCACAGGTGACTTCTAGATTCGGGATGTGAACAGTTAGAATGACGATGGAACCTTTTGCAGAGGTGAGGACAGCCGTGGCCGAGGATTGTTTCAGGGACAGATGGACAGATGGGAAGTAAAGGGTCCTGTTTTGGACAAGTTAAGTGAGATGCGTACCCGCCATCAAGCAGAGAGAACGCGGGCGACAGTTGTATGAGCCCAGAGTTCTGGAAGAGGCCCAGTTCGGGGAGCTGTGGTGGTGACCGCAGGGCATGTGCCTTGAACCAGTGGTCTGTGACATTTAGGAATAGGCACCTCTCGTCCAGCATAGTGTAGACTGTGGTCAGAGGTGTAGACCACAGCCTCCTCTAATTCTGGCTCCAGGCTCAGGACCAACCCACATATGTGCTTCCACATGTTAGTAGATCAAAGAACTGAGTGCCACACAAAGGCACGGGTATCCGATCAGGAAGGAAAATGGCGACTGCCCCCAGTGGGTCAGCCCTGGTCGGATCACCCTTGAGCCCCAGTCACCCAACCCTGGAAGAGTCACCCCAGCACGAGCCCCGTGCCCGTAGAGGTCTCAGGTGCCCACAGGTGAGGCCAAAACGCCCAGGGTCCCTGGAATTAGCGGGCTGGACTATGACCGCTAATGATCTGTTCCCACCCACGGATCCACACACTCACCCATCCCCACCCACCACCGAGGCCTGGGGCCAGCCCGCCTGCTCCGGGAAGGAAGGGCCCCTGGAACACCAGCTTTCGTCCCCAGGTTCCCTGCGAGGGAAATTGGGCGCTCCCTGGAGCAGAAAGTCTGTGACGCGCCATCCCAGCGCTTCCTCCACTTCCCGGAAATGCGGTGTTTCCGGAGCTCAAGAGGGATTCCAGCTCCTCCAGCCTACCACCCTCTGCTCAGAAGCAAAGGAGAAAGTGTGCCTCTGCTGTAAGACTGAAATTGTTCTGGGAAACTCTGCAGCGCGTGCCTGGAAACAAACCAATGGATGGTCATCTCAACAGCACAGGGAGCCCTCTGCAGAAAAATTATAGTGTTCAGGCTGTTTAGCCAGTAGCAAAATTGTTTTGAAAATCAAAAATTGTTTTATAATGTACTTAATAGAGTTTTCTGAGAGAATGCGTGGGCCTCTGTACTTTAAGATCTTCCGAAAGACATGATGGAAACTTGTCCCATAAATGAGCCATTTTCTTTCTCAGAAATGTGTCAATACAGCAGGAGATGCTTTTGCTTAGTCCAAAGAACAAGTACAATGATTTCCCTGATCATCTCATGCTAAATATATTATTTTACCCTAATCATAAGGAATAAAATAGAAGGAGTTAGCTGACTGATTAAGGGAATTCAAATTACTTTTGAAATCTGGGAGTGTTCAGGAGGAAGAGGTGGGGCTCATACAAGTGAGAGACTAGAGAAATTCTGAAAGAATTATCTCTCTATTTCTATAGCAAAAAATGAAGTTTATTTTCAAAAAAATTCAACACAGAGGTTGGTGTTACTTGATGTGCAGTGGTTTAATCAAAGGGTGCATGTTCAGGGTGCTGGTAACTGGAGACTTTTGGGATCCCTGCCTTGCCAGCCCAAGTTGGGGGGACCCTCAGGAATTAGGGTGCCCCATAGCCATGTGCCCACAATCTGAGCTACCTGTTGGGAAGCAAGAGGTGCTTAATAGAGGAGGGTGTGCCCCACACCCACACCAGGCCCTGGGTACAGCTGCCCTAATTGCTACAGATGACCTGCAAATTCCTAAAGGGCTGATTTTGTAGCCTCACATAAGCTCTGGGTAGACCCCGCTGATTTTCCCAAGCCTCTCGGCCAATCGGCTGCCTCATCAAGTGCACGACGCAGACTTGGATGAATTTTCTGACATTTTCCCTGCAAGTTACATGAACAATACAGGCATTCCCCATTCATGATCTGTGTAAATGGCCCATTCTCATCTCCCAAATGTCACTGTGGCGGCCAAAACAAAACTGGTTCTTTCTCACCAGGTCCCACCATGTGTGTGTCGCCTGGTGGATTTTTGGGGAGAGGACTCAGGAAGGAGAGACCTAGAGAGACACATTGACACAGCTCCCGGGCCTGGGGCGGGTGAGAAACCAAACCCCACCACACCCAGCACCCAAAGCCCAAATCCACCCACACTCTGAGGCAGGTGTAGGAGGAAGGCCTGCCTGCAGCCCCTCTTGCCCCCAGCCTTGTCACAGGGACCCCAAGCTGGGCTCTGGAAAGAAATTTGGTTTTCAGACAAAGAGGCTCCCAGAGAGTCAGGTGGGATGGCAATGATAAGAACCACGTCCTGACATTTCCTGGTTAAGTTGCTAGTTTCCCAGGATAAAGGAGGAAAAAAAAAATTAATAAAACAAATAAAAAGAAGAAAATTTTATAAATTTAGTAATCATCTATGAAAGAAAGATATTTGAACTGGTATTTGTTTTTCAACTGCAACACTAAATGAAACATAGTAATAAACCAACTTTACGGAGTTTTAAGGTCAAATGATTATGAATTATATGAATATTTAATTATTGTTCAACTGTAAGGGCAAATAAAAGGAGTATTTGGAAGTAAAAGGACTCAGAAAAAATAAACTTTTCTGAAAGAATTACTCAAGAAGGCACTCCATACAACTGAAAGATGAATTACAATAAAGAACTTAACATAAAATATAGAAAAAAGTGATATTAAATAAACACCAAAATGTATAATCAAGTCTAAATAGCTATGATACAGTTGTAAAGCTTAATGCAATGGTTAAGCCCATTGTTTTGAAAACTGTTCTTTTATTTTTTTTCTTTCGAGACTGAGTCTCACTCTATTGCCCAGGCTGAAGTGCAATGGCACAATCTCAGCTCACTGCAACCTCTGCCTCCTGGATTCAAGTGATTCTCCTGCCTCAGCCTCCCAAGTAGCTGGGATTACAGGCGTGCACCACCACGCCCAGCTAATTTTTGTATTTTTAGTAGAGAGGGGTTTAACCATACTGGCCAGGCTGGTCTTGAACTCCTGATCTCAGGTGATCTGCCCGCCTTGGTCTCCCAAAGTGCTGGGATTACAGGCGTGAGTCACCACACCTGGCCCTGAAAACTGTTCTTTAATATAATTTGTGTGGTTTTTTTTTTAGTTGGTTCAGGCTAAATTCAGTCCCTGCTACTCCATCTTAACCAGAAGTAGAGTTCAACTATGTCTTCTTATAAATTAAATTCTCTAAATGTTGCTGGTAGGCAGAAATGCAATTTTTAAAAAATCCTGGTACATATTACTCAACATTTAAGCATGTCTTATGTATTCTAAATTTTTTTAAGTATTTGTGGTTGCACTCTTCATATAATCCAATCATCTAAATAATGACAGCTTTATATGTTTTCTTTTTAATACTCATACCTTTCACATTTACTTGTTTTTTGTGCTAATATAATGTTGAACAGATGTAGTGGTGGTCTGTATTCTGGACTTGGATACGACTTACTATCGACAGTGAGATTTGTTGTGATTTTTTTGGTAACTTTGATTTTTGTGGTTTTCTGCTATTGTTACTTAGAGATTTGTCAACTTTAAAAATTTCCTTCCATTCTTATTTTTAGATTTTTATCAAGGGCACATACTGAATTTTATCAAATGCATTTCTTTCTTTTGAGCAGATCATACAGCTCTTCTCCTGTAATCTGTAAAGGTGGCAAATGACATGAGTAGACTGTCTAACGTTGCACCAGCTTCAAATCAGCCCACCTGGGATGGGCTCTCCAACATATTTGTTGGACTGCTAGGTTCCGTTTGCTGAGCTTTGCTCAGGATCCATGCACTCACGCACATGAGTGAAGCTAGCCTGTGCTTTTCATAAGGGGTTACAGACTCTCACAGGCACCGAAGTGTGTGTTGAATCTACGAACATTTTTGAAGTAAAATCACAACCAAATTTGTGGTTTTCCTTTTCCTCAACACATGATGATCCTGGCATCTTTTGCTTTCTAGTCACAGCAAGGACATTTTTCACTTAGAAATGGGACAGATGAAGAAAGAATGAAGAGAGAGCGGTTATGATGGAGGCAGGTGATAAGGAAGAGGCAGGTGCTCCTGGAGGGAAGAGAAGGTGCTCCACAGAACTCATCCCTCTGCAGGGCGAGAGGCGGGTGAAAAGGACGGGCACCCAGAACACACAGGTGGAGTAAGCAGAAGGCAGAATTTGGTTTGGCCTGCCTCCTCTGGGCATGAAACCTCATTTGCAATGAGTCAAGTGAGGTTCAAATCCCTTTCTAGAGTTTTCCATAAGGAACCCAAACTCCATGTAATAAAAATCACGCATATTTTCCATTCTGGTTGACTCAAGCATAATAATACACTGACAACTATAAATGCCACCCTGTGAGGCTCTGATTTCAGCCGCCAGCCTCATCCTCACCTTCTCTCTGGGTGTCTGGGGAATCGCCTCTTTTCTGGTCTGTCCAGATTCCTTATCTTACCCCGTGCAGAGCCTCTTGATCCTCCTGTGCTCCACACTAATCTTGTCTTAAGCTGGTCTGTGCAGGGATATTGCTTCCCTGTGTCAGGGACCTTGTTGCTATCTGCACAAAATTCTTGGCCTCTCCATCTGCAATTACTCAAAGTTCACATTAAGTACCACGTCTCTATCAATTACTAAAGAGGCTTTGCTCTCCTGTAATAAACTCTGCAGCACAGAACGTGCTTCTTACTGCATTTATGTGGTTCCGTAGCTTTCTCTTTCTTTTTGAGTCCTCTCTGATTTCTGGTCAAAGGTCTACAAATGATGACAATAATAATCACAATAATCATGATAACACTAAAAAGAAGTTAGCATTCATCTAATCTCATTATGTGCTGGACACTGCACTAGGAACCTTATATACATCATCTCTAATTTTCACAACCTAATGAGACCTAATTTTACAGATAAGGAAACTAAGCTCCCAGCACTGGCTGGTGGCAGGAGGGATGTGGGCGAAAGGCTCACCCCCAGGGTTCTCCCACACACTCCTACCCGTCCTCTGTGCCTGCGGCAGTGCGGGGGCCTCGGTTCTGGGCCATTTCACACCTGCTGTCTCTCTGAGGTGGAGGAAAGGAGGCGGGAGAGAATTGTTGCGGGAAAAAGCAGCCCCCACCCACCACAGTGACTCGTGGCACTGCAGAGAAGCAAGGGCTCCAGAGCGCAGCTCCCAGCACTGAGCCCTCACTGCTGGTGCACAGGGTGGTCTGGGCTCCCCCAGGAGCCACGGGAAGTGCGAGCTGGTGGAGTCCATATCATCTGAGGGCCGGAGCAGCTCTTACTTCATCTCCTTCGTGTCTGCACTTCTAAGCCCACTTGAAAATAGTGTCAGCACGTGGGATGGTGGAGCCAGACACGGATTCTTGAAAGCAGATCCAAGACAGATGTGCATGCAGGTGGTGTAGTGGGGAGTGCTGTCAGGAGTAACACCTGGAAGGAATCAGGGAGGCAGGGTTGAAAGAGAGGAAGATAAGCCAGGGTGCAAAGGCAAGAGGCCTCGGCAATCCCATGTGGAATTCCACGCCAGGACGGCCCTGTAGGCACATCCCGCACTGAGGGGTGAGCAGCCTCCGAGCTGCTCCTGGGGGGGGGCCACTTGGGTGAAGCAGCTGCTGTCAACCAAAGGCACCTCCAGGGGAGGTCTTGGCTGGGAGCTCTCAGGAAGCAGCATCCCAGACTCCCCCGTGGGGCCAAAGGTTGCAACCACTGAATCAGAGGGCAGAACTGTGGTTCACCGTACGACCCAGGTACTTGTAAGTTTGGTGTTTATAGCTTCAAATCTTTAAAAAATATTTTTTTAATAGTAAGTGATGAAAAATGCACATTACATTTAAAACAGCAAAATGTAAAATACAGATTTTTTTTTTTTTTGGCAAGAAGGTCCAGGGAGTCATCAATGCAGATCCCTCCACTGCAGAGCACCCTGGCTCCCCACCCAGCCCCCCACAGAGCAGGCCAGCACCTGCCAATGAGCGGTGTGCCTGCCCCTCATGAGCTAAGGACCAGGGTGACGATCACGCCCAGCTGAGGTCAAGGATTAGCAAATCAGCATGGCCCCAGACCGCAGACACTACTGAAGCACTGCAGGCTCAAGTTCAGTACCCGTGCTGTTTTCCTAGGTGAGCAGAGAGTGCAGGCTCTCACTGCATTCACCCTTGCTCATCCATCAATCTGGGCAGTTAAGATGAGAGCCGATTTGCCATGCTGCCCCATCAAACACCAGCAAATCAACACTCGCATACCAACTCTCTTAGGATCCTCATGGCTGCCTCGTCTTCTCTTAGAATACACTGTATTTCCTTACTGCTCTCCCAGAAGACTGGATTTTTTTTCAAGTCAATCCAAACCCTTCCCTAAATGGGCACTCGCTTGAAAACAGCCCTGAGGAGGCACTGGCTTGACCCCACCGTCGTCCCTGTAGCTGAGTCTGCAGCAGCTGCCCTGGTTCCCAGTGCTCTGCATTGGAAATGCATTGTCGATGCTTTAACCAGCACTCATTCTTCTGGATATTTTCACTGGTATAGAACTTTTGGTTGGCCATCATCTTTCAGCATTTTAAGGATATTGTTCCACTGTCTTCCAGCTTCCATGGTTTCTGATAAGAAATTTAAGTTGTTCAAATTATTATTTCCTGCATGTAATGCAGTGCTTTTCTTTGCTTGCTTTCATGATGTTTATTTATCCTTTATTTTTAGTACTTTGACTATAGTGTGCCTTGGTGTGATTTCCTTCAAGTTTATTCCGCATGGGGCTCTCTGATCTTCAATCTGTACACCTGACTTTCAGTTCAGCATGTCTGGCCATACTTCCTTCAACTTCTACACCAATCTCTTTCTTCTGTCTTTTTAGGACTCTACTGTCATAAATGTTAAGCTTTTTATATTTCCCCACGGGTCTATTTATTTTCTATTCAATCCTTTTTTCTCTGTTTTCTAGATTGAATACTTTCTATGACTTAATCTTCAAGTTCACAGACTATAAGTTCCATGACCTCCATTGTGCTATTGAGCCCCTCCAGTGATTTTTTTTTTTTAATATCAGAGATTGTATTTTTCAGTTCTAACATTTCCATTTGGTTGTATTTTATAGTTTCTATTTCCCTGATGAGGCTTTTCTGTCATATCAAGAATGTTTGCCTTTACCTCAGGATACGTGACTAAAGTAGGTTCTTTCAGTTCTTTCCCTGATAATCTCAACATCTTCCTCATTCTGGTTTGAAAACTATCAACACTACATTTCCTTCAGAGTTACTTACATGTTCCTGGTTCTTTCCATGTTGAGTAATTTTTCATTGTATCATGAATGTTATGAATATTATGCTCTGAGAATCTGGGTCCTGGTAAAATTTTCTGGAGAATGCCTTTGTGGTTTTGTTTTGTTTTGTTTTTTGTTTTAGCAGGCAGCCAACCAATCTGCATTCAGACCCCAAGTTTTTGTCCCCTTCTATAGACTGTGGTTCCAATAGCCATTCAGTTTTCAAAGTCTTTGCTAGTTTGGTTTATTTCATGCATGCACCTCTGAGAAATTGGTCTAGGACTCAGGCACTGGTTTATATCAAGTTCAGCTCTCCGGTTCTTTGCTTCGCTGCTTTGAGACTGTTTCGTGTACCACAGTTCAGTTGTGAGTCCAGGAATTGTGTTGTTTCATACAAAAGCTTAGGGAAATCCCTTTCTTCAACTCTTTTCTTTCAAGATTTCCCCTCATTCTTTGGCTGCCAGGTGCCCTCTTTCTCAACCATTTAGCTTAAGAAATAGGGTTTTTCTCAGAATTTTGTTTAACCCTGCCACTTCGTAATTCCATTCAACTGGGGCAGCCTCAGGGAGAAATGGTGAGGGAAACACCAGGGATTCCTTCATACTCTTTGGATCTTAGTGTCCCCTTTTCTTAACTCCTCTGTTGAGAAAAACAGGGTTTGTGTGCCTGTGGCATGGCGACTCTCCACACACTTCAACTCCACACCCAGGGTGTCCCCAGGGTGGGACCACAAGGACACAGAGGGATTTTTGCAGAGTGAATTCCCTTGTACTCCAGCTTCCAGGGGCCCCTTCTCACAGGCATCCAGCCAGAAATACAGGTTTTGCTCTCAAAGTTTTTGCTGCTTGTGCCAATATGCTGCTTCACACTCTGGCCACCCTCATGTGTGACAGTAAAGGAGGACAATAAAAGAGGGAAAAAATGGAGAAGCGCTCTGCTATTTGAGGGTATGCGTCATATTGAGCTCTGTTTCCCAATGTGTCTGCCATGGTTAATTTTCAGTCTTCAAGCAGTTGATTTCAGTATTTTGTCTAGAGTTTTTAGTTGTTATCAGTGAGAAAAAGAAATTGTAGCAGCTTATTCCATCTTGGCTGGTACCAGAGGTCCTATGGGGAGATAACTTACTACAAATCCAAATTTATAATTGACACAGAGATAGGTAAGTATTCAATTTACCAATTTCACTTTTGGTCATTTGTGTCTTTGAAAAATGTTTTCATTTCATCTAGATTACAAAATGTATTGGCATAGAGTTGCTCATAATATTCGCTTATTGCCTTTTAACTGTCTGGTCTATAGAGATTTTTCCTTTTGTTCCTGTTATTGGTAATTTGAGTTTCTTCCGTTTTTACCCACTCCATTGACTAGTCTGACTGAAGGTTCATAAATTCTTACATAACCAGTTTTTGTTTCATTGATATTTATTTATTTTAGTTTTGATTTTAATAATTTCTACCCCTCTTTTTATTTTTTTTTTCTTCTTACTTTTGGCTTAATTTTCTTTTCTTTTACTAATAAGGTGGTAACTCAGATTACTGGATGTAGACTTTTTTCTAAAACATGAATTTAAATCTACAAATTTCCCTCAAGTTACTATTTTCGCTGCATCCCATAAATATTGACATGTATTTTTATTATTTAGCTAAAAATATTTTCTGATTTTCTTTTTTATTTTACTCATGGATTATTTACAAATGTGTTGTTTAATTTCCACGTATCAGGGGACATTCCAGTTATAGTTACGATGAAGCTCTTTAACTTTGTTACAGTCGAGAGCATACTCTATGTGACATCAATCTTCTTAAATCTGATGAGACTTGTTTTAGGCTCCAGAATCTGGCGCCTGCTGGAGTAGCACACACAGGTGAAAAGAATTTGTATTCTGCTGCCGTGGGTTGTAGTGCTCTATAAATATCAGTAAACTCAAGGTCAATAGCGGGGGTTTTTTGGTTGTTTTGTTTTGTTTTGAGACAGAGTTTCTTTCTTGTTTCCAAGGCTGGAGTGCAATGGCATGATCTCGGCTCACTGCAACCTCCGCCTCTCAGGTTCAAATGATTCTCCTGCCTCAGCCACCCAAGTAGCTGGGATTACAGGCATGCACCACCACGCCCGGCTAGTTTTTGCATTTTTCGTAGGGGCGAGGTTTCACCATGTTGGCCAGGCTGGTCTCAAACTTCTTACCTCAGGTAATCCAGGTGCCTCAGCCTCCCAAAGTGCTGGGATTACAGGTGTGAGCCACCACACCTGGCCAATAGTGTTTTTTAGTTTTTTTTCTGATCTTTTGTCTAGTTCTTCTATAAATTGCTGATACGGGGTTTAAAGTATCCAACTCTGTGGAATTTTCCATTTCTCCTATATTTCTATCCATTTTTCTTCATGTATTTAGAAGCTCTATTATTAGATACCACACATTTATAATTATTGTGTTTGCTGACTAAATGAACCTTTTGTTATAAAGTGTTCTTTATCTCTGGTAATGTTTTTGTCTTAATATCTATTTTTCTGATATAAATATACCCGTTTGAGCCTGTTATGCTTTACACTTGTGTGGTATATCTTTTCTTGAATCTATTTACGTCAACCTATCTGTGACTTTATATTTAAAGTAGATTTCTTGTAAGAAGCATAGAGTTGGGTATTGCATTTGTATTCATTGGAGAATCTCTTGTCTTCATTGCAATGTTTAACATGATGTGAGTTGATGTAATTCGATATAACATTTGGTGGAATATGGTTACATTTGACTCTACCATTTGAGAACAGTAGTTCTCTCTTATTGGAAGTATTGATTTCTGTGGTTTCAGTTCCCTGCAGTCAACCACGATCTGAAAATAGGTGTGTGCAGTACAGTAAGATATTTTGAGAGAGAGAAATCACACACACATCACTTTTATTATAGTATATCGTTATTTGTTCTATTTTATTATTAGTTATTGTTGCTAATTTCTTACTGTGCCCAATTTACAAATTAAGCTTCATTGTAGGTGTGTGTGTACAGAAAGAAATATCACATATCTAGGGCTTGGTACTGTCCACTGGGGGTCTTAGAACGTCTTCGCCACGGGTAAGGGGAACCACCGCGTTTGTTTCCTATCCATTCTTTCTGAGTTTTGTTGTTGTTATTCCTCTCTTACGTGCTTTCTTTGGGTTGTTTAAACACCTCTCATGGGAACTTCAGCGAGGTTTTAAATCATCTGGATAGCCCAGAAAATAAGATCATCTCAGATTGCTAACTCTATTAGGTATCTGGAAAAAGGAAGAGAAAATTATCACTGGAGGAAGATAACATTATATAAGGCCTCAAAGTATTTCTACAAATACATATATGGCATACACATACACACAGATGTATATATACATATATATGAAAAATGTATGCTAATCAATATCAGATAACAGTGAAAATAATACTCATGACATGAGCAGAATAGGCACCTCATCCCCCACCTTCCTTCTCGCTTAATTGGATTTCAAAGTCAGAGCCTCCTCAGGACCCCAGGTTAGGGTCACCTAAACCACCTCAGGGACATTAGCTGCAAGAAGACTTGGAGGACGGAGTTTAGGTTTCACATCCCTGAGCTTCTGGAGGGTTCCTGAAAAGGAGTTGGTGTGGACACCGCACAGCCTCCTGTTGCCCCCAACACATCCCTCGTATCCTAGCAGATGAGGCCTCTAGATAACCCCACTCTGCTCCCTGTAATGATGGAATGGTCCCGGGTGCATTCTTTAAAACACACCTGGAGCAGATCAACACATCCTCATGGCAGGAAAATAAGGACGCAAATGCAATCCTGCGACCAGAAAGAGTGCACTCTATCTGGGAAAGACACTACATTTAAAAAAGCTCCGATTTACACAAAAGATTTGATCGTCGTAAGCATGATGATGAAAAGTGGCTCACCCTAATGGGAAGTGGCTCCGTTTGAATTAACTCGTACAGCCGGGTCCCATTTCCCGACGGAGTGTTAGCTGCACATGGAAGCTAGAAGTCAACATTTTCCATGCACGGAAGTCTCTTGGGCACCAAAGGTCTAGAAACCCCTCCCCACGGCTTCTAGTATGCACAGGGCTCCCTCCGTCATTGTGAAATCAGGAATTTGATTGTGAGTGTGCCTGCAGGTCCTTTCTTGTCCGGTGCAGGGATCCTTTTTCTCGTGATGACAGAGAGCAGGTGCCTGCAGCTGCGTGTCCACCGCATGCCTGGCCGGTCTCAGAGGCATGGGCTGCAGACACTTCACGGGTATTGCTTGTGTCATGGCAGCAACTTCAGATCAGGCCTTTGAACTGGAGTCTGTCATTCTGGTGGGCCTTGGAGTGAGTCAGTAGCTGTTACTCATTAAACAAAAGGAATCTTCTGTGAGCTGACGGCTTCTTCAGTGTCTGATGGAGGGGCTGCTGTGGAGACCAGGAGCATTCTGACAGGCTGGTTCTGGTAGGCACAAAAGTTTCAGAAGAAAGAATTTCAAAAGATAAAAGTGCCCCCAGCAGAAACAGAGAATAGCAAGCACACGCATGCCACCCCACATGCAGAAGTCACACAAAGCTGGTCGGGTTTCATATGCTCCTCGTGTTCCATTGAATACCTCGTCTGGAGTGGGCAGGAGGCTCCCTCGGGTCTCTCTCCATCTGATGATAAACCCCCCAGAGCGGGGGTACAGCTCTTTTCCACTTCTTTGCAAGTCTACGTGGCATTTACGAGTCAACCCAGTCACAAAGTAAGTAAGTCTCCAACTGTGGGGTAGCCTCCGGTGTCTAGTCACAGTTAACCGTTAGAGCCTCTCTAGGCCGTGGCCATAGCCATGGGCTCACTGATGGTGGTGAATATTAGCAACCCATATTTCCATAGAGGTTTGCAGTCGGTAAAGTCTCATCCTCATCTCCAAGGTAGATTATTATTGTCAATACAGGGAAACAAACCAAGAGATTCAGTCTACTGCCCGAGACAGTAGGCAGAACAAGTGGTAGCCAGTTTCTGTCTCTCTCAGTTCAGAGCTCTCAGCGGTGCCCCACCCGGCCCCCTCCGTCCTAAGCAGAGGCCACACATCCCACGTCGGTGGCCATATCATTCTCGGGGTGGAAATTTTGGAACTTGTAACACTCCATGGTCACTTGGCTATATTTACTGAAACTGACTGTTGTTAAGTCTACTTCAATCCAGATCATAACTCAGATATATCAGAGGAATCATTCAGATATTATCCAAATTATAATATAATAATTATACCAAATTATAATTTTCATAAAATGGTAAAAAACTTTACTAATAAAACACAAAGTCCAGTGCAGGAGACATTGCTGTGTCATGGTCCCTGAATATCAGAAATTTGGATTTTTTTTTAAGTCCTATTTTTATATAAAAATTACCCAGACATGGTGGCAGGCACCTGTAAGCCCAGCTACTAGGGAGGCTGAGGCAGGAGAATTGCTTGAACCCTGGAGGCAGAGGTTGCAGTGAGCCGAGATCACGACATTGCACTCCAGCTTGGGCAACAAGAGCAAAACCTCAAAAAAAAAATCCTATTTTTACTTAAGAGTGCATGTGTTTTATATGTGTGTATGTATTCATCTTGTTCTCAATGAGAAAACATATTGGAACTTATATCAGTTCATGTTTTCCCTGCTGATTTATAGTTGAAGTTAGTTTATTCTCTACTGAAAAGGAAAATAATACTTAATATAAAAGCACAGATCAATGTAAGTATCAGTGCATCACGACTAAGACCACATTGAAAGAAAATATCTGAATACACATTTTTTATTGTTAAGATATTTTATGTTCATTTAATACATTTTCAAATGATTGAAGTATATGAAGTAGAAAACTCATATGCTTTAACGACTTAGTCAAGTTCTCCACATATATCCTTCGCTGGCTGCCTGAGGTCAAACGCTTCCTCTACAAATGCGATCTTTGTGACCTCTGGCAAGTGACGGAGCTGTCTGTGCCCCTCCTGTAGAATGGGGAGAATAATGGAATCTGGCTGTTGCTAGGAGATGAGGGTGGAAGAATCTCTTGTGCCCCACGCACATCTCCTCATCCCACCTCGAATTTCACCTGCAGAGGTGAGACGATGGCCATGAATGCTGCCACAGTCCCATCTCACGTGTGCACCTCGTAGTCACTACTTTTCCTCAGGACGTTTTCTAAAGCCACAAGAATGAACACAGCCCACACCTGAAGCAGTCTGGGAGGCTGGGCCTGCAGAGGAGATACTGGCCCTATGGAAGGCAGTTGGTGGGCAAAAGCCCGGCTTCCAGACTTTGAGGGGACGCCTGTGGGGCACCGTGAGGCCCAGCCCTGCTGGGTGAGTATGACCTAGCTGTGTGTCTTCACAGCTCCTATCACCACTTCAAATTATCTTCCATGTTTGTCTCCAGGTGACTAATTACCGAGGTGAGGCCTGCAGTAGTCAAGAGAATTTCTTCCTAATTTTGTTACGAATGTGTGTGCTTATTATATAGCAAATATCTTTGTTTTCTTCCCTCTCTTATCCTGTTATGTAACATAAGATGTATTTAGATTATAACATTGTATTCAAGAATTGTGAATTTTACATCATAGAATCTAAGTTACAAAATATCAGAAGAGTAAACCTCACTCAAAGCCTCTATTTCCTTTTCTGGGGAAGAGATTGTGTGTTTTCAGTTGTATGCGGGATTAGCTGTATCACATTAGGTGGAATGATGACCTTGGTATCTTATTTGAGGATAAAGTGTGGTTTTAAGGAGATGTGTCAGTGCCGAGGTGACAAGGGGCAGACACGTGACGGTGAATTTTACGTGTCAACTTGACGAGGACACAGGGTGCCCAGATATTTGTTCAGACATTCTGGGTGTGTCTGTGGGGTGTTTCTGGATGAGATTAACATTTTAATTGTCAGACTAAGTAAAACAGACTGCCCTCCCTACTGGGGGTGGGCCTCATCCAACCATGAGAAGCCTGGAATAGAATGAAAGGGCCGTCCCTCCTCCGAGAAAGGGAGAACTCTGCTGGCTGATGGCTCCCACCTGGAATGCTGGCTCTTCCTGCCCAGTTGCCTTCAAGCTGGGACATTAGCTTTCTCCTGCCTTCAGACTCTAACCGGAACATCTCTTTCTGGGTCTCCAGCCTGCTGGTCTTTGGACTGGAGCTACACCATCACCTCTCAGAGGTCTTCACTCGCTAACTCACCCTGCAGATCACGGAACTTGTCAGCCTCCATAACTGCAGGAGGAGCCAATGCCTTATAATAAAATCTCTCTTGTCTTTTTTTTTTTTCCTCGCACTCTCTCTCAGGTAGATAGATAGATAGATAGATAGATAGATAGATAGATAGATAGATAGATAGATAGATAGATAGGAAAGAAAGAAGAAAAGAAAGAAAACAAAGAACTGGTATCCTATTGTTTCTGTTTCTCTGAAGAACCCAATGAACACGGATTATGATCCCTCATTAGAATCTAAGTACCAGGAGAACAGAAACCTCGTCTTTCATGATCATAATCCTATAAACAACAAAAAAAATTAACACCTGGGTCGTTAGCTCAGAGGAATCCAAGATGGAAATGGCCAGAGGATGGAACAGGTTGTTTTCCCGGATGAAGCCTCCAGGTATGCATGGACCATTCCTTCAGGATAGAGGCTGGTAAGTATGAATCATTCCTCCACAGTGTAGCCAGGTAAGCAGCAAGCATTCCTTCAGGATGCAGCCAGGTAAGTATGAAACATTCCTTCAGGATGCAGCCAGGTAAGTATGAAACATTCCTTCAGGAGGCAGCTAGGTAAACATGGATTATTTCTTCAGGATGGAGCCAGATAAATGTGAACCATGTCTTCAGCATACAGCCAGGGAAGTGTGGCCCATTCCTTCAGTGTAAAGCCAGGGAAGCGAGGACCATTGCTTCAGGATGGAGCCAGGTAAGCACAGACCATTCCCTCAGGATGGAGAGGATGGAGCCAAGTAAGCATAGACCATTCCTTCAGGATGCAGCCAAGTAACTGTGGATCATTTCTTCCGGATGGAGCCAGGTAAGCATGAACATTTATTCTGAATGGAGCAAGGTAAGCATGAACCATTTCTTCTGGATGGAGCCAGCTAAGCATGGACCATTCCCTTAGGATAAAGCCAGGTAAGCTTGGACCATTTTCTCAGAATGCAGGCAGGTAACCAAGGACCATTCTTCCAGGATACAGCCAGGTAAGTGTGGACCATTCCTTCAGGATGCAGCCAGGTAAGCATGGATCAATCCTTCAGGATGCAGCCAGGAAGGCATGGAACATTCCTTCAGATGGAGCAAGGTAAGCATGGACCATTTCTTCAAGATAAAGCCAGGTAAGCATGGATCATTCCTTCCAAATGGAGCCAGGTAAGCACAGGCCGTTCATTCAGGGTGGAGCGAGGTAAGTGTGGGCCATTCCTTTAGAATACATACAGGTAAATATGAGCCATTATTTCAGGAGGGAGCCAGATAAACAGAACATTCCTTCAGGATGCAACCAGGTAAGCATAAACCATTTGTTCAGGATGCAGCCAGGTAAGTATGAACATTGCTTCAGGATGGAGCCAGGTAAGCATGGACTGTTCTTCAGGATGGAGCCAGGTAAACACAGGACATTCCTTCAGAATAGAGCCAGGTAAGCATGGACCATTCCTCCTGAATTCAGCCAGGTAAACATAAACCAATTTTTCAGGATGGAGTCAGGTAACCCTGGACCATTTCTTCAGGATTCAGACAGATAAGCATGAACCATTCCTTCAGGATGCAGCTA
>NW_012102044.1:2098037-2100358 GCF_000951045.1 Mandrillus leucophaeus | reverse complement strand
CCATTTCTTCAGGATGCAGTAAGATAAGCATGGACCATTTCTTCAGGATGCAGCCACGTAAGCAGGGACCATTTTTTCAGGATGCAGCCATTTGAGCGTGGAAAATTTCTTCAGGATGGACTCAGGTAGGCATGGACCATTCTATCAGGATGCAGCCAGGTAAGCATGGACCATTTCTTCAGGATGCAGGCAGGTAAGTGTGGACAATTCCTCCAGTATGGAGCCAGGTAAGCATGGACCATTCTTTCAAGATGCAGCCAGGAAAGCATGGACCATTTTCAAGGATACAGCCAGGTAAGTATAATACATACCTTCAGGATACAGCTGAGTAAGCATGAATCATTCCTTCAGGATGCAGCCACGTAGGCAGAGACCATTCCTTCAGGTTGGAGCCAGGTAAGCATGAACCGTTCCTTTAGGATGAAGGCAGGTAAGCATGGAGAATTACTTCAGGATGGAGCCCAGTAAGTATGGACCATTCTGTCAGGATGGAACCAGCTCAGTATAGACCATTTCTTCAGGATGCAGACAAGTCAATATGAACCATTCTTTCAGGATGCAGCCGAGTAAGCATGGACCATTTCTTGAGAATGGAGCCTGGAAAGCATGGACCATTCCTTCAAGATGCAGCCAGGTAAACAAGAACCATTCCTTCAGGATGAATCCAGGTAAGCATGGACCATTCCTTCATGATGGAACCAGGTAAACATGGACCATTTCTTCAGAATGCACCCAGGTAAGCCTGAACCATTTCTTCACCATGGAGCGAAGTAAGCATGGGCCATTCCTCCAGGATGGAGTCAGGTAAGCATGAACCATTCTTTCAGGATAAATGCAGGTAAGTACGGATCTGTCTTTCAGCATGTGGCCTCGTAAGCATGGACCGTTCCTTCAGGATGGAACCAGGTAAGCATGAGCCATTGCTTTTGAATGCAGCCAGTTAAGTATGTAACATTCCTTCAGGATGCAGCCAGGTAAGCATGAACCTTTCATTCAGGGTGTAGTCAGAAAAGCATGGACCATTTTTTAAGGACGGACTCAGGTGAGCATGGACCATTCCTTCCAAATACAGCATGGTAAGCGTGGATCATTCATTCAGGATGCAGACAGGTAAACACGAAACATTTTTTCTGGATGGAGCCAGGTGAGCATGGACCATTCCATCAAGATTCAACCAGGTAAATATGGACAATTCCTTCAGGATGGGGCCAGATAAGCATGAACAATTCCTCCATGATGCAGCCAGATAAGCGTGGACCATTTCTTCAGGATGCAGCCAGGTAAGCATGGGCCATGCCATCCGTATGTAGCCACACGGACCACTCCTTCAAGATGGAGCCAGGTAAGAGTGGACCATTCCTTAGGATGCAGTCAGGCAAGCAGGGACCATTTTTTCAGGATGCAGGCAGGAAAGTATGAACCATTCCTTTAGGATGCAGCCAGGTAAGTGTGCACAATTCCTTCAGAATGGAGCCACGTTAGCATGAACCATGTTTTTCAGACTGTAGCCAGGTAAGCATGGACCATTCTTTCAAGATGCAGCCTGGTAAGCATGGACCATCACTTCAGGATGCAGCCAGGTAAGCATGAACCATGCTTTCAGATGGAGTCAGGTAAGCAAGGACCATTCCTTTAGAATGCAGCCAGGTAAGTGCATACTATTTCCTCAGGATGGAGCCAAGTAAGTGTTAACCATTCCTTCAGGTTGCAACTGGGTAAGCATGGACCATTAATTCAGGATGGAGCCTGCCATGTGTGGACCATTCCTTCGGATGCAGCCAGTTAAGCATGGACCATTCTGTCAGGATGTAGCCCGGTAATCATGAATCATTTCTTAAGGATGGAGTCAGGTAAGCACATCCCATTCCTTCAGAATGCAGCCAGGTAAGCGTGGACCTTTCCTTCAAGATGGAGCCAGGTAAGTGTGGACCAGTCCTTCAGAATGCAGCCAGGTATGCAGAGACCATTTTTTCAGGATGCAGGCAAGCAAGTATGAACCATTCCTTCAGGATGCAGCCAGGTAAGTGTGCACAGTTTCTTCAGGATGGAGCCAGGTTAGCATGAACCATATTTTTCAAATGTGGCCAGGTAAGCATGAACATTTCCTTCAGGATGCAGCCAGGTAAGTATGAACCATTTCTTCAGTATGGAGCCAGGTAAGCATAGACTATTCTTTCAGGAGGCAGCCAGGAAAGCATGGAGCAGTTTTTAAGGATACAGCCAGGTAATTATGATACACACCTTCAGGATGCAGCCAGGTAAGTATGACCCATTTTTTCAGGATGTAGCCAGGTGTGCATAGACCACTCCTTCAGGATGTG
>NW_012102044.1:2095198-2096067 GCF_000951045.1 Mandrillus leucophaeus | reverse complement strand
GTAAACCATTTGTTCAGGATGCAGCCAGGTAGGCAGGGACCATTCCTTCAGGATGCAGGCAGGTAAGTATGAACCATTTCTTTAGGATGCCGCCAGGGTAGCTTGGATCATTCTTTCAGGATGCAGCCATGTACGCATGGATCATTCCTTCAAAATGGAGCCAGGTAAACATTGACCATTCAAGATTCAGTGAGTTAAGTGTGGATCATTCCCTCAGGATGCAGCCAGTTAATCAGGGACCATTCCTTCAGAATACAGCCAGGTAAGTATGGACCGTTTCTTCAGGATGGACCCAGGGAAGCATGGACCATTCCTTCAGGATGGAGCAAGGTGCACATGAACCATTCCTTTAGAATGCAACCAGGTCAGAATGAATCATTATTTCAGGATAAAGCCAGGTAAGCATGGACCATTTCTTCATGAGGCAGCCAGGTAAGCACAGACTTTTCCTTCGGGATACAGCCAGGTAAGTGTGAACAATTCCTTTAAGTTGGAGCTAGATAAGCATTAACAATATTTTCAGAATGCTGCCAGGTAAGCATGAATCATTCCTTCAGGACGAAGCCAGCTTAAGTGTGGACCATTTTTTGAGGATAGAGCCAGGTAAGTATGGTACATATCTTCAGGATACAGCCAGGTAAGCATAGGCCATTCCCTCAGGATGAATCCAGCTAAGCATAGACCATTCCTTCAGGATGTAGCTAGGTAAGCATGAGCCATTCTTTCAGGATGGTGCTGTGTAATTGTGGACCATTCCTTCAGAATGGAGTCAGTTAAGCATGGACCATTTCTTCAGGATGCAGTAAGATAAGCATGGCCATTTCTTCAGGATGCAGTAAGATAAGCATGGACCATTTCTTCAGGATGCA
>NW_012102044.1:2062177-2090863 GCF_000951045.1 Mandrillus leucophaeus | reverse complement strand
ACAGACCATTCTTTCAGGATGGAGCCAGGTAAGCATGGACCCTTTCCTGAGGATGGAGCAAGGCAAGCATGAACAATTCCCTCAGAATGCAGCCAGGTAAGTATAAACCAACCCTTCAGGATACAGCTAGGTAAGCATGAATCATTCCTTCAGGATGCAGCCAGGTAAGTATGACCCATTTTTTCAGGATGTAGCCAGGTGTGCATAGACCACTCCTTCAGGATGTGACCAGGTAGGTGTGGACCATTCTTTCAGGACAAAGCCAGGTAAGCAGAAATCATTTTTTAAGGATGCAGCAAGGCAAGTATGGACCATTCCTTCAGAAAGCAGACAGGTAGGAGTAGCTCATTTATTGAGGATGTGGCCAGGTAACCAGGAACCATTTCTTCAGGATCCAACCAGGTAAGCATGGACCATTCTTTCCAGATGGAGCCAGGTATGTGTGGATCATTCATTCACGATGCAGTCAGGTAAGCATGACCCACTCCTTCAAGATGGAGCCAGGTAAGTGTGAACCATTCCTTCAGGTTGCAGCTAGGTAAGCATGGACCATTCCTTCAGGGTGGAGCCTGCCAAGTGTGGACCATTCCTTCAGGATGCAGCCAGGTAAGCATCAGCCATTCCTTCAAAATGCAGCCAGGTAAGCATGTACTATTCCTTCAGGATGCTGCCAGGTAAGCGTGAACCATTCCTTCAGAACGCATCCAGGTAAGCCTGGACCAGTTTTTAAGGATATAGTCAGGTAAGTATGATACAAGTCAGGATACAGCCAGGTAAGCATGAACCATTCCTTCAGGATGTCACCAGGTAAGCATGAACCATTCCTCCAGGATGCCACCAGGTAAGCATGAACCATTTCATCAGGATGGAGCCAGATAAGCATGAACCATTCCATCAGGATGCAGCAAGGTAAACGTGGACCAATCTGTCAGGATGCAGTCAGGTAAGCATGAACCATTTCTTAATAATGGAGTCAGGTCAGCACGTAGCATTCCTTCAGAATGCAGCCAGTTAAGCATGGACCATTCCTCCAGGATGCCACCAGATGAGCCTGAACCATTTCATCAGGATGGAGCCAGATAAGCATGAACCATTCCTTCAGAATGCAGCCAGTTAAGCATGGATCATTCCTTCAGGATGCAGCCAGGTAAGCATGGACCATTTCTTCAGGATGCAGCCAGGTAAGCATCAGCCATTCCTTCAAAATGCAGCCAGGTAAGCATGTACTATTCCTTCAGGATGCCACCAGGTAAGCATGAACCATTTCTTCAGGATGCCGGCAGGTAAGCATGAACCATTCCTTCAGAATGGAGCCAGGTAAGCATGAACCATTTCATCAGGATGCAGCAAGGTAAACGTGGACCAATCTGTCAGAATGCAGTCAGGTAAGCATGAACCGTTTCTTAATTATGGAGTCAGGTCAGCACGTAGCATTCCTTCAGAATGCAGCCAGTTAAGCATGGATCATTCCTTCAGGATGCAGCCAGGTAAGCATGGACCATTCCTTTAGCATGGAACCAGGTAAGCATGGACCATTCTTTCAAGATGCAGCTAGATAAGCACAGACCATTCTTTCAGGATGGAGCCAGGTAAGCATGGACCCTTTCCTGAGGATGGAGCAAGGCAAGCATGAACAATTCCCTCAGAATGCAGCCATGTAGGCAGAGACCAACCCTTCAGGTTGCAGCCAGGTAAGCATGAACCGTTCCTCCATGATAAGCCAGTTAAGCATAGGCAATTCCTTCAGGATGTAGCCAGGTAGGCATGAACCATTCCTTCAGGATGCAATCAGGTAAGCGTGGACCATTATTTCAGGATGCAGTCAGGTAAGCATGACCCATTCCTTCATGATGGAGCCGGGTAAGCATGAACCATTACTTCACCATGGAGTGAGGTAAACATGAACCATTCCTTCAGGATGAATCCTGATACGTATGGACCTTTCTTTTAGTGTGTAGCCTCATAAGTGTGGATCACTCCTTCAGGATGGAGCCAGGTAAGCATTAACCATTGCTTCTGGATACAGCCAGGTAACTACGTACCATTTCTTCAGGATGCAGCCAGGTAAGCATGGACTATTTCTTCAGGATGGACCCAGGTAAGTGTCGACCATTTCTTCCTAATGCAGCATGGTAAGCATGGATTATTCATTCAGGATGCAGCCAGGTGAGCACAAAACATTCCTTCTGGATGGACCCAGGTAACTGTGGACCATTCTGTCAGGATGCAGCCAGGTAAGCATGGACCATATTCCATCAGAATACAGCCAGGTAAGCATGAACCATTTCTTCAGGATGGAGTCAGATAAGCATGTGCCATTTTTTCAGAATGCAGCCAGGTAACTGTGGACGATTCTCTTAGAATGGAGCCAGGTAAGTATGGACCATTCCTAAAGAATGCAGCCAGGTAAGCATGGACCATTCTTTCAGATGGAGTCGCGTAAGCATGAACCATTCCATCAGGATGAATTCAGGTAAACATGGACCATTCCATCAGGATGCAGCCAGGTAAGCACGGGCCATTCCATTAGGATGCAGCCCTGTAAGCGTGAACCATTTTTTAAGAATGGAGCCAAGTAAGCAGGGACCATTTTTTCAGGATGCAGCCAGGAAACTATGAACCATCCCTTCAGGATAGAGCCAGGTAAGCCTGGACCATTTATTCAGGATGCAGCCAGGTAAGTAGGAACCATTCTTTCAGCACGGAAGCAAGTAAGCATGGACTGTTCCTTCAGGATGCAGCCAGGTAAACATGGACCATTCCTTTAGGATAGTGCCAGGTAGGTGTGGATCTTTCCTTCAGGATGGAGCTAGGTAAGTATGAACCATTCCATCAGGATGCAACTTGGTAAGTATGAGACATTTCTTAAGGATGGAGTCAGACAAGCGTGTACCATTCCTTCTGAATGCACCCAGGTAAGCGTGGGCCGTTCCTTCAGGACGCAGCCAGGTACGCATGGACCATTTCTTCAGGATGCAGGCAAATGAGCATGAACCACTCCCTCTGGATGGAGGTAGGTATGTATGCACTTTTTTTCAGGACGCAGCCAGGTAAGCATGGACTATTTCCTCAGGATGGAGTCAGATAAGCATGGCCCTCTCCTTCAGGATACAGCCAGGTAAGCGTGGACCATTTCTTCAAGATGGAGCCATCAAACATGCAGATAACACCACAGCACCCTTGGTCCAGTTGACTGGGTTTGGTAACATGGTGGCAAAACCAAAAACTTGTAAACTAGTAGAAAAATGTTTTTTAGCTCATGTGTCCTCTTCGGACCAAGCTCAGACGCTGGTGCCCTCGGTCAACCTCCCTCCGTGGATGGAGATCTTCTCCTGCATCAGCTTCTGCCAGGGCGTGTGCCTGTGCAGCCCGAGTCCAGAGTTCCTGTGAGTTAAATTTGGCAGGGAAGGGCTGCTCTGAGGCAGACACCACAGCAACATTGGCGCCTGGGGAACTTCAGATCCGAGGGCACCTGAAGACCGGGTTCCCACCCGGCTCCCTTCTCCGGTAACCCGCCACGATGTGGGCAGCCTCGAAGAAGGCCCACGAGCAACTTACCGAGTACTCCAGGGAAGCGAGAGCGCACAGCCGGGTATGGGCTCCAGGCAGAGGTGAGCGAGCCAGGGCTGGAAAACTAAAGGTGACGTGAGCGTGAGATAATAACAGTGCAGCTTCCAGAACATCGTGGAAGGCACCGCCTCAAGACAAATATTTTTTGAATTTCTAATGGAAAAATGGCATTTCTTTTATTTATTTTTATGTATTTTTGAGTGTTAACAAATAGTTGTAGTGATAATTAGCATCTTTGTATATTTATTGAAAACCAGCACTAAATCTGTATATTTACAGAAAAATGCCTCAGACATAGATAATAGCACAATTCCATGTTTGTGAATTGACAGCTTCCTCTAAACACAGAGTAGAAATTCAGCAATTATCACTACAGCTGTTTGTTAAAATTTGACAATAGATAAATAATGACTAGAAATCAATCTTTTCATTAAAATTCAAGAAACAAAAAGTATCTAAAGGAATTTCATTATTCCTTTGAAAAGTCCAGACTAGTCTTGAGGAGGCTCCTCTACATACGTTGTGGTGTTTCCATGTTCATGGGCCCAAAGTGGTCTTTTTTCCCACAAATGTGTAGCAAAATAAAAGTAAAGATCTGAGGTCATATTGGAGAGGGTGGAGGTGACGTGGGCCCTCCAGCCTCAACTCACCTTCCCGCCTGCTTTCATTCAATCGAAGGCTCAGGCAGCACACACACATGCACACACACACGTGCACACATGTACACACATGCAATGCACAAATGCACACACTCATGCACACAATTCTCATACACACGGACACACACATACTCATGCACACGCATTCACATGCATATGGACACGCACACACATTTGCACACACGCATACACATATGCACATTCACACACATACATGTGCATGCGCTCTCATGCACACACTTGCACACTGTCACACACACGTGCACACTCACACAATCAGTGCTTGTGTCAAAATCCTCACATGGCTGTTCCTTCTACCCACTGGACCAGCAAATGTGTTCTTGTCCCAAGTAACCTGAGTCCCTCCAAAAAAAACAAAGAAACACCACTGATTTATGTTTTAGATCTTAACTCATCGAAAACACTGAGCTTGGCCAGGCGTGGTGGTGGGCTTCTGTAGTCCCAGCTACTCAGGAGGCTGAGCCACAAGAATCACTTGAATCCGGGAGGTAGAGGTTGCAGTGAGTCAAAATCGCGCCACTGAACTCCAGCCTGGGCGACAGAGCAAGACACGGAAGGAAAGGAGAGGAAAAGACAGGAAAGGGGAAAGAAAAGGAAAGGGAAGGATAGGAGAGGGGATGAGAGGAGAGGGGAGGGGAGGGGAGTGAGATATGATCTGTACCTGAGAATTAATTTGGTTTTCTTACAAACCAAAAGGCAGGATTCACAATCAAGACAAGGCGATGACGGACAGGTGTGCACACATGGAACATGCGGTGTGTTTGGCTGCAGGAGAAGAATCCAGTTTTCAGCAGGTGAATGCAGAGAAGGCCTGCTGCTCAAGTCGAACAATGTTTCCGGGATGAACCATGTTTGCAGCCCTCCATTGCCCAGGATGAACGGTGTCCCCAGGTGCCTGGCCCTTTTATCACCCAGACCAATGGTGCACCCAGAGGGAGCCGGGTTCAGCCCTCAAGCAAAAGGCCAGCAATGGCCAGGAAGGAGCTTATTCAATGGGATTCTCTGCAGAGTTTTTCTGACTTTCAGCTTGCAGGGATGTGGGCACAGAAAACAAGAGGCTGACTTCTCAATCAATCGTCACTTAAGGATGCAGAGACAGCAGAAGGCCTTTCATTCATGACTTTTAGCATTTTTTCTTCTTTTTCAGAAAATCCACGCCATCTCCATATATGCATGCAGGCATGAGTGTCTGTCCGCCCCTTAACTGTGGAGTTAAGAATAATGCGATTACTCATGCTGGAAAAACAAGACAATTACCATCATAAAAGCCCACATAGTTTACAGATCTTGGAACTTGAACTTTCCTTGAAAGATAAATATAGTAGTTTACATTTTGGAGCTGGAGACATTATCTTCCTTTCTCTTTTCCCCTTCCACCCTTCTCCAGTATACTTGCCTTTATTTTGAATGAGAAACAGGCAATGGGGGGGGTGGGTGCCACCTCACACAAAGAAACAGGCAATTACGTAGAAACTATGCAGTCAAAAAGCCAGAAGTGTCTAAAAGCACAATGAGTCCCCCTGTCCATGGCGCGGATGCTCCGTCCACCGATGGCACAGCCACACTGCCGGTGCCTGGGGACCACCTTCCTCCTTGAGCAATGGTCACTGAAGCAAACACCACTGTCCGTAGATGCTGTCAGCATCCCCCGCCGAGGTCTGTGCTGTGAGAAGGCCGGTCAGTAAGCAGCAGCGCCGGTCTGCAGTGACGAGGAGGACCCTGAGTGGGTGTAGGGCGTCCCCTGGACATCAGCTGTGGGTCAGGTAGACACAGAGAAGATGCCAGTGGGCTGGGCACATTGTATCCACCCAGAAAATGGATCTGGTTTTGATTGAAAGTCTTCGTAGAGAGAACGCTTGGATTTATCTTGGGGAAGACGTCCCTGTTAGGATGTAGACGGGGATGGATGTACTGTGACTGTTAGTCCAGGACACAGACGCTGAGTGAGTGAGGTTTGGATGTCTCGCGTGCCCTGGGCTGGAGGCTGGGATTTCCACGTTGGGTGGGACATGTGTCAGCCACAGGGACTCACTGGCAGTAGCAGTTTATAGAGAGGGATTTCTATTGAAGTCATTCACTTCCTCATTTACCTCTGTCCCTATATTTGCAATCTTGTCTGGGTCCCTGATGACCGCATCCTAGAGTCCCAGTCTCCTGAGTTAGAGGACTTCATTTGTAAGCAAAAGTAACCCAGTTCAAGCTGGCGTAGGAAAGAAGCAGAAGGCATTCAACACGGCTGCAGGCACGGATGGCTCCAAGCGTGTAGCGGTGACGATGCCTTCAGCGGTCCCTTGGCTCTGCATTGGCTGGGCTGGCTTCCTCAGTCGGGAGCACTGCACACTGTGAAGGTGACCACTGCATGCCCTGTGCTGGGGGTGGGCAGCAGGCAGCATCCACCACAGACAACTGAACCTGTAGGGCACCCACACCAACAGCCAGCCCCATGGTGGCACTCCACGCCTGGGGGGCCAGGAAGCCTTGAAAATCTCGTTCCAAAGCATTGGACGTTGACAATAGCAAAGACATGGAATCAGCCTAAGTGCCCATCAATGGTAGGCTGGATAAAGAAAATATAGTACATATACACCACGGAACACTATGCAGCCATAACAAGGAACAAGATCATGTCCTTTTCAGGAACATAGATGGAGCTGGAAGCCATTACCCTCAGCAAACTAACGCAGGAACAGAAAACCAAACGCCGCATGTTCTCGCTTATAAGTGAGAGCTGAATGATGAGAACACATGGACACACTGGGGGGAACACCACACTGAGGCCTGCTGGAGGGTGGGGCATGGGGGGACAGAGACCATCAGGAAGAATAGCTAAGGGATGCTGGCTTCATACCTAGGTGACGGGATGGTCTGTGCAGCAAACCACCATGGCACACGTTTACCTGTGCAAAAAACCTGCACACCCTGCATATGTGCCCTGGAACTTAAAAGTTGAAGGAAAAAAGAAAAGTGAAAGCAGGCACAAATCTTTCTCTCCCTATGCCACACACCTGTGTGCACGCACACACACACACACATACACACACACACAGATTTACAAAAGCAAGCAGTTTGGACACGCGTGGACTCTGCACTGCAGCTGTGGGGTGGGATTCTCTCTGCAGAAGACCCTGGCTGTGGTCTGGCCTTAGAGTCGGTGTGTGCCATCGTCCCCACCCCTCCGCTTCCTGCCCCTGCAGATTCCTGCGGGCACTGGGGAGTGAATTCTCTGAGAAGTCTTGAGATCATGAAACCTGTGACCTTGCCCAACACGGTTCCCAAGCTCACTCGTGCCCAAGGCTTTATTTTGAAAGATGCCTGTCGGATCCCCCAGAGCTCCAGCTCTGCGGAAAACCCCTTGGGAAGGTTGATCTGACCTGATGTCCCCACTCTACAGATGAGGACGTTGAGGCCCAGAGGCATGGAGAGGCCTCTCCACGGTTGCAGAGTGAGTGACTGGAGCTTGGGCCGGGTGTGTGTTCATTGCTCAGCTCATCTTCCTGAGATCCACGGCTGCTGTCATGGGTTGAATTGTGTCCCCCAAAAAGATGTGCTCGAGTCTTAACCCATATGGCACCTGGGACTTTATGTGGAAACCGGGTCTTTGCAGATATAACTGGTTAAGATGAGGTCACACTGAGTAGGGAGGGCCCTAATTCAATGGCCGACATCTTTATTAAACGGGAAAACATGGACACAGACACGCACAGAGGAAGACAGCCATGCAGCAGCAGGGGCGGAGACCGAAGTGATGGGTTGACGAGCCAGGAGCAGCAAGGAGCTGGAAGAGGCAGGGAAGGGCTCCTCCCTGCGGGGCTCAGAGGGGCAGGGTCTCAGGCTCCTCCAGAGCGGGGTAAGAAACTCGTGCTGTCATATGCCACCTGGCGTGTGGCACTTTGTTACGACAGCCACAGGTGGAGGGCGGGGACCTCCTGCTGAAGAAGCTTCGTTTACACCAGGAGGGATGTGTGGAAACTGAACAGCCCCTCATCATCCCCCAACCGCCCCCACCCCCTTTCTAGCCCCAGTCAGTCTAGGGAATAAGAAAAACCTGTGATTCTAAAACACCTTCCAAAACAGTAACGGGCCTCATAGAGAGAGATAGGGACAGTTAGGAAAACTTAGTCATATTAGTCATAATGCTAAAGAAAATTATCTTCCTATTTGTTTTCAAAAATACCAATTTTCTTCAAATATGAATATAAGCCTGATCAATTGGTTCATTATATTGAAATGTTCAGTTACGTACAATAATAATAATTAAGCACTGAAATCCAACTCAAACCAATCTATTTAAATGAACCCGAATCTACGAGAAAACATCAAACTCGTATAAAAAAAAATGTGGGGTCACAATATTCTGCAATCCTTCAACGACATTATTGATAATCATGCTTGGTAAATCAGAGAAACCCCTTAGAGCCCAAAGAGAATGTCTAGGATAAAGCACTGTAGAAATAAAACCCTTTATACATTTTTTATAAAGCCTAAAAACAATCATGACCCAGGCAGCAGTTTCTACATATTTATATTTAATGGAATGCTATCAATTTTGTGCCTTTTAGATGCTTGGGCGATTGAAGCATTTTAACACTGCTCTAGAATAAGTGCTTTTTGTGAGTTCATCCTCCAGTTCAAACAGAACTGCATTTCCCGGTAAAATTTTACCTTGTAATTATTACACTTTTTTTAATCATCTTCATGCCACAAGATGTGAAGTCCAAAATATTTATGTTCCCGATTGTCAGTCTTTCCTTCTTAGAGATGTCGAAGTGAAAACAAAATAGACAACTCATTTTGTTGAATCAATCCAGGCGCATTATCACAGCAAGATTATAATTCGGGTGCACAAAACCTGCATTTTCAGAGCACAGCAAGGAAGTCGGGAGGTGCCGAGAGGCACAGCAGGTAACTAATATCAATAAAGTGGCCCAGATCTGTGTTCAAACAACAGAGTAGGGGTCTAACTTCAACCCACAAAAGTGACGAAAATCAGAGGGAAGCACAGAGTCCGTCCCTGAGCCTGCCCTGCCACGCGGCAGCCAGGGAAGGTGACCTGCTGTTGTCTGGGGTGGGGGGTGCCGCTGCTTGGTGACCTTGCCACACGGAAGGACCATGATTCCTGCAGGGCGGAAGCAAACCGAAGAACAGTAACAACTCTTCATGGGAGCACAGACAGGTAACCGGGGCACAGGGGTCCTGAACACCGAGAGGCAGCCCCCTCCTGCAAGCTCCTCTCTCCTCTCCCCTCCTGCCATGGCTCCCCCACTTCCTTCCTCCGTCGCAGCCACGGCCTCCGCATCTTGATGATCTCTTTTCCAGAAACAACGTTATAACGAAATAGAAGAAACCTCAATCATCCACAGGGAAAGCAGTGCTTTACAGTATTTAAGCGCATTTCTGAATGCACTGAGATACACGGCATTTGAATGTAAATTTTATGTCTATTTTGGCTTCCAGAGATCACTCTCTCTACAGCTTAAACTACACAGAGAATCTCCTACAATGAGTGAAGAGCAGACCCCAAAACACAGAGCATTTTCCCGGCTGCCCATCCACCACGTCTTCAGCATGCACGGCTGACTCTCAGGCCGAGAAACAGCACAGGCGTGCAGACCCCAGCCTCGTTCCCTGCACCACCCCCCCACCTCCCCGCGAGCCAGGCCGAACAGGGACCCCGCCACCCATCGCAGCCTCTGATGGTGCTCAGGAGCAGACCACAGCCAAACGTCCCAGTCACCCGTGGAATTCGGAGGAGGTGAGAAATGTTTCTGTTGTAAGATTTCGGGACATCAAGATGCTATTTTTAGGCGTGTGAGTCATCACAGTGTTCCCTGACAAGAGCCAGCCCCAGCGTGTGCAGCACACCCACAGCGAGGGGCTGGTGGAAAACAAGCTCAGCCCAGCTCACAGTGCCTGGGGATCCACCTGGTACCCATCAGAGACCACAGCGCAGGGCGTCGGGTCTTGGCCAGAGCAAGGTGGGTGACAAAGTAGCCCCAGGCAGCGGGCAGGGAGAAGACATGTCCTCTGCCCTCGGAGGAGCAGCTCCGCCCTGTGAGGGCTGTGTGGGGCCAGTGCCTCCTGCCCAGCCCAGGGCACCCACAGCCGGGCACACAGGGGGCAGGTGCTCACGCTCCGTCTCCGGGAGGCCTGGAGTCAGCAGTGCCTGGGGAGGCAGGGCAGTTAGATAAGGCGGCCGCCCCGAGGGAACGGCCTCCCTAGAGCATCTCACCCACGCCACCAGCACACACGAGCACACGCATGAGTGCGAAGGAGAGCACGCAAGAGCACAGAAGCACACACAAGCACACGCAAGAGCACCCCCATCATATTCCACAGCAGCCGGACACCCCGATACCCTCCCTGATGAAGCTTCGTGCCCGCAGCCTGGGCCCTGGCTCTGAGGTGGCTTTGAGGACTGATTGGAAGCTCGCATGCAGCACTGAGCCTCGCCTGGCTCTGTAGGTCCCTGAATAGCATCACTGCGTTCAGCGTCCTTTCCTTAGAACACTGAAGAAAAGAAAGCTGGATTCAGGCCCGGCACTGACTGTGCTCAGGGGCGTGTCCCCCACATCTGCACGGTTCTCACCAGTTCACTGTACAGACAGCAGCCACAGCCATAGACAGCACCAGGCCCTCCCACTGCTGTGTGTTCCCCGGGGAGCCAGCCACACAGCCAGCCCCTCCCCTCTGCCTCCCACCCACCCCCGTGTCCCCGAGAGGGTTACTCACCCTCTCTCTTCCTGCGGCTTGCGGAGGTTAGAAAATCTGATAGAAGGTTAGAAAACCTTCACACACAGGTGCGATGGCTCCCGTCTGTAATCCCAGAGGCCGAGGCAGGCGGATCACAAGTTCAGGAGTTCGAGACCAGCCTGGCCAATATGGCGAAACCCTGTCTCTAAATACAAAATTAGCCGGGCACGGTGGCGTCAGTAATCCCAGCTACTGGGGAGGCTGAGGCAGGAGAATCAGTTGAACCCGGGAGGTGGAGGTTGCAGTGAGCCAAGATCAGAATGAGACTCTGTCTCAAAAAAAAAGAAAAACAAAAAAAGAAAATTTAGAAAAGCACTCTTCCACGGCACGTGGCTTTACTAAGGCTCTTTTACCAAAGGAGTACCCAGTGGCCAGGGCTGGAAATTTTAAACTGAGAATAATAGTAATAATAATAAATTCTATTCCATAGAATAGAATAAATATCCATGAGCTTAAGCTGCAACAAATAGGTAATCAAATAAATACACAGGGCGGGGAGAGATAATCCTTTCTCACGGGAGACTCCCAGTGTGGAAGGAAAGAAGAAACAGGAAAAGCAGGAACGCCACCATTTGGCAAGCAGCATGGGAAAAAGTGTAGAAGGCAGCATTCTGGAGGGAGCTGAGATTAGAAGGCAAAAATATGAGAAACTGGCTATTTTCGTAGTCCTCAGATACCTTTTCATAAGACACTGAATCATGGCAAAGGGGAAAATCCCAAGCTGACGGGGGAGACGCCCGGCAGATGCCACCTACCCATGTAGTCAAAGGTGCACCACTAGGAGTGAGGCTGGGGGATGCCACGTGCCCAGCGGGAGGCCCCAGAAGGACTTGGCATTCTGGCCAAAAAATGCATAATTTTAATTTATTCATGAAGAAACGTCAGACAAACCCAGACTGAGGGGCGTCCTATAAAATCAGCTCTCCAGAGCTGCCACGGTCTGGAGGGAAATTGAAGAGGAATCTACAGGGAGGAAATCCCCTAGCTGGGCAGAGACCAATGACACAGCGGCTAGAAGCAGCCTGGGCCCCAGACTGGGTCTGCGACCAGAAAAGAGGCAATCACAGGGAAATTGGTAGCGTTCACATAAGGCCTGTAGACCGGTTGATGACAGTGTTATCTGCTATGTGACTGTAAGTTTAACACAACGAATTATGTAACCACAGCCTTTGGGGAAGCCAGGTGGAAGGTAGGGCAGACACTTTATACTAGTTTTGCTATTTTTGCAACTCTTTTATAAGCATGAGATTATTTCCAAGGTGTATTAGTCCGTTTTCACACTGTTATGAAGAAATACCTGAGACTGGGTACTTTATAAAGGAAAGAGGTTTAATTGACTCACAGTTCCACATGGCTGGGGAGGCCTCAGGAAACTGACAATCATGGCAGAAGGTAAAGGGGAAGCAGGCACCTTCTTCACAAGGCGGCAGGAGAGAGAAGTGTGAAGGAAGAACTTCCAGACATTTATAAAACCATCAGATCTCGTGAGAACTCACTATCACGAGAACAGCATGGGGGAACTGTCCGTACGATCCAATCGCCTCCATCCCTGGTCACATGGGGATTATAGGTCAAGATGAGATTTGGGTGGGGACACAAAGCCAAACCATATCACAAGGGGAAAGCTAAGAGATAAAGGAAGGCCATTGACCAATGGGCATTCTTCACCATCCTTGCTCTGGATTTGTCTAAGCAAGGGCGTTGCCAAGCCAAATCTCCACGTTGAGAAGCCAGAGTTTCTGTGGTTTCATCTGTAAATGGAGTCCTTTCTCAGCCCCTGGCCTCCCCTCCATTCGCCGGGGACCTCGGAGGGACCTGGCTGGGCCCTGCTGCTGGGACTTACTCTACTTCAGGGCCCCATTAACTAAGGGCATCAGCGACCAGCCCTACACCAGCCTCTGGCTCCTTCCGTCTGCCCCGCTCCACACAGGAGCACGACCTTCCCAGAAAACTAGGATGGTGACCACCCTGCACTTCTGATTTGCTGCCTCCTCCAAGTGGATACCATCTGCTGCCTGCGGCCTCCACCAGACAGCCTGGCGGGAGCTCCCGAGTCCTGAGTTCTCAGCCAGGTGTTTTGATGTTTTCGCAGACTGGTTTTAAAGATTACCGGGTGAAAGCATAACAAGAAGGAAGGAATATTCTCTTTGGACTTGCCTGTAGTCACTCAACAAAGGTGATGAACCCCAGGAGCTGCCCTCAGCTACCCTGGGTGCAGAGGGTCCTGCTCCCACTCTCAGGCACAGAGTCTTAAGGCCACAGGCTGAAGGCAGAGCTCACTTTGTCCTGCTGGGGCTCAGAGTCTCCTGGGCGCACTGCCCCAGCTACACGCTCCCACTCAGGAGACCGTCAGGGGATGAGCGGCCAGGGGCAGGGCCCCATACACAGCCACCCAGCGCACGGTGGCCGGTGCTCCCCAGAGGTATGGGAGGCACCAGAAACAGCTACAGGTGGATCAGGTGTGGGGAGAAGGTACTATTATAAACATGTATACAATAAATTTTTTATTTTTGTTGGTTTTTTTTTTTTTGGAGACAGATTCGCTCTGTTCCCAGGCTGGAGTGCAGTGGCACTATCTCAGCCCACTGTAGCCTCTGCTTCCCGGGTTCAAGTGATTTTCCTGCCTCAGCCTCTTGAGTAGCTGGGATTACAAGTATCTGCCACCATGCCCAGCTAATTTTTGTATTTTTAGTAGAGATGGGGTTTCGTCATGTTGGCCAGGCTGGTCTCGAACTCCTGGCCACAGGTGATCTGCCCACCTCAGCCTCCCAAAGTGCTGAGATTATAGGCATGAGCCACTGCACCTGAGTTCTGGTGCAGAACGGGCCAAAACCTGTTTTTTAAATCACAAAGGAAAGTGGTCAGGGATGCATGTAAGATGCCCCATGTTTGCGTACTTACCTGAGCAGCCTCCCGACAGCACATCCTCCAGCCCTCCTCAGCCTCACGCATGGCGGAGGACCTCACTCTGCCTGCTGCCCCCCAGGATGTAGCCTCCCACTGCTGGCTCACCCTCAGTCACACTCGGCTCCATGTGAGTGACGCCCCTCGGCAGGAAGCTTCCTTGGGTCACTGTCCACATGCCATGAGGCCCCAACCCCCCACCCCACGGGACCACCCTCCTCGAAGCTCCTTCAAACACACACCGGAGCTCCCGTCTGCTCTTTCTGGAAACGCACAGAACCCTCTGCGGGAACTCAGAAGGGAGCACTCAGTTGCCCCTTCATGAACGAATTATTCCTATTGGCGCTTAAAGCAAGTGTCTGTATTGTGGGCAAAGAGCGTTAGAAATGTGCCGTGGAAAGAAAAGACTTTTAATTAAAGCTTCTAACAACAGGGCCAAGAAACCAAAGGTTATGGGCAAGGCTCTCACACCCCCGCCTTCTGCATCTCCAGACAGAACCTGCCGAGCCAGGCACAGCCCTGGGACCTCGGGGACCGAGGACGAGGTTCTGTCATCGCCTGTCATCGCCACTGCTCTTACTCTGAACTCGCTGCCTGTGGATGCCTCCTCTTCTCCCCATGCCCCTCCTCTGAGTCTGACACGAGGCGTGTGTTCCTGGCTGCTTGCATCCCACCTGCTGAGTGTGTTAGCTAAGCTATTCCCTGTCGTCACACTCAATGTGGCAGTGTGACCGCGTCAGTTCTCACCTGCCTTAAGTCGGCCCAGGCTGCATGCAGCCTCCCGCATGCCTAGAGAGGTATGGGCTGTAGGCACCATCCTGGGCCCTGGGACTCCAGGAAACTCCGGCCACGCCCTCTTCTTGCACTTACTCCGAGACTGTGAAGTGTATTCACAGGCTTCCTGGCCTCTGTGAAAGGAACTGGAGGAACATTGATCAATTTCAAACACATGCCTGTATCGGTGAGGAGTTGGAGAGGCAGAGTTGGAGCATCGCCCAGAAGCTGCGCTCTGTGGCCACGAGTGGGTGTCCAGCCCCTTCCAAGCTTGCACCAAGGAGACACTGGTTTTCTGCTCATTGTGGTAGAACGAAGCCCCTAAGAGTCAGTGCACAGAACAGAAGAACTGGACCTCCAACAGGCTGAGTCCCAACACGAGGCACCCAGCAGAGAAACTACCTTCACGGTCCCAGCCTTCCGCAGCCACAGAAGGGCACACGCAGGGGCACGCGGTGTTCACAAAAGCTTCATGACTGCGTTCGAAGTTTGTTTTTTGGGGTTTTTTTTCTTTTTCTTTTTTTTTTTTTTCCAGTGAGAGAAGTTTTACTGAAAACTTTTTCTATCTGGCTCATCAGATCTCAGGCCGTCTCTGGTGGTTTTAGCTGCTTTAATTTAATTAACTTTAAAAGACCTAGAGAGTATTAGTAAAATGTCCTCCCTGGTCACAACTCCATGGATGTTAACAACCTGCCCAATTACAGGGAGGGGGTCCCGACCCCTCGCACCTGCTAATTAAAATTGCTAATCACCAGCAATTATCTGGCTGAGCTTTAGAAACGGTTTGACCCTTTGCCCACCAAGGGAGCGATGTTTGCGTCCCCTCCCCGGAGCCGAGCCAAGCTGTCCCCGGCGCCTGCCTATTAAGTGCCACTAATAGGAAATCAACAAAAGCGCCGTGACATCTGTGTGGACGTCCCGGGCCCCAGGTCTGAGTGCACAGGTGCTGGCCATGAGGCTGCCAAAGAAAGTGCCAAGAGCAGGAAATTCACCAACAATGAGGCGGACTGTGCTCGCTGCGGAGTCGGCATCCCCATCACCCGCAGCCGCGCCTTGGCCTCCGGATAATGAGGTCCCAAAACCAGGCAGCCTTTGTCCTGAGCGGCTGGCTGGCCAAAAGCATTGGACAGGGATTTTTAAAATCTCTTCTTTTTAATGACTCTTCTCCCTGCTCAAGCATAAATGAAAGATGTTATTTTTTGAAAAAGTCCACTGAGAGGATCTCAAATGTGTGGCCTTTATGTTGCAGGGAGGGCGGGGGTTCCTACTCTTGCTGCTGGAGAGCAGAAGTGTCCGTTCATCGCTGGGTGGGAGCGGGCTCACAGGACAGACCGTAATTGTGATCTGCTGCTAGGAAAAGGTTCTGGGATAGTTCGGGCTCCCAAAAGGCGGCTTCCTGGGAAGCTCGTAGGTTTTAGCGCCCCAGTCCACAGGTTTCTGCAGTGCCCGCTTCTTCCCCAAACTATCATCTTTTTAAAACACCCCTCGGCCCATTCAGCAGATTCACAGACACATCACACTTTCTTTCTTGCCATTTGAGGATGAGATGGTCTAAGTTTAGAAATTCATCCTAGGAGTGGTTTCAACAGCTCTGGATATAAAAACAGCGCAAGAAGGAAACGCAAATGTAGCTGAGTAGGACGCGTGTGATTTCAGACCCAATTACCGGCAGACTGCAAAGGAGACAGATGCAGATGGCTCCAGATGCGGGGAAGTGCGCTCCGGTCGAGGGTTGTGATCGGGGATAATCATCGCCCACAGCGGCCTTTGGTCCTTTATGAAAAAATGGAGTGAATAAAATAAATTATTTTACCCCATGGGTTTCAATTCCCTGCTCCCCCTCTCTTAGCCTCCCCCTCCATCTCCCTGCAGCCTGGGTGTGGCCTCCAGTCGGCAGGTGGGCATCGAGGCCTCGGCACAGTCTGGGCTTATATCTACAAGGGGAGAGGAGCTTGGCATGGTCAGAGGAGTTTTGCCAAAGCCATGGCCATTGCCAAGGTCCACTCTCTATGTGTGTCTTAGCTGGAGTGGCTGGTTTCTGGAATTCAACATGTAAATGCACCAGTGATCCCTCTGGGAAGCCAGGAAAAGGCAAGTTGGAGCCTACGGCCGCGTTTCATCTGGCCTCTGTGCCCACGTCGCAGCTGGGCGCCTCCACCCTACCCCCGCACAGAAAGGGGACTGCCGGACACAGGCTCCAGAGAACAGGGCTGCCAAGACCCAAGGAGGCCTCCCCATTGCTGTACTGGGGAACCGGGATGAAGGCCACCCCTGCGTTTGTCCAGAATGAGTGGAGACTGGACTTTGGGGCTGGATCCGCCTGCAGGGCTGAGCAGAGGTCAGCAGGCATTTGTTGAAGGTGCTTCCTGCCCCTCCCAGCCTCTGCCTGGCTTCCGCATTAGCCCCGGCACCTGGGATCCTGCATTTTCTTCTTAATCCTTTATCCAAGGCCAAACTTGATAGTTCTGTCTGTTCTTCCCCCAGTTTTCCTCCCCTCTACCTAACAGGTTTCTGGGCTTCTTACCCACACCCCCAACCTCACCACAATCTTTGTTTCCAGTGTAGTAAATACATAAACCAGGACCATAATCATTGATGGTCATTCTCAAGTACTATGTACCGTACACAGCTGTCTGTGCTAGACTCTTACACGCTGTCCGCGCAGCAGGTTTGTTCACACCAGCGTTATCACACCCACGTGAGGGATGCATTGTGTGACCCCAGGATGGCTGTGATGGGACAAAGCCTAGCACACACGATTAGGTATAGCAGTCATATTTGATAATGGTAACAAATGATCATGACACAGGTTGGTGTATTTATTATGCCATACTTCTTATCATTATTTTGGAGTGTGGTCCTTCTATATATGTGCAAGTTAACTGCAGAACAGCCTCAGACAGGTCCTTCGGGAGGTGTCCAGAAGAAGGCATTGTCATAGATGATGGCTCTGTGTGTGTCACTGCCCCGAAGACCTTCCAGTGGGACAAGATGTGGGGGTGGAAGACAGTGATGTTGATGACCCCAGGACCAGGCCAAGGCTAATGTGTGTGTTTTTTTGTTTTTAGCAAAAAAAAAAAAAAAAAAAAGTTTAAGTAAAAAATAAAAAAAATTAAAAATAGAAGAAAAGCATATAAAGATATAAAGAAAGAAAATATTTTTGTACAGCTGTACGATGTATGTTTTAAGCTGAGTGTTATTGTAAAAGAGTCAAAAAATTAAAAATATTCAAAGTTTATAAAAGTAAAAAAGGTTATAATAAGCTAAGGTGAATGTATTATTGGAAGAAGAAAACTATTTTTGATCAGTGTAGTGCACCAAAGTGTACAGCGTTTGCGAATCTCCAGTACAGCACGGTCACGTCCGAGACCTTCGCAGCCACTCCCCACCCACTCCGACTCACCCAGAGCAACTTCCAGTCTGCAAGCTCCGTTCGTGGGAAGCGCCCTGGGTAGATGTGCCCGTTTTTATCTTTTATACTGTATTTTCTCTATGTTTAGATATATTTAGATACATAAATGCTTACCATTGTGTTGGAGTTGCCTACAGTGTTCAGGACAGTCACACACTGTGCAGGTTTGTAGCCTAGACGTCAGAGGCTGCGCCGCAGAGCCGAGGTGTGCCGCAGGCGCTACCCTCTAGGCTTGTGTCAGTTCACTCTGCATCAGGTGTGTTCAATCTCTTGGCTTCTTTGGGCCACATTGGAAGAATTGTCTTGGGCCACACACAAAACACACCAACACTAATGATAGCTGATGAGCTAAAAAAAAAAAAAAAAAAAACATACTGTTTTAAGAAAGTTTACGAATTTGTGTTGGGCCACATTCAAAGCTGTCCTGGGCCACATGCGGCCTACATCGGTTGGACAACCTTGCTCCAGATGTCCACACAGCGATAAAATCGCCTAACAACACACTTCTCAGAAAGTGCCCCGCGGTGAAGCGATGCATGGCTCTAGTTTTGGATGCCCACCTTGTAGCTAACCTTAAAGAAACTACCTAATTGGTGTATCATCGAAGAAGATCCACATGTAACTGAAAAGACCATTAAAAGACTTCTCTTACCAACTGTGTATCTGAGCGAATCAAATTATCTTCATCCACTTCCACCAGGAAGAGATCTGAGAATGCACTGACTCCTGCCAAGCCAGGCATGAAAGAGCTTGGCAAAGGCATATGCACCAAGACCACTCTTCTCATTAAATGGCTTTTTATTTGGAAAATACCACTTTTAATAAAAATATGTTAGATTCACACAGCAGGTATTTAATATTTTAAATTTCTCAGTTTTTGTATTTATTATTGTAAGTATATTAAGAGCGCAAAGTTGCCCAGAGACCAGGCCACTTGAGAACAGCGGCTCCACCCTACCACGTCCGTGCTGCGAAGCCACCCCACGCCAGAGGCAGGCCAGGATTCAGGCAGCTCCTGCTGCACACGTTGGAGAATTACTTCCCCTGGACGCTGCAGAGCCTTTGGAATGAGATCCAGAAAAGCTGCCACCATCAAGATCACCGCCTCCCCTGTGTGCCTGTTTCAACCCAGCGCCAAAACACCAGCATCCTGTCAGCCCAGAAGCTTTGGCCTGGCTCTCAGAAGGATGCCCGAGCAGCTCCTTGGTGAGAGCCACGGCAGAGAATGGCACCGGGGCCTCCGAGGTGGTGCAGGTGAACGGCGCACAGCTGAAGGCGATAAATGATTTTTTGCACGTCAGCCACAAAACCAGATTAAGGAACTTCCGGTTCCAGACAACATGAAGTAGATCCATTTCTCTCTATTCCCCTCACTAAGAACAGCTAGAACTGTATATTATACATCAAACACTCAAGAAAAAGCTGTGAAAATGAGAAAAGGCAGACGGGCTAGAGACAGCAGGACCTGAGGAAACATGTAGCATTTTCTTTATCCTCACGGAGGCCTGGAAAGTCCAGCCACCCAGAAACACTAACAGACACAGAGCCAACAAAAGTCCAAAGACAAGCCCGTTCTCTCTCTAGGTCAAAGGAATAGAGCAACTTAGCAAGAAGGAAAACTTTTCGACAACAGTGGCCGCCTCCAGCCAAGCACCAGAGGAAAGGTTGTGGCCCCGCCCACACTCCTGACGGGTGGATCAGCGGAGACCTGATGGAGAGTCTGACCTCCAGCCCCTGCACTCAGAAGGCACCTCCCAACACCCCAGGTGTCAGGGCACCTGGTGAGGAACCCAGACTTCCACCCCTAATTGACAGTAATTAGGCAACGCCCTCCTCCCCTGATGGTGTGCTGTCAGAGGAGACCTGCTAAAGCAGAAGGTAAAAATAAGAACGTGGTGTAATACTGAAGGTGTTGAGCTACAACTAAAAATCACTCATCTGGTGATTCCTCAAAGACCTAGAACCAGAAATACCATTTGAGCCAGCAATCTCATTACTGGGTATTTGAGCCACAGCAATCTCATTACTGGGTATTTGAGCCAGCAATCTCATTACCGGGTATATACCCAAAGGAATGTAAACGATTCTATTATAAAGACATACGCATGTGTATGTTCATTGCAGCACTATTCATAATAGCAAAGACATGGAATCAATCCAAGTGCCCATCAATGATAGACTAGACAAAGAAAATGTGGTACATACACACCATGGAGTACTATGCAGCCATAAAAAGGATGGGTTCATGTCCTTTGCAGGAACATGGATGAAGCTGGAAGCCATTATCTTCAGCAGACTAACACAGGAACAGAAAACCAAACACCACATGTTCTCACTTATAAGTGGGAGCTGAACAATGAGAGCACATGGACACAGAGAAGGGAACACCACACACTGGGGCCTGTGGTAGGGGCAGAGGGAGGGAGAGCATCAAGAAAAATAGTTAACACATTCTGGGCTTAATACCTAGATAATGGGTTGATAGGTGCAACAAACCACCATGGCACATATTTACCCATGTAACAAACCTGCACACACTGCACATCGTACCCCAGAACCAAAAATAAAATAAAAACCACTCATCATACCAAGAATCTGGAAAACCTCAATTAAATGAGAAAAGACAAGCAACAGACACCAACTCTGATGTGGCACAGATGTTGGAACTATCAAACAAGCAATTGTCACAATTACAAACCTGCTAGAAACACATGTGAAAATAGAAAGCATCAGCAAAGAAACAGAAGATATAGCAAAGAACCAAATGGAAACGTTAGAACTGAAAAATATGATAATGCAAATTAAAAAACCTGCTGGATGGGCTCAACAGAAACATGTAGAAGACAGAGGAAATAGCCAATGAACTTGAGGATGGAACAGTAGAAATTACCCAGTCTGACCAGCAGAAAGAAGACAGGTTTAAAAAAAAAGAACAAAATGCCTCCAGTATCTTGGAAGTAAAACAACGTAATCTTCGTGTTGCTGGAATCCCAGAAGAAGAGGAGAATGAGGACAAGGCTCGAAAAGCATCTAAAAAAATAATGGATGAAAATTTCCCAAATTTGGCAAAAATCATACACTTCAGAATCAAGAACCTGAGCAAAGTACAGACAGGATAAAGCCAAAGCAGAACCTGTATCCCAGCCAAACTTCAGAAGCTGCAGGCAACGAAGAACTCTCAAAAGCAGCCAGAGAGAAAGGAGGCATCACTCATACGGGGAAAAAAAAAAAAATAGAAAAGACAGCAAATTTCTTATCAGAAACCCAACACCAGTCCCAATAGGGCATAAATTCTTCAAGGGCTGAAAGAAAAGAACCATCAGCCCAGAATACTATATGCATCAAAGATTTCCTTAAGACTTAAGGGAAAATCATGACATTCTCAGATGAAGAAAAATGGAGAAAGTTTATCACACTCAGACCTGCCTTAAAACAATGGAGAGAGGAAGTTCTCTAAACAGAAGGGAAATGATGGAAAAAGGAATCTTTAAAGACCAGGAAGGAAGGAACGCAACAGCAACAAGGGAAATGCTGGTGGAGACAACAGACCTTCCTCCTCCTCCTGAGGGTTTGGAGGTGGTTTTTGTTTGTTGTTTTGTTGTTTTGTTGTTGTTGATGTTGTTGTTGTTGTTTGAGATGGAATTTTGCTCTTGTTGCCCAGGCTGGAGTGCAATGGTATGATCTTGGCTCACTGCAACCTCTGCCTCCCAGGTTCAAGTGATTTTCCTGCCCCAGCCTCCCGAGTAGCTGGGATTACAGGTGCCCATCACCATGCCCGGCTAATTTTTGTATTTTTAGTGAAGATGGGGTTTCGCCATGGTGGCCTGGCTGGTCTCAAACTCCTGACCTCAAGTGGTCTGCCAACCTCGGCCTCCCAAAGTGCTGGGATTACAGGCATGAGCCACTGCCCCCAGCCTCCTCCTGAGTTTTCTAAATTTCGTTTGGTAATTGGAGCAAAAATAATCATGTTGTGATTCCCAACGTACGTGTAGGAAATTTCAAAATGATTTTTAAAAGGCAGGGGGTGATAATGAACTTACAGAAATGTAAGATTCCTGCAGTTCACTCAAACTGGTAAAATGCCATCACTAAAATAAAATTAAAATAGTTTAAAATTTAAAAAATAAAATAATTCAAAGACTAGACAATTTTAGAAGAGAAAACCCACTGAGGATGAACGCAGTCCCTGGAGTGAAGAATGTGTGCTGGGCATCACCAGCGGGGGATGGGGGCGTGTGCCAGGGCAGCGCTGGCGGCATCTCTCTGCCACCCCGGAGACTCATCAAGGAAAATGGTGCTGTCTCCAATTTACAGGTCAAGACAGATCCAGTGACTTGCAAAGTCCAGCATCCAAAAGCCAGGAAGTGACTGAGTGAGAATTCAAACCCAACACCCACCTTATCTTCTCCCAGTGCTGCATGGCTCCACGGCGCCGCTCTGTGTCCAGCATCCCCCCTTATTCATGGGGACTTACTGCAAGACGCCAGTGGATGCCTGAAGCTGAAGCTCCTTCAGAACTCTGTGCAGGCACACCTCATTTTATTGTACTTTACTGTATTGTACTTTGCACATACTGGGGGTTTTTTTTATTTGTTTTTTACAGATTGAAGACTTGTGACAACCTTGCAGTGAACAAGACTGACAGCTCGATTTTTCCAACAACGGGTGCTCACTTCATGACCCTGGCACATTTTCATAATTCTCACAATATTTAAAACATTTTCATCATTATTCCGTCTGTGATGGTGATCTGTGATCAGTGATCTTTGATGTTACTACTGTAATTGTTTTAAGGTGCCACAAACCGTGCCCATATAAAACAGTGAACTTCATGGAGAAATGTTGTGTGTTCTGACTGTTCCACCAATCAGTCGTTTCCCCACCTCCCTCCTCTTCAGTCTTCTCTATTCCCTGAGACACAAAAATATTGAAATTAGGCCAGTTAAGAACCTTACAACGGCCTCTAAGTGTTCTAGTAAAGGAAAGAGTTGCACATATCTCACTTTAATCAAAAGCTAGAAATGATTAGGCTTAGGGAGAAAGGCATGTCAAATGCTAAGACTGACCAAAAATTAGGCATCTTGCACCAAATAACCAAGTTATAAATGCAAAGAAAAAATTCTTCAACAGAATTAAAAGTGCTACTCCAGTGAGCACACAAATGGTAAGAAAATGAAACAGCCTTATTGCTGATATGAAGAAAGTATGAGTGATCTGGACAGAAGATCAAACCAGCACAACATTCCCTTAAGCCACAGCCTAATCCAGAGCAAGCCCCCAACTCTCTTCAGTTCTGTGAAGGCTGAGAGAGGTGAGGAAGCTGCAGGAGAAAGGTTGGAAGCTAGCAGGGGTTTAGTTCATGAGGCTGAAAGAAAGAAGCCGTCTCCATAACAAAAAACGTGCAAAGTGAAGCAGCAAGTGCTGATGGAGAAGCTGCAGCAAGTTCTCCAGAAGACCCATTTGAGGTCCTTGATGAAGGTGGCCACACTAACAACAGATTTTCAGCGTAGAAGAAACAGCCTTCTGTTGCAAGAAGATGCCATCTAGGACTTCAGAGCTAGAGAGGAGGTGTCAGTGCCTTCCTTCAAAGCTACAAAACACAAGCTGACTCTCTTGCGAGGAGCTAATGCAACTGGTGACTTTAAGTTGAAACTAATGCTCATTGACCACTCCAAAAATCCTAAGGTCCTTAAAAATTATGCTAAATCTACTCTACCTATGCTCTATCAATGGAATAACAAAGCCTGGATAACAGCACATCTGTTTACAGCATGGTTTACTGAATACTTTAAGCCCACTGTAGAGACTCACTGCTCAGACAAAAAATGATTTATTTTAAATTATTTCTGCTCATTAATAGTGCACCTGGTCACCCAAGAGCGCCAATGGAGATGTACAAGGAGATGAATGTTATGTTCATGCCTGCTAACACAACTTTCATTCTGCAGCCCATGGATCAAGGAGTCATTTTGACTTTCAAGTCTTATTTTTTTGGAAATACATTTTGCAAGGCTATAGCTGCCAGAAAGAATGATTCCTCTGATGGATCTGCACAAAGTAAATAGAAAACCTTCTGGAAAGGATGCACCATTCTAGACGCTACTAAGAACACTGGTGAAGTGACATTTGAAACCAAAATGTCAGCATTAACAGGAGTTTGGAAGAAGTTGATCCTAACCTTCACTGGTGACTTTGAGGGGTTAAAGACATCATTGAAAGAAGGAACTGCAGATGAGGTGGGAAGAGCGAGAGAACGAGAATTGGAAGTGGTGCCTGGAGATGTAGCTGAACTGCTGCACTATCATGAGAAAACGTAAATGGATGAGGAGTTGCTCCTTATGGATAAGTAAAGAAAGTGGGCTCTTGAGATAGAATCTACTGGTGAAGATGCTGTGAACATTGTTGAAATGACAACAAAGCATTTAGAATATTACATAAACTTAGTTGATAAAGCATTGGCAAGGTTTGAAAGGACTGACTCCAATTTGAAAGTTCTACTGTGGGTAAAATGCTATCAAATAACATTAACATCAATATGGCAACCTTCACTGGCTTATTTTAAGAAATTGCCACAGCTACCTCATCTTTCAGCAATCACCATCCTGGCCAGTCAGCAGCCATCCACATGGAGGCAAGGCCCTCCAACAGCACAGGTGACAGCTTGCCAGAGGTCTGGATGACTGTTAGCATGTTTTAGCAGTAAAGTATTTTTCAGTTAAGGATTGCGCATTGTTTTTAGACAGAATGCTACTGCACACTTAATAGGCTACAGTATAATGTAAACTTTTATATGCACCAGGAAACCAAAAAGTTTGCGTGAGTCACTTTATTGCAGTGACTAGAACTGCATATTTTCTTTATTGCAGTGTCTAGAACTGAACCTGCAATATCTCTGAGGTATGCCTGTATGTACTGTTTTTTCCTACACCTGTATACTCGGGATAAAGTTTAATGTATACATTAGGCACGGTAAGAGATTAACAACAATGACTACTAACAAACTAGAACAATTATAGCAATCTACTGGAATAAAAGTTATGTGAATGTACATGTTCTCTCTCCCCCTAAATATCTTATTGCACTATAGTCACCGGTTTTCAGACCACACTTGGCCTTGGGTAAAGGAAACGCAGAAAGCAAAACTGTGGATGAGAAGGACTATGGCTTAAGTGTAAGAAACTCTCAAAGCCCATGTATGTTTTCTTGTACCAAAATCTGAGGACGGTTTCATGATTTTTAAAGAACCATAGTGATTAGAAGGAAAATAACTGGGAAATCAACTGATTTCTGTCTACTTTGTAATTTCCAGGACAATAGTGCTCAGGGTGCCGCACATTCAGGAGCCACCAAAACCCCTGCTGCTCAGAGCCCAGCCCAGAGGCTGGACCCGGCCCTCAGGACCCCGGGTCAGCCTGTGTGAAATCTAATGTCATGGTTGAGTCCAGTGCGCAGCCGGGCGCCGCCGGGGTTGAGAACTGCCGCTCCAAGCTGATGCCAGACCTTCACCTGAATTCAAAACCCATGTGAAATGTTACTGTGAAAACTAAAGGAAAAGCAAGGGACAGAGCCCCACCGCACGGTGCTGGCCCCTGCCACAGACCCAGCCCTGTCCTCATCAATTCTCGCTACCAGGAGAGTGTCCTGACCTCTTGAAGTCTCACTTTCCTCATCGCAAAATGGGAACAGTCCCACCCTTTCCTGGCGTGGTGAGGATTAAACTAGTGGAGGGGGTTGGACAGTGGTCCTAACCCCCAGAACCTATGAAGGAGGCCGTATCTGGGGAAGGCTTCTCTGCAGATGTAGCTAAGGACCCGGAAAGGAGATTGGCCTAGATTAGGGTGGGCCCTGCATCCAACATCAGGTGTCCTTCTAAGAGACTTAGGAAGTGAAAGCACAGCAGAGTGGGACCGCGAGAAGACCGAGGCAGAGACCAGCACCACGCAGAGCAGGTTAGGGAGCTCCTGGGCCACAGGAGGCTGGAAGGGGCAGGAAGGACCCTCCCTGGCTCGCTGGAGGGAGTGGGGCCCTGAGACGCCTGGGTTTCTGACTTCTGCCCCCAGAACTTTTGAGAGAAGGAATTTCTGTTTTAAGCCAATCACCGGGGCAATCTCCAACAGCAGCCCCGGGCGGCTCCCGGCACTGGCGCATGTCTAGGGGGGTCTCTGCGTAAGCGGCTGTGGATGACTAGCAGCCATGCTTCCAGAGACTTCTTCCGAAGCTCCTCCTCCACCTGCCCTCGGTGTGAGAAGCAGCCTTCAGCCTAGGTTGGGACTAATGAAAATGCAGATTAAACAGCTTCCTCCCTCCAGGCGGGCCTGAAGAACCCCTTCCCTTCCCTGCGCAGCCACGCCCCTGAGAGCCAAGGTCCCGGGACCTGGTGCAGGCGGAGCCGCCTGTGCAGGGAGACGCGGGGATCGTGGGCCACACCCCAGACGGTCGGCCGGTCGGGATCTTGCTCGGGGGAGGGCAGCCCCAACCTCCCGGGAATCCAGGGACCTCGCGGCGTGGCCCAGGTTTGCCTCCAAGACGCTGTGTCCTCGGCCCTGCCCAGGGCAGGTGGGGTCGAAGTGAGTGGGGCGAGTCCACGGGGCAGGCCGGGGTCTCCGCGGGAGGAAGTGGACAGCAGCGCCCCTGGGCCCGCTGGGCCAGGCCGGGGAGGGACAGGGAGGGGGCCCGAGCCCACCGCGCGCCCTCCGGGGACTCCCCACGCGCGGGGCAGGCTCCTGTCAGGCGCCCACGGGAGGCGCCCCTTCTGCCGCCCAGAAAGTGGGAATAAAACAAGACAGGAGAAACAGACCAAACGCTTCACGTGCAGCTTTGGGAGTGGAAGGGAATCGTTCATTTTCCCTCTTCTTAACAGAGGGTGTTTGCAAGTAAGGATGCATCACTGCAAAAGCTTGTATTACTTTCGTAATTAAACAATACATTTGTTAAAAGAATGAGTACTTTTCTATCTCACCGGTCCGGGGAGCGGGATGAAGTCGACCTTATATCCCGGTGGTCTCTGAGGACCCGTGGAGACCACGTGGGGAGCCAGCCCCGGGCAGGTGCCCCCGCAGCCCCACCGATCCTCATCTCAGGATCCTTCTGCAGGATGGTTGTGAACATCACAAAGGACCGAGCACAGGGCCTCGTCTCCAAATGTGCTCAGTACATGGTGCTGGCCGCGCACCGAACAGCCCCAGCGCCACGTGTCCTCGTCGCCACCCACCTCTCTGTGCAGGGGTCGGGGGAGCTTATTAATAAATGCATAGCTGTCCCCTAGCACAGGGCGAGGGCTGTGGTCCTTCAGTGCCTCCGCCAGTTTCTTAGATGGTGCAGCCCCGCCCATGCTTCTCTCTCTGTGGAGACCACGTCCCTGTCCTGAAATCACGGGGAACTCGCACATGCCCTGGCCAAGGAATCGCCTCCTCACCCCATGCCAAACCATCCTTTTCCTCCGGCATTTTTTATGCACGCTTTTCTAAGGATTTCTCTCATTGACAATTCAGAGAGAATGTGACCTCCATGGCTATGGAGGCCCCCTGCGAACCGTGCCTTTCCTTTTTGTATCTCTTAGGTGCTCAGGCTTCCAAAATAGGGGCTAGAACAAGTGCAGACACTCATCTCTGCTTCTAGTGACGAGATCCCTGCATCAGGCCTCACTGAGGCTCAGAGTTCTTCTCTGCCGTTTCCCTGTGCTATCCCCAAAACGCCAATGTGCAGACCAGTGAGCATTTCTCAGCCTCACATTAGAGAAAGCACAAGATGACGCCCCCTGCCTGTACCTAGGATTCTGACATAAGCAAAAAATCTCACTAAATTAACTCTCCAGGGATGCGGTGGTAATCCCGTAATCTGAAGAACAATCAGACTCTGCCACTGCTGGCTGCGAACCAAGAGAAAACGCTGTACGGGCAAGCTGCCCTGGAGGGTCGTCCTTACATTACGGAATCCCAAAAGATGGAAAACAGATTTGGGAAAGCACCAGCGATGTGTCTCATTACCGGCTCTGAAAGGGACTGGACCCTGGGTGATCAGCCAGGAAGTAAACCAGAAGGGAAATAGCTGTTACCACGGTGAGGTCTCAGCTCCTGCCTCTTCCTTGTATGTCGCTCTGAAGAGCCGGGCAAAACTGGCCGAGTAGCCCCTGCCTTCTGAACCAATAGTGCAAGAAAAAAAAAAAAAAGTTTAAATTCCTCCAACTTTTGAGCAAAAAGACTTATGTAAAAAGTCTGTTCTGTTGTTCACGACGCGTGCTTCTCACCTCCCCTGACAGGCTGTCAACATGAGCTTTGCTTTCCTGGGGGGAGATTTGAACCCCTAGCCCTGAGTCTGCAGGTTCTAGTTGTTTCCAGGAGATGGCTGCGATGACATCATAAACAGTATCCTGTGAGTTGGTCATCTAGACTTCTGGGTTTTTTTAAATTATGGTAAAAAACACATACATGAACATTTACCATTTTAACCATTTTTCAGGGTCCAGTGCCATGGAGTTACATACATGCACATTGTTGTGTAAGATCTCTAGAACTCTTTCATTTCCCAAAATTGAAACTCTGCACCCAGTAAAAGACATCTCACTTCCCCAACTCCAGCCCCCCTACCCCCCACCCC
>NW_012102044.1:2056006-2062062 GCF_000951045.1 Mandrillus leucophaeus | reverse complement strand
CCACCCTCCACAGCCTCTGGCTTCAGTTGTCATTGTTAGCCATCAGTAAGGATCTAATTAAAGAATGTAGAAAGACAGAAAATTCTGACCCAGGGAATTGGGGGCTGTGAAAATGAACAGAGGTCCCTCATCTGGAGGGAATGTGCGTAGCCACATCAGGCCTGCCCAGGGTCTCTGTGGCGAAATTAGTAGCAAATTCTACAAAGACACTGAGATCACGGCCCCTGTGCTGGAAGCAGGTGCGTCTCCCTTTGACTCGAAAGCCTCTTTTCCCAGTGAGTTTGTCTTTCATGACTGCTGCTGCTGGCCTCCCGTACAAAAGTTCATGTTTTCATTCAATCAAGTTGCTGTCTCCCAAGTAAGTTTAGGACTTGCTAGCATTATTTGCTTCTGTGTGTGGGATCAATTCCTTGTCACTCATAGGCTCAAATTTTAAGTTTTGACATTTGGATAATGCAGCTGCACAAACCTCTGTTCCCTGCCTGGGACGCCCAGGGCTGCAGCCGAGGGGCAGGAGGTCAGAGCACGGTTCACAGTCAGTGCCTGTCAGGGACACTGAGGGTCCCCGCACACTCCGTAGCTAACACTGTGATGTTTCTAGAATATCAACTTTGCAAGTACACAATACAGCTTTGTATTCTTTTCACATGCCAAGAACTAAACAACCATATTCATTACATGGTTCTCCTATCAAGCAGTGGCTACTTTTCATCAAGAAATTCACAAAGTGATCAAACATGGGGGCAAGGTCACTCCTCAAGGGAGGTGAGGGGCCCAGCAGAGATGTGCCCTGGGCGAGCACCCGGCACTAAGCTGAGATGGAAGGTGTTCACAGAGGGCTGGGCATGCAGCTGTGAGGTGGGCCGGGCAAAGCCCCACACACTGAAGGTTAGAAACTCGGCTGCACCAGGCCCTTCTCCTGTCCCTGTGCTGTGACGTGTCTGATGAGGGTAATGAGAGCAGTATTCGCCTGAGCCGGTGAACACCTCCTCCACCAGACATGGGTGTGGTGGTGTCAGATCCAGGCGGGGCTCCGAGTTGTCTCCACCGATGCCCCTGAGGCTCCCCAAATCACATCTGCCAGCTCCCCAGAAAGAGGACGCCGGCAAGGTAGGTTCAGAGCAGTTGCCGAGCCTTGAACAGCCTCTGCTGGACGGACGCCGCTCCGGGGAAGCTTCACGCAATGCCCTCCGCTGGCCCAGCCACCCTCTCATCAGTCATCAGGAGCCGTGGGGAAATCACTCTGAGCCCCGAGGCGGGAGCTGCCGGCAATTGCCTGTGATTGATAGCACTAAATATGAAACCGCATGTACCTCATCCATGCAGCATGGAATCAGAGGCATATTGTTAGTGGGGGAGATGAATAGAACTTGAGATAACCTCGGCAAATTAGGCATATGTTAGCGTTAAGCTTTGTCAGTAAGCAGGCTATAAATTACAGACAGATTGTAACTCCATAAACTCTCCTAATGAATTGGATGACAGTGGCAATTCAATGCGAACACAGCAGCTTAACCCTTTTAAGCAGTCAGCCCCAGGCCTCCAGGATGCACCCAGCCAAAGGGCCCCGTCAAAGTCTGTCTTTAATATCTCCCAAGAGAGCATTTGCAGCAAGATAAAATAGCTCCTTAATATTTTCTGCATATCAAAAACAAAAGTTCGAGATCCTATAGGCAATTACATTATTTCCTAGTTCATTCCTTTTTGAGTTTTTCTCCCCAGCACATAATTTTTATTACAGTTCTTTTTTCCTTAAAACGATCACACTAAATGCAAGGAAGGCAGAAGCCCCAGCGGGCCCCGCAGCTCTGGGCGATTACCGAGCACATCGGGGGGCATCCTGCACTCTCAGACTAAAGGCTCAGAGACTTTCACCAGAAGGAGAGGCGGTCTTTCCATACAAATGCACTACCTGCGGCGTCTTGTTGCAATAATGAAGTGGAATTTATAAATAAAAATAAGGTGCCGAGACAGACCCTGTGCGATTTCCGGCCATTACTGACAGAGGAACGACGTCAGTGACAGCTAAACTGAGGCTGTGAAGCTGTTTCATAATTTGCTGTATATTTTAGTAAAAGTTGCATGTAGAAATAACTGACAAATCAATGTTGATCAAAAGAAAACCTTAAATTCAAATGGGAAAATTAAAGGTAATCTGTCATTATTTAAAATGTGTTGACATAGTAAAAAGCATTCTTTAGTTCCTATTCAAAAGGAAGTAACACAAAATAGCACCAATGGGTATAATTATTGTATATCAGGTACAGCTACTGGTACTCATGTTACAAAACTAAGAATTTTAAAAATAAATTACCCTTATCTAGGTGTATTTTCTCTTCCACAGAACACAATTCTCTTTTACTATAGATGTTAAAGGAAACATGTTCTTTACTTCTTTTATCGTGGTGTTAACCGTAGCCATCTCTTTCTTCATAGACCCACAGCACGTAATTCCAACCAGACATTCGACCCCTGCAGATTTGATGTGAGCAGATCCACGGTATCATTTTCTATGGCTCTAGTAGAAGGTGTTTGTTCACAGAGCATTTCTATAGAGCCCAACTGTCTCGTATTCACAGTAGCGGGTGGGGGGGGGCAGGGAATGAATAACAACTGTAACTATTTTACATATCCTGTGTGATAATTTGCTGCATATTTTGGTAAAAGTTGCATGTAGAAATAACTTAGAAATATACAGCAAATTAGGAAACAATGTAACTATTTTACATATTCTAGTTACACCTTTAGTCTGATGATCTTCCAGGACTACGGAGGACAATGTTGGAATATTACTGTCTGTTTCAGCGGCTCATGCACTGCAATCATTAAGGAATCTGAATAATTCACCTTAAAAAATCTAATCTGAAAAACAATGTACGTACTTGTCCTTTGCCACTCAGACAGGAAATGGATGAACTCTCAACTATCAAACGTCCATCACTTTTGCCAGGCCAAATGCATCCTTTTGTTAAGGTCAAGTGCACAGCCGTCATCTCACCTTTCTGGGATTCACTAGGAATCACTTTGCCTTATTGGAGGCACCAGGCACAGCTCAGCTGGCCCTGTGTGAATGGAAGCCACAGGGACAGGAGGTTTTCAAATGTAGGAAAAAGTGATCCTGCTTCTGGGACCCCTTTCTCTGTCCCCACGCCAGGCACACTCCCGGTCTCAGCCTTCCCCACGTCGGCCTCCTTGGCTATTTGTCTCCTGAGGCTCCGTGCATGCACTGGGTCTCAGGCAGACATTCTGTGGTTCTGGTGACAGACACAAACACAGCCACTGATGCTCAAAACTTTGCAAATATTCTCAGCCCATAAGGGTGGCCCCGGGACCCGAGCAGGCCCGTCGGCCTGTTTTATTTGACTTGTCTACTACTCAGAAAAGACAAGATTTCACATAAAAATCCAGCTTCCCATCCATTCTCAAAAAGTCTGAAGAGCAACCGTGCAGAGCCCGCTCACCAGGGAACGCCTGTAGCCCCATCTCTGATTCCTTCTGTGGGCCGCAGGTCTGGCAGTCAGTGCAGCCCCCGCCTAGCCTGGCCTGAGCCTTCCCCTCTGTCCCTCTCACCCCTGGGTCACCCACAAGGACATCAGTGTGTGAGCCCCGGATGAGAACACCTGGGGCAGGTACCACCGGCTGACCTTGGGTGTGACTGTCCCCTGCTGGGAATTCGTTTTCTGTGTGTCTCTTTTCAAGTCCTGGTTTCCCAGTGAGCTTCAAGGAGGAAGTGACATGACTTTCATCGTTCTGACCGTAAGGTGAAGTCCTTGACCAGCAGCCTCACACCCACCTGGGAGCTTGTTAGGGATACAGAGTCTCAGGCCTGCCTGGGGCCTGCTGAGTGTGACGCTGTGATTTCACAGGATGCCCAGGTGCTGCTGCGCTCATTACCCTGTCCTCGAAGCCACCTCCAGCAGGACTTGGAGCAGGTGCACAGTCAGCACTGGCCGACGGCTAGCGAGAGGGTAGTGCTGGAGAGTGAAAACCCGGACCCAATCCTGAAACACACCAAGAAACCAACAGAAACCGCACATGGGCCAATCAATCAGCAGGGGGAAGCCACCGCTCCAGAATTCTAAGACCTCCAGGGAGTAACATGAAGAAAATTGTGGCCAAATTATGCAACCCCATTTTTCAGGCAGCCTCTGTGCCAGAGAGTTGAATGATCCTGTGAGTTTTATGGATGAGATTTCAAGAGGACTCTGAGAACTTGGCTTCCTTCTCAGGTGACCGGGCTCTGCATTATTACTCTCCAGATTTTTTGAGAATGGATAGGAGGTTGGAGTTTTATGTGAAATCTTGTCTTTTTTGAGTAGCAGGTAAGCCAAACCAAACAAGCCAATGGGCCTGCTCAGATCCCAGGGCCACCTTTACGAGCCGGAGCCCAGCCATGTTTAATGATGATCTTCCACCAGCCCACAGCTCTGCTGGGAGGTGTGCTCCAGTGCAAAGAGGAATAGAAGGTGACTCCATCTCCCACATTCCTACATCCCGCTCCAGTGCAAAGAGGAATAGAAGGTGACTCCATCTCCCACGTTTCCTACATCCCGCTTCAGTGCAAAGAGGAATAGAAGGTGACTCCATCTCCCACATTTCCTACATTGCTCTCCAGTGCAAAGAGGAATAGAAGGTGACTCCATCTCCCACATTTCCTACATTGCTCTCCAGTGCAAAGAGGAATAGAAGGTGACTCCATCTCCCACATTTCCTACATTGCTCTCCAGTGCAAAGAGGAATAGAAGGTGACTTTTGTCCTCAAGGAGCTTAGAGTCTAGTGAGGGTGTTTGCAAATTTGTTTGTGGTAGGAAAATAACAAAGAAAAGGTCGTGAACCTATCCCTGAGGTCCTTACAAGCCTGCCAGATTTCTAGTGATGTGGGTTCCCAGGCTGTAGCCCTGAAGACTCGAGCCCAGTAGCACAGTGGTGAGACAGGCATCCCCCTTGGTACAAGCACCTGTGGACTCCCACAGATGTGGTCAGCACCCTTCTCTGAGGCCCCCCGCAGGTGTTTGTCTCCTCACACATATGCAAGGATGTGTGCGTTTTTTTAAATGAACGGAGAATACGGTACTCACTTCTGGCTCCAGAACAAGGGAGGCTTCATCAAAGAGGTGGCCCTGGAGCCACCCTGCCTGATGGTGGCAAGTCCTGGCCTTGCCTTCTCACAGACACTTGCTTTGGTTGTCTTTCTAACTTCACCAAATTCAAGACTACATGGGAAAAGCTTCTTCTGCTCAGGCCCCACATGAGAACAAACCAGAGGCAGATTTGGGTTCACTCAGCTAAGCGAAGTCTTTGTGCTTTCCCTTGGTCCCAACTTCCTGGCTGCAGCCTCAGGAATCCACAGCCTCTCCCATGAACCGACTCAACTCTCCTCCCTTCCTCTGCATACCTCAAGGAGCCATGCGCGCCGGGGTGGGAGGAGGAGGAAGCCTGTGGCTGCCAAGGCCCCTCTGTCTCAAGTGCCTCTTGGGTGTCTCTCGTGCCTGTCACCATCCACTCAGCATGTCTTCGCAGAACTTCTGAGAGCAGGGCCTGACCTCCTGCCACCTCCCAGGCAGGCTCCCCAGCGCCCTGGGCCCTGGCTCCGGCCCACCAGATGTGCCGAAGCAGCCAGCACAGCAGTGAGCCACTGCTCTGGTTACCCCACGATGGTCCCCTGTGCAGATGAGGGAGCAGCAGTTCCACTGAGCAAGCCAGCGCCAGCTCCTGTCCCACCACAAACACACAGATTCTCAGGAACAACCTAGTTTTCTCATCTGTAAATGAGGAGTTGAGGGAAAAAACCTCTTCCAGCACTTAAATTCTATGATCAGAAACTGTCACTACCTTAAACCATCTCCCAAGTACTGTTCATCATGAGTAGCACCTTTGTGTTCCATTTGCTGGTAGCTCTCTTTGCAGATCTCGTCAGATGTTGTGCACAGCTGTGCATGGCTGTAGGTGGTCGTGCATGTCTAAAGGGTTGTGAATGTCTGCATTTGGCTGTGCATGGCTTCCAGAGATTGTGACTGTGCACAGTTGTGCACAGCTGTGCATGGCTGTAGGTGGTC
>NW_012102044.1:2046584-2054983 GCF_000951045.1 Mandrillus leucophaeus | reverse complement strand
TGACTGTGCACAGTTGTGCACAGCTGTGCATGGCTGTAGGTGGTCATGCATGTCTAAATGGTTGTGAATGTCTGCATTTGGCTGTGCATGGCTTCTGGTGATTGTGACTGTGCACGGTTGTGCATGTTTGTGAATGGCTGTACACAGCTGTGCGTGGCTGGAAGTGGTTGCACATGATTGTGCATGGTTGTGTATTCCTGTGAATGACTGTGAATATGCATGGTTGTGCATGTCTGTGCATGTCTGGGAATGATTGTACATAGTTGTGCATGGTTGTGCGTGGTTCCACATGGCTGTGCATACCTGTGCATGACTGAGAATGTTGTAAATGTGCATAGTTGCACAGGACTGTGCCTGGTGGTGCATGGCTTTGCATGGTTTTGCATGACTGTGAATGGTTGCGAATATGCATGGTTGTGCATGGTTGTGCATGGCAGTGCACAGCTGGCAGTGGTTGTACATGATTGTGCATGGTTGTGCATGACCATGAGTGGCTGTGAATGTGCATGGTTGTGCATGGCTGTGCATGGCTGTGCACAGCTGGGAGTGGTTGTACATAATTGTACGTGGTTGTGCATGACCGTGAATGACTGTGAATGTGCATGGTTGTGCATATCTGCACATGGCTGTACATGGCTGGGGGTGGTTGTACATGATTGTGCATGGTTGTGCATGACTGTGAATGACTGTGAATGTGCATGGTTGCGCATGGCTGTGCACAGCTGGGAGTGGTTGTACATGATTGTGCATGGTTTTGCATGACTGTGAATGGTTGTGAATGTGCATGGCTGTGCATGGCTGTGCATGGCTAGGGGTGGTTGTACATAATTGTGCATGACTGTGCATGACCGTAAATGGTGGAAAATATGCATGGTTGCACATGGCTGTGCATGGTTGTGCATGGCTGAATGATTGTGAATGCACAGTTGCACAAGTCTGCACATGGATGGGAATGGTTATATCTGTGAACGGTTGTGCATGGTTGGTTATGTGCAGCTTTGAATAACTGTGTATGGCTGAGTGACTGTACATGGTTGTGCATGGTTGTGTGTGGCTGTGAATTGTCTTAACGGTTCTCCTCATGTGAGCAGGGTTTATGAGCTTCTACGAACACTGTATTTCCTCACATCCTCCAAAATATATGCCACATCTTCATCTCAAACCTTATACTCTCTGTCCCTCTCTCTCTTCCTTTTCTCACTCACTCTTCCTCTCTGTCTCTCATTCTCTCTGCCTCTTCTTTCTGCCTCTCCATAAAAGATAGAAAGCATGTGTACCTTGGTCTGTAACTTAACGAAAGCTCAGTCTCAGAGGCTGTAGGTGTCTGCCAGGTTGCAGAGATGTTATGGGATCCAGTTCAATTGAAACAAAACAAGAACTTTTGCTAACAGCTCTGCTAGAGATGCTTTCTATATTAGATACATGTTGCCAACAACTCAGAAGAAATAAACACGTTTGGTTATAACTAACACGCACTGAGCACTCCGGGGAGCAGGTGCCATGCTAAGCCCTTGACTCAGGTTCTCTCATCTAATCCCAAGAACGCGGTCAGGTGGGTACTGTTGTGATTCTATAGATGGGTTTGCATAGCCAGTGAGAAGTCCAGCAGGAATCTGAGAAAAACGCCCCTGGCAGCAGAGCTGCCGCATGAAACACTGTGTCATGGCCGTCTTAGATCACACCCTCACATCCACACTGCCGGATGAAACACTGTGTCATGGTTGTCTCAGATCACACCCTCACATCCACACTGCCGCATGAAACACTGTGTCATGGCCGTCTCAGATTACACCCTCACGTCCACGCTGCCGCATGAAACACTGTGTCATGGCCGTCTTAGATTACACCCTCACGTCCACGAAGCATTTGAATTTCTCAAGGTTCAAAGTATCTTTCAAATATGTTTTAATAGTGCAAAAACATCCAGTGAATGTTGAGAAATATTTTGGGAATGGGAGCGGTGTTTGTGAAGCTCCTGCCAAGCTGGCTGCGACATAGGGCCTCTGAGTCTTGCTCAAAAAGGGAGTCTGAGGACACTCCCAGTGCAGGGGTCAGGCCTTTCCAGCACCTGGGGGTGAGGATCAGGGGCGTCAGGACCCCAGGCTACAGGGAAGGCCTCACCACGGCAAACTTCCATTCAGAACAATCCTGTAGGTGAAAAGCCTGTTTCTATCTACCAAGGCCAACTCTGTCTTCTTCTGTAAACACAACAGTATTTGTTGGATGGTTTTAGTACACACTGAATTCTCCACTAATGCAACTACTTTGAAAATCGAGAGAAGTCAGTACTTTATGTTGTCGGAATGTTATCCAGTGTTGTTTATCATTGAGGAAAATCATGCCACGGACGGAAAATCCTGTCGTTACTGGCGTATCTGATGCAAAGATAGATAGAATTGTTGGTGTATTGGTCTGTATTTGTAACCATTGCATTCACGAAAATCCTATTAGGATGCGTAAATCCAAATATCTTTAGATAACTTTTTATTTCAAAATACTGAACGTAAAGTCTTCACAACAGGCAGCCGAACGTTGCTTCACTTCTCTGAAACCCGACAGGCTCATGTGAAGGAGGGGCACGTGTTTGTTTACTTCGTTATGTTTGTTCACACTGTCATGCCCAGGTGTTTACATATCGAAATATAGGCCGCTGTCAATTAACGCCCTTTGATTACGGTTTATTTTAATTAATTTCCTATCTATACTATCATTTCTCAGGGCTGTGGATTACTCATACTAGCTGTGACTTTCATTCCAAGGGAAGTGACAACGTGTTTGTCATGAAAGCAGGTGGCATTGGTTTTCGATGGGGTTGGAAACCACAGCTCTGGGGGACACTGCCCTGCTTTTCCCCACATTCGGATGACAGCAAACAGCTATGTGTTCAATGAGGCAGCTCTCTGTGCGCACAGTGGAAAACACACGTGTGTTCTGGGATAAATAAATAAATAATCCCTTTGATAAAGCAGGAAGGCTCTCTACAGCTTTCTCACTCCGCCACTGAAAAGCTGCTAGCTTAATAAAGCCATAAGAGTTTTCGCATTCTGACCCCACAAAGGCAGTGAATAACTAGAACTCTGACTTTTAATCTAAGCTGCAGCATTTGAAGAACAAGGAGCTCTTGAAGGCCTCGATGCCCAGCACCCCCGGCCGCACTCGTCCTTGGGGCTGCGCGCCTGCCAGACGTTCATGATCACAGCACAAGGACAACTTGCTTTTTGAAAAGAGGCCTCAATCTTGTCGCTTAACCCCCAAAACATTCATTATTTTCAGCCAAAGGATAACAAAAGTTATTTCAGAAATTCTTTTCAGCCTCATCTCTGGAGCACACTTCACCTCCTAACTTGCACTGACTTCGTCTCTCCCTGACACTCAGGAGGAGCCAGAGGACCTGGCCCAGCGATCGGAGCCTCGCGGGAAAACAAGGCAGACTATCGGCTGAGGCTCAGAAGAAAAACGTCTTGAAACGCTTCCAGATGTCAGATCGGTGGGCAGCGAGATTAAGAATAAAGGGGACAGGAAAGAATGGCAAGGGTGGCGAGGAAACAAGGCCTTCAGTGACACATGGATGGGGCGTGAGGTTAGCAAACATCAGCAGCTGCTAGAAATCTCCCTGGAGGTGATGATTTCCAGGCCCACTGGAAGGCTGCAGGAGGGTGCATTGTGAGCTGGGAGCGACCAAGGATCCCGGACCCTGGGACCTCCCTGGACGTGCACCCAGAAACACCCAGCCCAGACCCCCAGGGAAGGCCGGATTCAGCAAAGGAGCCCCTCAGCCCTGTCCAGGTGGGGTCCTGGAAAGTTGGGCCCCAAGGCCTGGAAGTCAGGGAATTGCATGGGGGGAGATGGTGGGGAATGGAGACTGGGCCCCAGAGTCTGCCAGGCCTGCAGCCTCAGAGGAGCCTTGGGGAAGCAGCTCTCGCTCACTGAGCTGTCAAAAAGGCATCCGGTGATGTGACCATGACCACTGAGCCGCTGGACCCACCATTGGCCCTCTGTGGCCACCCCAGGCTCCACCTGCCGACAGGGCCCCCACCCATGGCTACCTCGGGAGGATCCGTTTGCCTCCCCTTTAGGGACTCTCCAAGCTCAGCGGCCTCCTTCCCTTGGGCCAGCACAAAACTGTGGAGGGGCAGGGGGTGCCGAGTGCCCGCACCCCTGTCTCACCCCTGTCTCCCCGAGGGGGTTGCAGGCTCCTCACTAGCTGGGAGGGTTCAGATCCATCAGACGGACCTGGCACGGGGTGAAGCTGTGAGGGCAGAAGCCAGAGTCCAGGGGTACAGGGTGACCCAACGCCCAGCACTGGACGCGGAGCCCTACTCACCGGGTCTTCCCAGCTTCGGGGCGGCCGCGCTTTACAGACGAGGAAACGGAGGCTCTGGAGCTTAGGTGGCCTCTGAGGGCACAAGGACGCTGGGACCACCCCCTGCGCCCCAAGGCAGGGCGCTCTGCTGCCTCCCATGCGCAGGCAGACGATCGCCCCAGCACCGCCCTGCAGGAGCTCAACGTCTAGCCCGGGGCAAGGCCGCAGGGGAGGGAAGGGGAGGGAAGGGGAGGGAAGGGGAGGGAAGGGGAGGGAAGGGAGACGGAAGGGGGAGGGGTCACCTGTCCGGCCTTGGGGGTCACACGTGGTGGTGCCTTCAGAAGCCGCAGGTGTTTTCATTCAAATCAAATCAATGTTATATTTAACTTAACTTTAACCAGGTGTGTCATTCAAGGCTAAGCCCGCGTGGGGGAAGGGGGCGTCTGTGGAAAGGTCCAGGTGGAAGTGAGAAAGGGAAGCGGGCACCAGGCCCGGGGCCCCGATCCGAACACCAGCTGTGAGCGTGGCCCACTGGGGGCTCTGCCTGCTGGAGACGGCCACTCACCCCTTTGGCCTCCATCTCAGTCCATTTAGGCTGCTGTCACAAAATACTATAAACTGGGTGGCTTGGAACAAAAATGTGTTTCTCACAGTTTTGGAGGCTGCAAGTCCGGCATCAAGGCGCCGGCGGATCTGGCGTCTGGTTTGTGGACGGGGCCTTCTCACTGGTTCCTCACATGCTGGACGGGTCAGGGAGCTCTCTGGGCCTCTTTGGTCGGGGCACAAATCACATCCGTGGGCACTTACCTTCATGACCATCTGAACTGATCGCCTCCCAAAGGACCCACCTCCGAACACCATCACTGTGGGGCTGAGCATTTCGATTTATGAGTTTCCTGGGGGGCATGAGCTAAGAGCATGGCGGCCCCCACCACGCCTGCTGCGGGCCCCTGGGGGGTCTCCTCATCCTGTCCGCAGCTTGCTCTGTGCCCCTTGCCCTCCGGAGCCCCTCCTGCCTCCTCTCCCTTTCTCTACTCCGCACACGCAGGCAGAGAGAAGAGCTGGCAGTGTGAAGGTGAGGCCGGCACCCACGCAGGGGCACAGGAGCCCACCCCAAGCCGGGCACAGCGACGCTGTGGTCCTGCAGAACGGGCAGCCCTGGGAGCGCTTACGAGGGCCTGGCGCACAGGGCACCTGAGAGCCTCCCCTAATGTGAAGTCATTCCGTGAAGCTCACAGAGCAGGGAAATACACCTGAAAACAAAACCAAACTTGGATGAGATGTCACCTCCAAGGTGAAACGAAATTGGAAAACTTTCCAATGAAAGTATCTTGAAGAGACTTTAGGTTTGTATTAATTTAGATATTGCATGATTATGCTGGTATCTCACCCCCTGCGCAGTGGGGCCCCCTCCTGCTCCAGCGACAGCCCTTCTCCATCACCGTCTCATCTCCGCGCCAGGCAACCGATGACCAGGGGCAGAGCGTCCCTGCTCTGGGGGCCAGATCAGGGTTCACCTCCACTCCTCAACTGAGGAAAGGACACCTTTTTTAAGGTCAAAATTAATTTTTAAATTGCATCAAATTATCTCAAATGAAAACATGTAGGGACATGCACATGGCCCCCTGGCTGTTTCTCAGCACGTGTTAGAGAAGGAGGGCGTCTTCAGCCCAGCCACTGTGATGCTTGTTTCCCACAGTCTCCAGAACAGTGCTTCTGTGTGCTGCGTGGACAGAGACCCAGAGTGTGTTACCTGCTCACATCCCAAATGCCAGGCTCCTTATGCTGAAACGATGACTCTGGCCTGTGTCCTGCTAAGCGCTTGGCACAACTTCGCTCTCGGAATAAAATTAGTCTTTCATTCTTCATCCCAATGGAAATTGCATGGCTGCAGCCTCTCCACTCTCTTAATGGTTTCTTCACTACAAAGGCTCAGTTGAATGACCCTGTCAGCCATCTCCAAGGTTTGGAATTAAATGTACCTAAGTGTAAATCAATAGAAAGGGAATCAAAAACTAAAAGGTTGGATTATTTTTGCAGACCTCTTTGTGCAAAACAAGTTTGCATTGAACCCGGGACCACCTGCGACCCCAGAGCAGCTCCGCCTTCTGGCTTCAGGAGGAGCTTTGATGAGCAAAGATTAATCACAAGATCTATTAAAATGGAATTATGATTTTGACCCACTCACCTCCAAGAGCTGCTGGATAGCAAAATTACAAAATTCAAAACTATAAGTGTTCCATTTTAAACTGCAAGAGATGCTGCCCTGGCAAGCATCTCCTCGGCTCCTCCTCACTCCAGACTCAGGTGACTCCAGTCCTTCATGCAGACATGGACTGTGAATGCATTGCATTCTCAAACAGTGGGACATGCAACAAAGATCCACAGGCATATTTAGAACCCAGTGGAAAGCAGCTCTCAAGGCCACCAGCACTTCCTCCCTCCCTCTAAGTACAGTAGCTCCAAAAACTCTGGAGGTTCCTCTGGCCTGACACCTCTGGCAGGGACCAACCCACCACCTTTGCCAGTCTGTGCTGGTGCTAAAACTCAGACCTGCCAGCCCACTACCTCGTCTACAAAACCAGTTTTTAATTTCCTCTTAGACACCAATGCCTGGTAAATTATTAGCACACATTTCTTCCAAGAGTGTTTCATGTTTCAATAGTAGCCCCCATAACACAACATGTTAAGCAAAGGAAGAACTTTCTGACAGTAAAAATGCAGCCACCTGAGCCAATCAGAAGGCTTCTTTGTGCCTCAGGTTGTAAGGAGCTGCACCTGGATGGACATCTCTGGTTGGTTCTATGGACCACTGCCAGATTTCCAGTGGTCAGCAGGAGCCCACAGAAGATGGCAGAACTAATATTCTATTCCAAACATTCACAAACCAAAGTGCCAAAGCTGTAGGCTTGTATTCATTCTGCATTGCTGTAGGAAATGCGAGTTTTGCCTTCAGCTTCAGTAACGCTGAAGTCTGGGTGAATAGGCGCTGGATGCTTAATTTCAGAGTCGAAGGAAACAGTAGCTCAGAAATTGTTTCAAGGCTACAGGTGGGCTGTTCAGAGAGTCAGCAAGTGAGAAAAAGCTTTCACTCATTCATCACAAAATTTAATGGTAGTCAGAGTGAACCTTTTTTGCTAAGTTGACCTTATCTGTAAAACATGTGAATGATAGATATCTTTGAATGTTAAAAAAAACAACAAAAAAAAAAACAAACAAACAAACTGACATGTTCTACCTTTTATCTGGAACCTCGGAGTTCTGGAATGCACCCGTCTAAATGAAGGCTAGAAAAGAGCTTGGGAGATGTGGGGGAGTGAAAGAAAGTAAATGGAGAATTTGGGGTCGAAAAGAAAAAAGTATGTGTGTGTGTGTGTTGTAGGTGCGTTGTGGTTGTGTGTATGTGTGTGTATGTGTATATGTATGTGGTGTGTGTATATTTTCTGTGTGTGGTGTGTGTATGTGTATGTGGTATGTGTATGCATGTTGTGTGTGGTGAGTGTGTATGCAAGTGTATGTGTATGTGTGATGTGTGTGTGTGTGTAGGATGTGCATGTGTGCGTGTTGTGTATAGTGAGTGTACATGCATGTGTATGTGTATGTGTGATTATATATGTGTGTATATCTGTGTATGTGTGTATTGTGTGTGTGGTGAGTGTGTGTATATGTGTTTATGTGTGTGGAATGTGCATGTTGTGGGGGAGCATACATGTATGCATATGTGGTGTGTGTGTGTGTAGAATGTGCATGTGTGTTGTGGGGAGTGTACATGCATGCGTATGTGTGATGTGTGTATGTGTGGGTATGTGTGTACATGTGTGTAGAATGTGCATGTGGGTGTTGTGTGTGAGTGTACATACATGTGTATGTGTTTCTGTGTGTGTGTACAATGTGCATGTGTGTTGGGGGTGTACATACATGTGTATGTGTGATGTGTGACGTGTGTGTGTAGTGTATTCGTAGGGGAGGATGTTTACGTGTTGTGTGTGGTGTGTATATGCATGTGCATGTGTGATGTGTGACGTGTGTGTGTGTAGTGTGTATGTGGGGGGATGTTATGTGTTATGTGTGGTGTGTATATGCATGTGTATGTGTG
>NW_012102044.1:2010614-2040443 GCF_000951045.1 Mandrillus leucophaeus | reverse complement strand
ATAACGAAATGACTGGATCTCTATGTTTTGAAACAGAACCCCTTATGTTTGGAAAATGATGTTCTTCCTGTGGACATCGGGATTTCTGTGCCCTGCAGTACAGTGATGGGTCTGCCACAACCTGATATTTCTCCGAGAATAACTTCAGGTTAAAAAACACATTCATAGTAAGGTGAAGGTCTCAGCAAATGTGAAATAACATCTCACTGCCAGTTCCCACATCCCAGGCAAAAATTCCTTTAAGTTAATTATACATTATCTGAACTAGTGTGTACATGTTCAGTCTCTTCATATCTGTACACATCTTCTAGCACTTTTGTTCTGATTTCTAAAGAACCTTGACTAATTCACTTTAGCAAGAAGCTAATCCCGCACTGTAGGGCTAAGTATAAAACAAGTGACATTCTCAAATGGGTGACAGAAACGTGCAGGCGGGGATCATTAAGTACTCATTAGCCACGTGCCGTCACGTTAACCACGGGGTGTCGCACCAATTTTCTCTTCTTTGTCATGAGCCAGCACTATCCCCCTTTCATGGAGTACCACCACGGCGAATGGTGCCCACACCTCCCGCCTGCCGCTCTGCTTGTCACACAGTGGCCCCGAGCTGCATTTCCATGGCCACAGTCTTAGGAGTCCACTCAGAAAAGACTGTTACCTGGGCCTGTTGGTAACAGTGGTATGTAATTGAAATGGTCAAGTACCAGAAAAAATATATTTTTTCAGACTATTCAATGTATACAAGTGTTAGAGCCATGTGTGAAAATAGTCATTTTATTTCAACTCATGATTTTAGAATCTTAAAGATGGCCGTATAACCCAGACATTTAGGATTCCCAGGTTTGTTTTTATTTTCATTTTTTAATAATTTCCATTTAATTTTAGATTTGAGGGCACACGTGCAAGATTGTCACATGGGTATACTGTGTGATGCTCACAGACTGAGGATAGTATCCAAGTTACTTTTTCAGCCCTTGCCCCACTTTCTCCCTCCCACTTCTAGTCCTCCTCAGTGTCTGTTGTTGCCATCCTTATGTCTATGAGTACCCAAAGTTTAGCTCCCGCTCATAAGTGAGAACATACGGTATTTGGTTTTCTGTTCCTGCATTAATTTGCTTAGGGTGATGACTTGTGGCTGCATCCATGTTGCTGCAAAGACTATGGCTGCATAGTATTCCTTTATGTAAATGTACCACATTTTCTTTATCCAATCCACCACTGATGGGCACCTAGGTTGATTCCATGTCTTTGCTACGGTGAATAATGCTGCGATGAACACACGCACACATGTGTCTCTTTTGTAGAATGATTGTTTTCCTTTGGATATATACCCAGTAATGGGATTGCTGGGTCAAATGGTAGTTCTGTTCTAAGTTAAGAAATTTCCAAACTGCCTTCCACAGTGGCTGAACAATTTACATTTCCACCAACAGTGCATGAGCATTCCCTTTTCTCTGCATCCTCACCAACATATGTTGTTTTTTGTTTGTTTGTTTGTCTTTGTTGTTGTTGATTTTTACTTGAATAATGACCATTCTCAGGTCCACCTACATTAAAAATGGCCCTAAAATAAATCAGTTGAAGAAATTACATCCCAAAGATTCTTGATTTTTTCCTAGGTGAATTTTGAAGTCTTCATCAGCATATCCATATTAAAAGGAGATGACAGAAGCCAAAATAAAAGAATTATGGGCTGATAGGACAACTGGATTAAAATAAGCATCAGTTTCATTAAACAGGACTAACTTGAAAATAAATCTTTTGAAGACAAATTTTTATCCAACTCTCTAAATAAAGTCACCTTGATGGACAGTGGAAGAAATCACACCACGGAACTCCTTGAATAAAAACTTACTGACTTTAAAAATAATAATAATAATAATAATGGCCATTCTGACTGGTGTGCAATGGCATCTCATTGTGGTTTTGAATTGCATTTCTCTGATGATCAGGGATGTTGAGCATTTTTTCACGTTTGTGGGCCACTTGCATATCTTCTTTTGAGAAATGTCTATTCATGTCTTTGGCTACTTTTTTCGTGGAGTTATTTGATTTTTGCTTGTTTAATTCATTAAGTTTCTTATAGACTCTGGATATCAGACCTCTGTTGGATGCATAGTTTGCAAATATTTTCTCCTATTCTGTAGGCTGTCTGTTTACTCTGTTGATAATTTCTTTTGCTATGAAGAAGCTCTTCAGTTTAATTAGGTCTCACTTCTCATTTTTTGTTTTTGTTGCAATTGCTTTCGAGGACTTAGTCATAAATTATTTCTCAAGGACAATGTCCAGAATGGCATTTCCTAGGTTTTCTTCTAAGATTCTTACGGTTTATGGTCTTATATTTAAGTCTTTAATCTATCTTACATTGACTTTTGTATATAGTGAACGGTAGGGGTCCAGTTGCACTCTTCTGCATATAGATAGCCAGCTATCCTAGGAGCATTTATTGAATGGGGTGTCCTTTCCCTGTTGCTTATTTTTGTCAACTTTGTTGAAGATCAGGTGGCTGTAGGTGTGCAGCTTTATTTCTGGATTATCTGTTCATTCTTTTGGTCCATATGTCTGTTTTTGTAAGTACCATGCTGTTTTGGTTACCATAGCTTTGTAGCATAATTTGAAGTCAGGTAATGTGATGTTTCCAGCTTTGTTTTTTTTTTTTTGTTTTTTGTTTGTTTGTTTGTTTGTTTCTGCTTAGGATTGTTTTGATGTTTGGGCTCTTTTTTTGGTCCATGTGAATTCTAGAATAGTTTTTTTTTTTTAATCTAATTCTGTGAACAATGACATTGCTAGTTTGAAAGGAATAGCATTGAATCTGCACATTGCTTTGCGCATCATGGCCCTTGTAACCATATTGATTCTTCCAAGCCATGAGCATATTTTTCCATTTGTTTGTGTTACCTATAATTTCCTTCAGCAGCATTTTGTAGTTATCTTTGTAGAGATCGTTCACCTCCCTGGTCAGATGTATTCCTCGGTATTTTATTTTATTTTTTGTGGCTATTGTGAATGGGATTATGTTCTTGATTTGCTCTCAGTTCAAATGTTATTGGAAATACTTCTGAATTTTGTATGTTGACTTTGTATTCTGAAATTTTTTACTGAGGTCATGTATGAGTTCCAGAGCCTTTTGACAGAGTCTTTGGGGTTTTCCAGGTATCAAATCGCATTAGTGAGGAGAGATAATTTGACTTCCCCTTTCCCTGTTTGGATGCCTTTTATTTCTTTCTCTTGCCTGATTTCTCTGGTCAGGACTTCCGGGATTCCCAGTTTTAATTCTTAGTCACTCTTAGTTCCAACAATTGTAGCATGGACAACTATGAATTTATGACTGTACTCCACCAAGAATGTCTAGGCATTTAACCATGCTGTCTGCATTCAGTAGCTATCAGGAATAAGAGCTGTTAGACTTGAGCAAACGTATTGGTGGGAACGTGGCTGGGAAACGTCTTTAAAGTTTCTTTAACCCTGCTTCCCTGTTTGTCCTGCCAGCTAATGATATTTTTTGAAAGAAAAACTGAATTTAAACTCTGCTAACAGAGGCCTAACTCCATAGCAATGTGTTTTACAAATAGTAGGTCTTGATAAACATTTGTAGCACAGTTTTATATCTAACTCATGATCAACAATTTTCTCCTAGTTTTCCAATTAATAATTCTATGTAAGCAAATTTTTTTTCTTTCACTGTGATGTGATTCCATCATCATACAATGTATTTTGTATTTGATTTTGCCAAAATTATTTCTTAAAGCAACATTGGATTTCATATTTGAATTCAATAAACTAATACAAAATGGAGCCTGAATATATGGAATTGGTCTCAGTGAACACACTTGCCCAGATTTTCCAGGCAAGTCTTGGCCATCTTGGGAAATTCTGCCATTTTGTGCTACTGGTTTCACAGCCAGTAGTGGCCAATATACTGGATTGTATCACATGCAGAAATCTACAATTAATCTGATTTCATGTAACCTGATCCTCTCAGTAAACATACTCCATAAGAAAACAAGGAAAAGGAAGGAAGGAAGAAAGGAAGGAAGGAAGGAAGGAAGGAAGGAAGGAAGGAAGGAAGGAAGGAAGGAAGGAGAGATGGATGGTAGGTATAGAACGCTTTTAGGTTTTCCTACTCAAGCAAATCTTTTGCTTTCCCAGAAGAAACAGCATTCCCCCTTGGCATTTCACTTTTGTCACCAGCACTTAGAATTTCTAGTAGAGGGACCTCTGGAATGCAGAGCTATTATGGACCATTGAGGTCAAGGTTGATGCATCCAAGAAGGTGCCCTGCATTTTCTTGCTGGTCTTCACAGACTCCTCCTGTGGACCCTCCCTGGGCAGGAAGTGTCATTGGCCACGATCCTGCTGTGACCCTCCATTCAGCATCCCGGTTCTTTCTGCCTTTTAAAGCATCAGCATAATGTCTCTACAATTAATCTGTAAAGCAGCAGAACTTTGTGATTCTGACACAGTTAATCGCTCCCAGTATCTCTATTTAAAGCTTTCTAAAGACAAAAGTAAAGAAGACAATTATACAGATTGCAGAGACCAGAGTAAGATGAGCTTGGAGAGAAAGAGAAACTCAGAGAGCCAACAACAATATAACATAAACAGTTCAGCAAATAACAGTGCAATTTCCCAGCTAATAGAATGGTTTAACACCTGAATACATTCACATGCCTGATTAAGCACTAACAACATACACCCATAAAGGAAGATTATAAGTTGTAATATGCCTTTGCAAGAAGCAGCATATTAACCACTATTTGTATACTTCGCCAATTACATTCCTTTAATTCTTTCGTTTAGAAAACAGTTTACATTATAATAGCCAGCATCACTTCTGTTTTTAAAACAATTGGTTATATGTATATTGCCAAATTATGGGTCTATGGGACATTTTCATAAGAGAAAACAATTGCCAACGTGCCTGGAGAAGGATCTTTAACTGGAGAGTCTGGTGACATACGGATGCATGGCCATTCCTTCTTGCTATGCCAATGCTTCCCAGTGGATTGAACAGCCCATTTTTTCTTCTCAAGTTTTCTGCGAGCAGAGATTTGTCTTGCAGACATGAAACCCAGACAGCGTGGGCCTGTCCAGCTCCCTTCTTGCTCCCTGTGTGCACTGTCCAGGAGCCCAGCTCTCCCAGGCCACTGCACCCACCAGGGTCTACATGCTGGTTTGTCGCCAGCTATTCCATGGCAAAGGCCTCCAACACACCTTCCCTACCCAAATCCCAGCACACTGCTGGTCCCACACAGCTCAGCATCTGGCCTGCACAGGGTCTCCCCTGGGACCCAAACGTGTCAGAAACCAAGATGCAATCAGCAACAGCAACAGAGCCTTGGAGACAAAAGCCAAACCAGTGAAAAGCACCACCATTCAGACCAGAGCAAGCCAGGCACTCCCTCCTTGTGATGAGCAACAGGAAACTCCAGGTGGAGGCAGGAGGAGCCTGGGCGGTGTTGGGGCTTGGAAGGCCATACCCCAGAGCCTGGCTGGGACCTGCTGAGAGGCCCTGTCTCCAAATCAGGGCCACCTGGCCTGGGCGCCAGCCCCTCCCAGGTGCTGGGAGGGGCTCTCTCTGGAATTCCTTGTCTGCCTACCAAGGCAGCTTCAATGCAATTGTCTTACATCTCCCTCCTTGGGAATCTCATCAATGGCCAGGGAAGCTCAACCACCTGGGAAGGGAAGGAACAGGGGTTCCCCACACCCTGACTTCTCATCTGTTCTTCCAAGGGCAACTTCAAGGGAGGTTTTGGGGGACTTGATCTGCATAGTGAGGCGACCTTTATTCCTGTGCAGCTCCATCCCCCACCTTCCTGCCTCCACCTCCCGGGGCCATTCGCTTTTCCATGATGATTTATTGCCCCTCAGAAGAACTTCCCACCCTCACCAACCCCCCGCTCCCCTGTGGGAAAGGACACATCAGCCTCTGCACCGTGCAACACATCCGGGAAATTCCTGAGATTTCCGCCCAGGCACAGTCATGAACTGCATGTCCTTTTCTCTGATCGATCCACCCTTTATCCGCTGATTTTGGACCAAACCTTCAGAGGGCGGGTGAAGGGGAAGTGAGCCCACAGAAAGGTGGGCACAGCCAGGGAGCCACCCCAGGCAGGTGCAGCCTAAGCTTTGGTTCTAAGTGGAGAAGCTGAGCCTGAGAAGTGAGGTCTGGCAGGGCAGGTTGAGTTGGCATGGACCTAGGGAGGGTCCTGCCCCATGGCCACACACCAGCAATGCCGCTACCAGGGAAGCCACAGAGGAGGGGCTGGGCCCAAAGAGGGTTGAAGGGTTGTGCTTTGAAAGCCAAGTTCGAGGTCAGGGACCGTTGGCACTGAGGGATCCCAGGGCTTCACAGACCTGCTCAAAGGAACACAATTTCTCCCAATGTCCTAGGAAAGTACAACAGCAGAGGGAGGGGCTTAGCCCCAGTCTAACAGCTTAGAAAGGATGCCAAGACAATAAACAAGCAAGCCACCATTCCATGCATTAACTTACTGCTATCAACTGGATTCTGTGCCCCGAAATGCATGTGTTGGCGCTCTAACCTCCAATGAGATGGTATTTGGAGCTGGTACTTTAGGAGCTAATTAGGTTTAGATGAGGTCATGAGGGTGGGGTCCCCATAATGGGATTCCTGTCTCCATAAGAAGAACAGCCCAGGGTCCTCTCTCTGCCACGTGAGGACACAGCAAGGGGGCTGCTGTCTGCACATCACGGAGAGAGCCCTCACCAGGAACTGAATCTCCCAGCACCTCGATCTTGGACTTCCAGCCTCCAGAACTATAGGAAATCAATGTCTATTGATTAAGACACACAGTCTGCGGTATTTTGTCCCACAGCCTGTGATGACTGAGACACTCACTTAACACCATAAAGGGGTGTGGTAAGAACATAACACGAAGGGCCCAGCTCCACCCTCCCTGCACCCACATCTGTGTCTTCCCACTTGGGGCTTGTGCCCAGCTCCACCCCTTAGCCCTGGCTGAGCCCCGTGCATCGTGGTTTGTAAACAAACCATCAGAAGCTGGGAAGTATTCACGCCCAAGTCCTGATGGCCCCTGCTCCTTTTCCACCATGGTCATGAGAACGTGCTCAAGCCAGCCTGCGGGGAGAGGCACACAGTCTGTATCTCCACAACCCCAGACGAGAACCAACTGCCATAAGTGAGTGAGAATAACTGAGTGAGCCCAGCCCAGACCTGAAGAACTGGCCAGCTCAGCCCAACCAACATTGCTGGCCACAGGCTTAAGCCACTGAGTTTTGGAGCGGTTTGCCATGCAGCATTATGGTGAAAACAAATGGCTTAGACTTGTGGGAGCTATCAGCTTAGAGGCTCAGAGGGGTATTTGACTTGTCAGAGGTCATCAGCTAGTAAACCACTGGCCAGGAATTAAATCGAGCTGGCGTGACCATGCTGAGTGCTTAGCCTGGTGCACACTGCCTCCCACAGCCTAACCCACCACGGACACACGTCCTGCAAGCATGCGCTCATAGACATGCACGGATTGGACTAGAGGAAAATAGGAGCTGCCTCTGCTTCCCTGCTATTCCCACTAAGGACAACAGAAAGCCCCGGACACTGCCCACAAGACAAATAGAAGTCTTAGAGAGCTGGAAGGAAGAAGGTAAACCCACTGGGGACCTTGGATCGAGGAATTGCCCAGCAGGGAGTTCCCTGGGTTTTCCTTTTGCCTCATGTCTCCCGAGTGGGTGCTGGAGAAGCTGGCAGCACAGAGATGGCCATGGATTCAGACCAAAAAAAGACTCCGGAAAAGCCTACCCTCTGCAGCCACAAGACCAAGGAAGCAGCAGCCCTGCAGGACACAGTAACTTCTCTCCTCCAGCCAAACACCACAGAGCTGTGGCCCTGTCCCCACCCCTCCAGCAGAAGTCAAGTGGGGAGCCTGGACTTCTGCCCTCAGCACACTGTCACGAGATGCCCCAAACCCCTCTTTGGGTGGCATGGGAACAGGCTCACGGAGGGGAACTTGGACTTCCACCCCCAGCTGGTGGTAGCAAGGCCCATTCCCCTCCCCACCAGGATGGTGACAAGAGAGGCAGCACAAAGTGAGAACTCTCATCACCCCCCAGCTGTCATGAGGCCACCACCCCTGTAGTTTCACCTGGGGCCATGTGGGACCAGTAACGAGGCACTCCTGCTCCACCTGCTGCCAGCGGTGCAGAGGTGTCCCACTGTGCCAGTATCTATGAGGGCAGAGAAGGAAGCTGGACTTCCACTCCCAGCATGACAGTGACACGATGGCACCTGCCCTCACCCAGGGTCAGAGAAACCTGCTAAATGGCAAGATGCAGGTAAGATGCAGAGTCTCACAATAGGATGTACAAACTGCCCAGGTTTCCATCAAAAATCACTTGTCATATCAAGAACTAGGAAAATCTCAAATGGAACAAGAAAAGACAACTAACAGAGGCCAACACCAAAATAACACAGACATGAGAATTATCTGACAAGGCTGTTAAAGCAGTGATCATAAAAATGCTTCAACAAACATTTACAAACACTCTTGAAACAAATGAAGAAATAGAAATTCTCAACAAATTAAAGGTTTCAGCAAATAGTAAAAAATTAAAAAAAGAACCAAATGGATATTTTAAATCTAAAAATACAATATCTGAAATTCTAAAAATCACTAGATGGGATCAATAGCAGCATAAAAAGACAGAAAAGAATCAGTGATGCAAAGATAAAATAATATAAATTTCTCAGTGTAATCCACTATATCAGCACACTAAAGAAAAAAGAATTACATGATCATACATATTCACGCAGGAAAGAAAATGACAATTGTTTCCAAAATGATACACAGATTTAACACAATTTTCATCAAATTCCAGCTCTTCTTTTGCAGGTACAGACAAGATTATCCTAATATGTAACATAGAAAGTCAAAGGAAGAGGAGTCGATAAAACAGTTTTGAAAAATAATACTAAAGTGGAAGCAATTGCCCTTCCCATTTCCCAGACTTTCGTCTCGCCTCAGCAGTCAGGACAATACGGCACTGGAGAGGCATAGACACGTAGATTAACCAAACAGCAGAGAGAGCCCAGAAATAGCCCCACACACGCATGGCCAGCTGGTTTTTAACAAAAAGCCGAAAGCAAGTCAATGGAAGAAGAACAGAGCACCAGTTTAAATGTAAGTCTTATCACGGAAACATCCAGCATAATTTTTTTTTTTTTTTTTTTTTTTTGAGACAGAGCTTTGCTCTTGTCACCCAGGCTGGAGTGCAATGGTGCATCGTGGCTCACTGCAACCTCCACCTCGCAGGTTCAAGTGATTCTCATGCCTCAGCCTCCACAGTAGCTGGGATTACAGGTGCGTGCCACCATGCCCAGTAAATTTTTGTACTTTTAGTAGAGACAAGGTTTCACCATGTTGGCCAAGCTCGTCTCGAACTCCTGACCTCGGGTGATCCACCCGTCTCAGCCTCCCAAAGTGCTGGAATTACAGGTGTGAGCCACTGCACCGAGTCCAGAATAATTTTTGACCAAATGTCTGGGTACCAGCCAAGCTGACATACATTTAATCATCGCAGGACCCAGTGGAATCACAAGGTCTTTATAAATCAAGAGAAAGGCAGAAGGCAGAACTGGAGATGGGGAGACTTTGCTACTGGAGAAATGTGGGCAGCCTCCGGATGGTAGAGAAGATGAGGAGCCAGATTCCCCAGAGCCCCAGAGGAAATGCAGCCGACAGCACCCTGGCTTTAGTCTCGAGGCCCAATTTGGACTTCCGGCTTTCAGAACTGGTAAGAGAATGAATCATTGTTGTTCTCAGGCACTAAACCTGCAGGAATTTGTTAGAGAAGCAACAGGAAACTAGTTCAGGTGTGAACAGACATGTTGCCGAGAGGGTGCACAGGTGGCAAGCATGCAAGATGTGAGCGTCGCCAGCCGTTGGGGAAATGCAAATTAAGGTCACAAGAGATTGCCACCACACTCCTATTAAACAGCTGAAGTGCAAATACAGCCAATAGCACATAGGGACAAGGACAGTGAGAAGCCGGATTTCACATATGTTGCCGGTGGCCATGTAAAATGAAAGAGGGACTCAGGAAATAGTTGGGCACTTTCCTGAAAAACTGAACCTACACTTGCCACACGACCCAGCAATTGCACTGCTAGGCATGCACGCCGGGAGAGCGAAAACTTACGTCCACACAAAACCCATACACAGTTGTCTATATTAGCTTTATTTGAAACAGCCTCAAACTAGAAAGCACCAAAGAGTTCTTCAACATAAGAACAGGTAAGCAAAGCGTGGTACAGTTATGCCACGGAATGCCTGCCGCTCAGCCATGAAAAGGAACTGTCAATGCAGCCAGCAACTTGGATCAATGTCGAGGGCATTATGCAGAATGAAAGAAAAGTCCATCTCGGAGAAACCACCCTTCTGTATGATATTCTCACACGACAAAATTACATACAAGGAAAACAGATGAGTATGTTGGGAGCAAGCCCCCCAAAATCTGGCCATAAACTGGCCCCAAAACTGGCCATAAACAAAATCTCTGCAGCACTGTGACACGTTCATAATGGTCCTAATGCCCAGGCTGGAAGGCTGTGGGTTTACAGGAATGAGCGCAAGGAATACCAGGCCCGCCCGGGGTGGAAAACCGCTTAAAGGCATGCTTAAGCCACAGACGTTTACGCTTAAGCATGAGCGATCCGTGCCTTAAGGACATGCTCCTGCTGCAGTTAAGTAGCCCAACCTATTCCTTTAATTCAGCCCATCCCTTCATTTCCCATAAGAGATACTTTTAGTCAATTTAATATCTATAGAAACAATGCTAATGACTGGCTTGCTGTTCATAAATATGTGGGTAAACCTCTGTTTGGGGCTTTCAGCTCGGAAGGCTGTGAGACCCCTGATTTCCCACTTTACACCTCTGTATTTCTGTGTGTCTTTAATTCCTCTAGTGCCGCTGGGTTACGGTCTCCCCGACCGAGCTGGTCTTGGCATGAGTGCTGGCAGGGGGAGGACGTATAGGGCAGTGTGACGGAGATCTCATGGATGTGGAACAAATGCAGCTGTGGTTACACAAATCTACGCACGATAAAATGACAGAACCACACACGTGCATTTCCCCAATAGAAAAAGTCCCTGATGTATGAAGCTTCATCTCACAACTGTCTGACTTTATGACGAAACAAAAGCCATCCACATTCAGCAGAAACCGCACTGTGAGTTTTGACCCTTTCCTGGGCTACTGATACTCCCTTGCCCTGTGGGGCAGCCAGGTGCAGCCCCAGTCAGCCAGGGAATCACGAAAGTCAACAGCCCGCTCTGTGTATTGCTAGAGATTTTTGGATACTCTGTTTTGTGTTTTCACATCCCATCATGTCTACAAAATACTGTGTACAGTATTCAACACTTTAGTATAAAATAGGCTTGATGTGAGATGATTCACCCAACCATGGGCTAACGTAAGTGTTCTGAGTAAGTCAGGCTAGGAATCTCTGGTTAATCTGGTAGGTTAATCACCTAAACTACCAACTATGATTAGGTGTATTGAATGCATTTTTGACTTGTGATATTTTCAACTTATGATGGGTTTTTCAGGAGGTAACCTCATCATAAGTTGAGGGACGTCTGTAATGTTATTTTGGTCTGTCTTTTGCTTGATAGTTCTTTATATGTATATATCAAGGAATTTCAAGAAATGTGTATATATATTTAAATATATACTTATTTATTTAAATATATGTAATTATTTAAACATAGGTACTTATTACTTATTTTATATATACTTATTAAATATATCATATATTTAAATATATACTTATAAATAATATATAAATATATATATTTTTAGCGTGCAACAAAAAACAGAAGGAACTGTGACATATTAATCTATTTTGCCCATTTGCACTTACCTGGTTTTGCTACTGTACTAAGTTACGTAGAATGTAAACATGGGGTAAACTGAGCAAAGGGCATGCAGGACCTTCTTGTACATTTCTTTGCAACTTCCTGTGACTCTGTCATCATTTCATAATTAAAAGGCTTTTAAAGAGCATGAATAATTAGCCAGTGTGGTGGTGCGTGCCCGTGGTTCCAGCTACTCAGGAGGCCGAGGCAGGAGGATCTTTTTAATCCGTCAAGGCTGCACTGAGCTGTTATCGCACCACCACACTCTAGCCCGGGTGACAGAGTGAGACCCTGTCTCAGAAAAAAACAAAAAGAGCATGAATAAAGTTACCCAAATCTTCTAAAACTGTAACTTGAAACTTGGGTCCTTTCTGAAAAAATAAAGGTTTAAAAAACTAGATAACATGAGCATTGGAATCTGGAACCACTTTGGGCCCTAAAGGGCTGATGCTAGTGAAGTTTGGCTCCAGGGTTGCACAGATTGAGGTTCTGCCCCACCCCACCCCCCAGCAAACAAGGAAATGGAGTGCAGCCTCAGTCCGCGGCATGGACCTTGGTTCACTACATTTAACAAAATCCCAGCAGAGGCCCCGCTATTCCTGCAGAGATTGTCCCGCTCCACACACATACTTGTTCCTCCTTCGCACCACTCACCCCAGCACCACCAGACTCAGCCCTCAAACGCTTGCTCAGAGCAGGGTGTACAGGAGAGTGGGGAGGAAACAAACTGAGCCTTAAAAAGTTGGAGGAGGGACAAGTAGTTGCTCACCACTTTTCCCAGCAACCAGAACATCTGGGAGAACTTTCCAAACACGAGCGAGATGAGAAGAAAAACATGGCAATTCTGCAAACATACTAAAACAGATCTCTATAAAATAAAGGAATACCAAGCAAAAGACACATCAAAATAACAACACAAAAGAAAACCAACTCTAAAGGCAGAAAGCTATGGAATAACCGGCAAGCTATAGAAAAGCTCAAAGGTGAGATTTTACACACACAAAATAGAATTGGATGAAAATGAAGTTACTGAAATACATTGAGGACCTAAAATGTTATAAACAGCGATGATATAATGACAGAAGCAGCAAGAAACAAAATAAATACCTCTAGAAATTATTACCACAGATAAGAACATAGTGAATACAGATTTTTTTTTTTGAAGACAAGAGGGTTATAGCAATTAAGGAAAAGCTAATGGTTAAGGAAGACAGCTAATGGTTAAGGACCATCTGGAGAAGGTCCAGTGTAACAAAACAGGTGCCCCAGGGTAGAGAACCAGAGAGATGGACTGATGACATATTCAAAGACATGAGATTAAAAAGTACCTGAAGTGAATAAAGATTGGGTCTGCAGATCAAAAGGACATACCTTCTTCCTGGGAAGTTTAACGGAGAACAGAAACGCCAAGGTAAATCCTAATTCAGCTGCTTAAAACATCGGTCTTCACACAGCCAAAGCAGATCATCTGCAAGGGGGGGTCCATCTCAGGTGGCCCACAGAGCACTCCACACAGCACTCAGGATCTGCAACGGGGAAACTGTAACAACTCTTGCGGGAGGAGGACTGACCCGTGAATATTGTTTCCCTCCCTGTCACTGTTAGATTCTAAAGTCAACAACCTACGTTCTCAGGTCTGAAGACGTCCTGGGAAAGAACATCCCTGAGCTCTTCTTAGGGGAAACAAGAAGTTCATGGCCAATTAGCACTGAATCAAAAGAAAACACACACACAGTGAGTAGAAGGGAAGTGAGAGGAAGGGAGAGTGAAGCCGTCCTCCTATTTCAGATCAGGAAGTTCGCTGTTGCTGTGTAAAAGTGAAACGTGTACATGTTTTAAAAAAATGCATTGACTCCAAATACCTACGTTTTTCCCCAGAGTCTCCCCTCCTCTCCTTAGAAAGAGCTCTGAGCAACGAACGACTCATAGTGAGGAAATACTGGACGTTCATCGGTTCCTTCAGTTGTGCTTCAGGTTTTTTTCCCTCCATTAAATCTGAGTAAATTTGATGAATTATTTTTGTTGCAGGAGGGAGGTGGTGTGTTCCCACCTTTATGACCTTATGTCCATCCATCCCACAGGTGTTTGCACCCACAGAAGAGCTCCTCACACCATGTCTATCTTCCCACGCACTCAGCAGCCTGTGCACGTAAACATAAATGGAGAGGCGTCTGCCACGATGTTAACCTGATGTTCATGGTGGTCATGGCTGCGGGGCAACTGGGGTCATTTTTAAATTTTCACCTTTTTATAGTTTCATCGCTTAAGTTCTCTACAGTGAGTAAGCATGATTACAGTATTTATAAAAACAAAAACATGATTTTTCAAAAGCTAAAAACATCAAAGGCAAATATTCTAAGATACTAACAGTGTTAATTGTGGACAGTGGAACTAAGTATGTTTGCATTTTTCTTGTTTTGTTTTGGTTTTTCTGTGTGTGTGTGTGTGTGTGTGTGAGAAATGGGGTCTCACTCTGTTGCCCAGGCTAGAGTGCAGTGATACAATCACAGCTCACTACAGCCTCTACCTCCCCAAGGTCAGGTGATCCTCCTACCTCAGCCTTCTAAGTAGCTGAGACTACAGGTGCATGCCACCACACCCAGCTAATTTTTGTATTTTTAGTAGACACAGGGTTTCACCGTATTGGTCAGGCTGGTCTCGAACTCCTGACCTCAGGTGATCCACACCTCCTAAAGTGTTGGGATTACAGGCATGAGCCACCGCACCCAGCTTTTTAAAAATGTTTTTCTGAGATACAGTCTCACTCTGGTGCCAAGGCTAGAGTGCAGTGGCACAATCACAGCTCACTACAGCCTCTGCCTCCCCAAGGTCAGGTGATCCTCCTACCTTGGCCTTCTGAGTAGCTGGGACTGCAGACATTTACCACCATGCCTGGCTACTTTTTGTATTCGTTGTAGAGATGACGTTTTGTTCTGTTGCCCAGGCTGGTCTTAAACTCTCAGGCTCAAGAGATCCACCCACCTCGGCCTCCCAAAGTGCCGGGATAACAGGTGTGAGCCACTGGACCTGGCCTTGCATTTTTCTTTTAATTTTTAAAATGTTTACATTTCCAAAAATTAAAATGATAATAATAATAAGTGATAATAAATGATAAAAATAAGGAAAGCCAGTTTATTTAAAAAGAGCCATAAACAGTTCTTTCCTCTTTCCCCTGGAAGATGCAGGAAACAAATCTCTACTGGCATATGACAGAGACAATCTCTCAACTGAAATGCAACCATGGAGAAGAAAACTTCTAGGAGTCATACGCCGCTGCTATGACAGTTATGCAAATGAATTAAAGTCCCCATTCAAAGAAACTGGTATAAATAGATTAATTTATTAAATTCCCTTCTGGTTTTAATGTTGCATGCAAATACAAATGCAAAGGGAATTATGTGTAAAATTGTTGCTAAAAGACAGCAGAGAATAAGAAAAATAAATTTACCATCAACCTCCCAAGGGTTGGTGAGAGATTCTCCAAACCCGAATCTCATAAAGCAACTGATTAAAAACACATACCAGACACTCCAGCCTCTTCTTTCCAATTAGCTAAGCAAATCTATGAAACAAGGTAGGCAGAGCTCTGTGAACTAAGCCAGTCTCACTACTATACATACATATATATATATAATTGTGTTGTTGTGGTTTTTTTTTTTTTTTTGAGATGGATTCTTGCTCTGTCGCCCGGGCTGGAGTGCAGTGGCACAATCTCAGCTCACTGTAAGCTCCGCCCCCCAAGGTTGCGCCACTATCCTGCCTCAGCCTCCCAAGTAGCTGGGACTACAGACGCCCACCACCACGCCCGGCTAACTTTTTTGTATTTTTAGTAGAGACAGGGTTTCACTGTGTTAGCCGGGATGGTCTTGATCTCCTGACCTCGTGATTCGCCCGCCTCGGCCTCCCAAAGTGCTGGGATTATAGGCGTGAGCCACCGCGCCCGGCCTCTGACGACCGTATTTTAGTGCTCAAATCTGTTCCTCCACTCCTGCATCTGGGATTAGTTTGACTCATTTGGCCGATGAGACATTAGCAAATGTGGTGCAAGAAAAGGCTTGTTTGCATCGAGGCTTTCTCTCCTTTCTGCTGTGACCAAGCCCAGGCTGCCTGCCAGAGGCCAAGAGAGCACATGGAGGGAAGCCTCAGCCATCCCAAGCCCCATCATCCTACCTGAGGCCCCAGACATGTCCATGAGGCCACACTAGGCCAGCAACCACCAGAGCCAACCCACGAGGCTGTGAGCAATCACACATGGGCTGTATTAAGTCACCGAGCTTCGGGCAGCCTGGACAATGACTCCTTCCTCGACCAAATCAGCCAGGCTCCTCTGACTCCTCTTCTCAACAAGGTCTCGCCCCCAGCCCTGCTCAAATTCCTCGTCCTCTGCCCTGAGGTAGAAGTCCCTGGCCTGCCTTAGCCAGACATCCCTCCTTGGTGCAGTGGGTATCATTTGACAGGCAGCGGTGCAGGGTTCTGCTGTCATGGGAGCTCTGGCTGCTGTCCATTTGTACATTCAGCCTCTTAGGCCCATGCTACTGGCCCCAAAATGACACTTTGAGTAGCAAGAGTCTGGGTTATAGAAGCGAGCGTCTCACTTGGACCATTCATTAACTCAGAGTGGGACTTGGAACCCACTGGGTTTCTGCAAATGTCAACCATGCTTAGTGTGCCTTTATGGACACGCTGAAAATCTGAAATATCCTCCCCACGCCTTGAGGTAGATTGGCTACCACTGCATCTATCAAGAGGAAAACCTGAGCGAAAATGTGCTGTGGATTCCCATACCAGCAATAAAAATTAAAGAGCCAGAGATCCATGGTGGCTCAGCCATCCTTGGGGTCCTGCCAGGCCTTGGGGACATTGTCAGTCTTGTGCGTCCAGGACCCCAGCTGATATGGTTTGGCTCTGTGTCCTCACTCAAGCATCATCTTGAATTATAATCCTCACAATCCCACTTGTTGAGGGAAGGACTTGGTGGGAGGCGATGTGATCATGGGAGTGGATTCCCACATGCTGTTCTCATGATAAGAAGTGAGTTCTCACTAGAGCTGATGGTTTTGTAAGTGTTTGACAGCTCCTTCTTCATGTACTCTCTCTCTCCTGCTATCTTGTGAAGAAGGCGGCTGCTTCCCCTTCCATCATGACTGTAAGTTTCCTGAGGCCTCCCCAGCCATGCAGAACTGTGAGTCAATTTAATCTCTTTTCTTTATAAATTACCCAGTCTCAGAGAAGTTATTTATAGCAGTGTGGGAACAGAGAAACACCAGCCTTCTCCACCATGGAGCTGGAATCTGAGGGCTGTTCACCCGGGACCCCACCACCGGCGGAGTCTAGGCCAGCTTCCCCACTCTGAGCCCTGGATGTAGGAGTCAGTCCAGGGGTGAGGTGGGATCCAGGGGAGCCAACCAGAGTGACTTCTTTGGGGTTTTGTCACTGCGCTGATGGAGAAAGCTCTAGAAAGTCTAGGAGATCGAGCTGGGAGGATGATAACGTGGAAATGCAACCATGTTCTCCTCTCATGATTAAAGTCTCACTGCTAGGGAGAGATTGGGGCTGATGCTGAGAAAGAAGGTGTAGGGGAAAGGAGGCTGTAACCTGGGTCATCTGTCTCCTGTTCTTCACAATCCTGGAATTTTGAGGGCAGAGGAGGATGGGAGGGGACATGGAGCCATGAGCCTCTGTTCTTCAAGACTGTGTTCTTCAAGGGGCCTTTAAGAGGTGATTAGATTCTCTGGATCTGTCGGTTCTGGCACTTGCTCTGTAATTCAATGACCTCTCCAGCATCCTTCAAATTTGCCTCTTTCCAGGGGAGCAGATTTTGTTGGCTTTTGGCCACTGGCACTTAGAGTTCTAATTCGTATCTACCCCTTCAGTCCTCAGGGTGCTCAGGACAGAGGAAGTCACCAGAACAGGCAATAAGAAAGAGTGGAGAGGATCTCTGTTACCTTAAGACCAGTCACAGACTCTGGACAGAAACCCTGCCCACCCCAGGCAAGATGCCAACTCCCTTCCTGGTCGTGATGTCACAGGTCCCTGGACATGACCTCCCCACCAGGACAGGACCCTAGCTCCCTTCCTAGTCATGATGTCACAGGTCCTGACATTCCACAGTGTCCTGGAGACCAAGGGTGGGAAACTGCCAACCTTCAGGACATCCTTCGCCTTCAGCTGGAGGGAGCATGGCAGTGAACCAGGGAGAAGGGACCCTCTGCTTTGTCCTCCTGCTGTGCTGCTGGCAAGAAACCGAGCTCCGGCCGAGAATTGCGACTCCAGGTAGGGCCCTGCAGGGATGGCTCAGCAGAAAGATAACTGAACCAGGTGGGCGGCAGCCTCTTCTCCCATGGGTTCCACTTATTCCCAACCTACATGAATTTACCATTTATTCCTTGGGGAATGAATGTAGCTGAAAAGTCTTTCTATCTTTGAAGACCTTTTAAAATCTAGATGCCCATAGGAAAGTTGCATATGTTACTTATTTTAACTTTTTATTACGGAAAATTTCTAACTGGGAAGAATGTCATGAACCTTCATGTAATCACCCTCAGGTTCAATTATTGTGCATATTTTGTTTTTTTCTACACACACACACACACACACACCCCACGCCACATGCACACACTTTTCTTGTTTGGGGAGTATTTTAGCAATGTCCCAGATGTCTTACCACCTCATGTAAAACATTTTCTTGTTAAGAGATGAAAGCATTATCCACCATGTCATAATCACACTAGCACAATTACCAAAAGCCTTTCTTGCAGCTCACACCAGTTAAAAAATATTTGTGATGCTTGTTAAAGATGGGCAGGCAGACTTTATTCAAAAGGGGCTACTACCGTGGTGTGAGCAGGGAGTGGGCTCAACTCCAAATACAGGGAAAGTGGAGAATTGTAGCCAAGGGTCAGGGTGGGTCAGTGGATGAACATTGCTAAGAGGTAGGAGAATTCTTTGCTAAACTGATTTAGCAAAGGCCAGGAGGACTTTTATAAACAAAAATGAAGCATTTATATTTTTTGTCCCACCTGATTACTCTAGAATTTGGATATGATGATTTTCAGGACCATCTAATTGTTTGCATAAGTTTAATAAAAATTAATTCTCCTTACAACAGGACACAAAGGTCTGCTATCTTTGAAGACCTTTTAAAATCTAGACGTCCATGAGAGAGTTGCATATGTTACTTATATTAACATTTTATCATGGAAAATTTCTAACTTGGAAGAATATCATGAACCTCCATGTAGTCACCCTCAGCTTCAATTATTGTGCGTATTTTGTTTGGCCAAACAGGAGGCCAGGCCTGAAAGGAAGCCAAGATGATAAAATAATCAAAGATGGAGGGTGAGGAATTTGATCAGATATCAAGGGTGAGCAGGCCAAGACTAGGGGATTTCCACTAAAAGACTTCACAGGATTCCTACTAAACATGGGGAAAAGCAGACAAAGACAGAAGCTACGGTCAAAGCCAAGTCAAAGAGAAGACTCCGCAGAGTCTGGCATGAGGCAAGTCAAGGAGCAAGGCTGTCTCATTCCCTCCTCTTGTTCCAGAAAGAAGAACATTCCTTTTCCCTTTGAACAAGATAAGTCCATTTTTCATCTAGTGGAGGATATTTGCTGGATGGTACAAGTAGTCAGGAATTTAATGAGGGGAATGTCTACGAAAAAGAGAAGAAAAACAAAGACTGATAGTTGGAAACGCAGTTCCCAAATCCAAAGGGCAGTCTGTTGAGAAGATTTCTGGATGTTGAGCTCAAGGTATCTTCAACCGATGGGGCAAGGATGGATTTCCTAGTTTGCAGGGGGCGTGTCCTTGGTGGCATCATGACCATCAGAGCCACAGTCATGGTTATGCTGGGGGCAGAGCGTGGATGTGTCCAGCTCAGCCTTTCCAGATGGTTCCACGGAAGGCCTGCATTGTCAGACTTTAGTTCTCAGTAACACCCAGTCAGGAAGGCAGAAGAAAGACTGGAAATGTTAGCCTGGGGACATTGAAGGATTCTAGAAGAATCCAGTCCAGTTTACAGGTAGATAACAAAGTAGAAAGTAAGCTGGAGTTCATCAAAAGGTTAAAAAAAGTAGAATACACAGGGTTATAACTCACAAGGGTGTGCTACCATTTTTAATTAAAACATAAACTATGGCTCTATAGTCACCCCCTTTTTTTGATCCAGGTAACCAAAGTAATGCTATTCTTATCTCAAAACTATACCACATCTTACAAGAGTTGGTCTGGTTATTTACGTGAGTGCAGCAAGAATGGTAATGGACCACATAAATTGAGTTTTCTTCGCTGGAGCTTTGTGCAAGGAATCTCAGATTAGCTTTTTTAAAAGCTTTTTGAGGCTAGGAAGCCCGGCCAAAAACTCACCATCAGACTTCACATGTGGTACCTAAAGACTTGGGTGAATTTCTCTCTTCCAAAGGTCTCGAGGCTCCCAAAATTCTTGGATCTGCCAGAAAATGACCTTCTTCACTCACCTGTGGGATGGGGACCCTGTGAGCCAGGTAGCAGGTCAGTTTCTCCAACTCCATCAAATCAACCTCAGTTTTTAAAAACTGTCCGGTCACATTTGATTCTATGTATCAATCTCAGATATGACATTCCAGTCAAAGCCTTGGTAATATGACCAATGTTTCCAATCATGTCCTGTTTAAAGGAGAATCAATTTATATTAAACTTATGCAAACAATTATATGGTCCTGAAAATCATAATATCCGAATTCTAGAGTGGGACAAAAAATATAAATGCTTCGTTTTTGTTTATGAAAGTGCAATGACCAAATTGCTGTCAGTTACACACAGCCTGAGAGAAACCACAAGCGGAGAGTTCTTTAAATCTGAAAAACAAAACATTAAAAAACCAGAAACATTTCAAAGGAAATTCAGAAAAATATAATTGTCCCCACATTAAGTCCCACATAATTAATTCTTGTTCTACTTGATCTTGGGTTAGCAGGTTTCCAAATCCGTCCGTTTCTCCCTCAGTTCTGGAAAAGTCCGGTCTAATGGCGCAATCTTAGAGGCATCAGAAACCTTACTTCAGAGTACTTGGCAGAGTCTTACCTAAAAATCTCCTTGAAGACAAAGAATTTTTGGATTGTAGCTGACTGCAAAAGCTTTCAAAAAAGCATCAGCGTAAAACAATAATTGTCTTGAAGGACAAAAGACATAAAATGCATAAAATGGCCGTGGTTAAAAATCTGATGAGAGTTCATTATGCTGCAATTGACAAGGAAATTTGGTTGTTTCTGTGACATACAACATTACAAGACAATAATGGAAATTATGACTCATAACTTCATACTAGGACATATCATGGACAGTAAGGACAGTGAAAATTTCTAGGAATTTTATACAATTTCTGAAACACTTCTAACATATACACATATAAACGTAATATAAAGAAGGTTAAACAACCCTTCTTATTTGACAATGCTTTTTATGAATTTACGTATCAAATAAAGCTAATTAGTTTAACATCTCTCTTTTCGCCAGTGAAAGAACAAATCCTGTGAGATTTTCTCGTGGTCCTCTAGGAAATCTCAAAATTAGTTTGAGGCCAAAATTCTTCATGTAGAATTTGACTTGGATGAAGTTGTCAAAAATTACAAAAGGTTTGAATATTTGGTTAAATAGGATCATAAGTTACTATGAAATGGTAGTTATCCATTTAAGTTAAATGACAATAAAGAATTTTTAAAGAGCATATAGGAAGTGGCATGGTTTTTAAAACAATTTAACTCTTAATATTGAGGAGACTCAGTTTTCTTAAGTAATCAAAAACATGATAAAGATAACATGAAACACAGGAAATATTTGATAAGACACAGAATCTTTGTTTCCTTTTAAGACTACTCAACAGGTAAGAAAAAGTGCCTCTTACAATCTCTTACTAAGAACAGAACAGGCCTGGCGCCGTGGCTCACGCCTGTAACCCCAGCACTTTGGGAGGCCAACATTGGGGGATAATCTGAGGTCAGTATTTCGAGATCAGTCTGACCAACATGGTGAAACCTCATCTCTACAGAATTAGCCAGACGTGGTGGTGCATGCCTCTAATCCCAGCGACCTGGGAGGCTGAGGCAGGAGAATCACTCGGACCCAGGAAGTGGAGGTTGCAGTGAGCCAAGATTGCGCCATTGCACTCCAGCCGAGGCAACAAGAGCAAACTCTCAAAAAAAAAAAGACCAATAATTCAAGAAAACTTTGGCCTTTTAGCAGAGAAAGAAAATCAACCTCCAGTACTGCATCCCTCCGCTATTCATGCTAAAGCTCATCTATAACATCTTATCATAAAATTCATTTACTCTTAGTGTATCTTCAGCACATAAGATGTTTCTCTCTCTTTTTTCTCAGAGACTCATCACATCTTTCCATACTCATTTACGCATTTTGTCCGTTTTTTCCTCTTCCTGAAAAAACTACCTTTAAACCACTTTAGGACAAAATTACTCACCTTTTTCTTCAACAGAAACACATTCTTCATATCACGTACGCTTTCTTCTCAAAAACAGATCCTACTTTCCTTTGTACTTTGCACAGGAAGTTGTTTTTCTTCACCCTCATTATTTCTAGTAGTTTTAATTACACATGTTGATTATGTTGATTTCAATGTTCAACAGAGAAAACTAGGAGTAGACAGTGGAGAATTGTCTGTCACATGTAGCATTCTGTAACAAACTAGCAAGTTGTATGACTATACCATCTTACAATTTTTAGAGATATATTTATCTACAGCATAATTTTTCAAGGCAGCAAAAACAACTTTTGTTAACAGACTCAAATACATTTAGTCTCTCTGTACCATATAAAATAAAAAGTCAAAAGTATATAAACTTGTGCTTGGTACTGAGTGTTTCAATAGGTTATCTTTTTTAAAAATTATTCATGAAACTCTTGTTTTACTTAACTGATCATAACGCCAGGGTTATGAGTCACCAAAAAGATGTTTAGAAACTGTTTTCAAAAGGCAAACACAGGCTGGGTGCAGTGGCTCACACCTCTAATCCCAGCTCTTTGAGAGGTTAAGGCTGGTGGATCACTTGAGCCCAGGAATTTAAAACCAGCCTGGGAAACATGGTGAAACCCCATCTCTACAAAAAAAAAAAAAAAAAAATGCAGAAATTAGCAGGGCGTGCTGGCACGTGCCTTTAGTTCTGGCTACTTAGGAGGCTCAGATGGGAGGATCACCTGAGCCCAGGAGGTCGAGGCTGCAGTGAGCCATGATCACGCCCCTGCACTCCAGCCTGGCTGACAGAATGAGACCCTGTCCCCTCTCCAAAAAAAGCAGACACACTATTGTGTAACTTCCCAAGGGGTTTACCTGGCCCCTGCCCAGGCAGAGCCAATTCATTAAGACAGGGGAATTGCAATAGAGAAAGAGTAATCCACACAGAGCCGGCTGTGCGGGAGACCAGAGTTTCATTATCACTCAAATCAGTCTCCCCGAGCATTCGGGAAACAGAGTTTTTAAGAATAACTTGGTGGGTGGGGGGAAGCCAGTGAGCCAGGAGTGCTGACTGGTCAGGGATGAAATCATAGGGAGTCAAAGCTGTCTTCTTGTACTGAGTCAGTTCCTGGGCGGGGGCCACAAGATCAGATGAGCCACTTTATCCATCTGTGTGGAGACATCAAGTGCAGGGTCTGCAAAATCTCTCAAGCACTGATCTTAGGAGCAGTTTAGGGAGGGTCAGAATCTTGTAGCCTCCAGCTGCATGACTCCTAAACCATAATTTCTAATCTCATGGCTAACATTAGTCTTACAAAGGCAATCTAGTCCCCACGCAAGAAGGAGGCTTGCTTTGAGAAAGGGCTGTTACTGTCTTTATTTATACTATAAACTGTAAACTTTCTCTCATAGTTGGTTCAGTCTATGCCTAGGAATAAACAAGGACAGCTTGGAGGTTAAAAGCAAGATGGAGCCTGTTAAATCTCTTTCACTGTCTGAGTCATAATTTTACAAAGGTGGTTTCACTACCACACCAAATAAAGCTACCATCATTTCTAGTTATTTCCCTGTTAACTATTTTTAAGTTTATTTGGCTAGTAACCCAAGCAGAATAAAATTATGTCCTCATTATATCTATAGCTGAAAACTCCAAAGACATACTGTCTTTATTTAACAAACAATCTCAAACTAGCTTTATATATCAACCATCCTAGTAAAGTAAACTTGAAAAACATTTGAGTTAGTTCTTCTGTTTCTGGGAGTCCTAGGAATATTTAATCAAGCACATCTTTTTTCTCTAAGCCAATTTGAATAGAACTCCTTCAAGGAATTTTATAATTACTTTGGCAGTACCATCCAGAGGTAGAAAAATATGACATATATGTAACATAGGTACGTACACATACAGACAGACACAGGAAAACAGTGATTGCACTGCTTCATTCTTAAATTTTAGCCATGAGTCCGGAAACACAGTAACACAAAACTCACTGGTTTATTTCCACTCTATATTTTTATCTGAATTATGTTTCTGACAAAAACGGGATATGTTGAGGTTACCCACTCAATCAGGGCTAAAGATTTTTCTTTCTTAACCACCATTTGTGAAGGGGAGTCTCAAGCCTTTCTTTTCCGCTGATATTATTTAATCTTACAGAGGCTGTGACTGAGGCAGCCATCTGGAGTTGTCAAAGCCTTTACTGAGTAGGTAAAATGTCACATCTGCTTCCAGTTGGTCTTTTTCCTTCTCAGCCTCAGATCAGGTAGTTGATCTGGAGATGTCTGGGTCCATAAAGCTCCAGGGACTGTTGGGAGTCAAGCGGCTGAGTGGGAAGAGAAGGGTGTAACGGGGGTGGGGAGAGGAGTGGAGGCCCAGGGGGACACATGCAAGGTGCAAGGGGGCTAAGGGAGATGGGATGGTGTGAGGAGAACTCGGGGGCAGAGACTACGGAGAGGGGAGAACTCCGGGAGCCAGTTTGGGGAGATCTGGGCCATGGCCACTCTGTATGGTCCTTGCAAAGTCATGGCAAAAAGGAGAGGAGCAGAGCCAGCACCACAGTGGGGAGGGTCAGGAGGGTTTTAGAAGGGGTTTCAATAAACGGAAGAGCCATGCCCATGTGCAATTGAGCTCCATGCCTTTTCATGGGTTGCATGTTCAAAAAATGGCAGTGGTCGCATGGTAGTGTTAGCATGACCCGAGAGCAGCGTTTTTGGCCCTCTCTGTTAGTCAGTTCTTGCACTGCTATAAAGACATACCTGAGACTGGGTAATTTATGAAGAAAAGAAGTTTAATTAGTTCACTGTTCTGTGAACTGTACAGGCTTCCGCTTCTGGGGAGGCCTCTGGAAACTTACAATCATGGCAGAAGGCAAAGGGGAAGCACGTGCATCTTACATGGCCAGCAGGAAGAAGAGATACAGTGGGGAGATGCTACACACTTGTAAACAACCAGCTCTCAGGAGAACTCACTCACTATCATGAGAATAGCAAGGGGGACGTCAGCCCCCATGATTCAGTCAGCTCCCACCAGGCTCCTCCTCCAACACTGGGAATTACAGTTCAACCTCAGATTTGAGTGGGGACATAAATCCAAACCATACCAGCCTCTGACATCCAAAGGTGAAGCAGAGGACAGGAAACCCTCATTGCGTGTCCTACATGGACTAGCCAGAGCCACTCCATGGTCAGTGGTCTCTCATCAGGAAGGAGTGCTGGGGGCACTGCACTGTTTAAACCACAAAAGGGAGAAGAGTCCAGTCACAGACTTGGATGATTGGCTCAAGGAGACAAAGGAATGGGTCCTTTGTTTCTTGTTTTCCAGAGCTGGCTTCTTCTTCCTCCTTACGAAAGCATTCTGGTCACAGTTGTGTCAGGAATGGGTAAGAGAGAAAAAAGGTCAGAGTTTAGTCCTCACCTCCTAAGATCGGATTTCCTCATCCAGACAGTTGAAACAGGTGACCAAGGTCTTCCCCAGCTTGAAGACCAATTAAGGGATCATTTCTAAATCACCGGCTCATGGGGAACACTGGGCTTCCTTAGTCTCCGTGGGCCTTAATGACTCAGTGGGCAGTTTAGGCGTTTGCCTCAGAAATTGAGTTGACCATGTTATGTGGCTTTCTTGAGACGTTGGACCTTGAGGGAGAGAGGAGAGCGGTCAATGTGGTCCTAGTGATGGAGAAGGGTGCAGTGCTGTTTTCCCCAAATTAACCAGAGTGAAATCTCAGAACTCCACAGGGAACCCTTTCACAGAGGCCAGCGTGTGCATGATGTAAATATCGAGAACGAGCAGGAGATTCTCACGATTACACGGCATGCAGCACCTTAAAACCATGAGGCTGAAGTCAGAGGTGACACAGGAAGAATATGGCAAAGCCACTCCACTTGACAATGCACTTTAAAAACCGCACGGATGTTATAAAACACAAATATTTTACTGCACATGCTTACTGGCTGACTTGCACAATACTTCCATTATAATTATGGGACAGACACAAAATGAAAAGAATATTTTTAACAAAGCACTTGCACGATGCAGCTGTACCCATTCTTAATGATCATTAATGTCTCATCCAAAGAGAACTGTACTTTGTTTGTTTCGTTTACCGAAGGTCAGCATACTGGGAAGCAATTGTCATCACATCTCAGACCTTTTTGCATATTTTCCCGCATTGTTCTGAGCCTGCATGTGCGCAGACGAGTCGATTGGTATGCAGATTGTCTGTCATTAAAGCCATTTGGAAATCAGCTTTGTCATTGGTTTAGTGTTGGAACTTCACATCCTAGAAGACACCACTGGAAAGCTCTGTGCACTCAGAAAGGGAAGGTGTGTGACCCTGCTGAGCCCAACCTCAGGGCTGGAGGAAGAGGCTGACCTTGACCTTGAGCCAAAGCAACGTCCCAGGATGCTGAGACACCACACCTCCAATAAAGAAAAACCGTGAATGGCAGAAGCTGGGAACTATTGGGTGGGAGCTGCCAAGGAGAAAGCAGTGCTCAGAACCACCACCCACTGTCAAGGTCACTCAGCTCCCGTCAGTCAGGCAGCCGAGGCCACAGGTGAGGAGGCCATGGGGCCTGTGGACAACCCATATTCCAGACCTCAGAATTTCACCCACATGACTCCACCTCTTATCTGCAAATGGGACCACCCTGAAATTACTTTGTTTTTGAAGGAGGAGAAAGAGCAGTGACCCGTCTCTCTGAGTCCTGCCCTCCTAAAACAGAGCCACGAAGCCAGGGCTTCATGACAGAGCCACAGCATTACATACTGTTTTCCCATTTCCCCAGAACATGTTTCCAAGCCTCCAGGTGCATGCATTGCAGGAGCCTTTCACGAAGGAGGTCAAAGTGGTGCTTTCACAAAAGGAGATGTGCCCTCTTACTCTGCTCACCTCAAAGCCGCTGGGTGAGCCCAGTCATCCTTGGGACCAAGACGTTGTCTTGACCTCTCAAGGGGTTATTCCAGGGACCAGGAGGGCAGGCTCAGCTCAGAGCTCCTGGGCAATTGTCCTCCATCCTCACAGCCACCCCCAGAGGTGGCTGTTTCTCCACATTTTCCAGACATGAAACCCAAGTCCCAGAGAACTTTCCTGGGGCCATCTCTCATCGCCCGAGAAGAGACTGGAACTTGGGCAGGACTCCTTCCTCTAGCGGGGGCTGGTGGGCACCCACAAAACCATATCCATTTAAAGAGAAAAAAATGCAAATTCAATGAACATTGTTAAACTATAGGGCTTTTATTTCCTCCTAGGTTCAACTACTGAAATACCATTCAGTTCAAAACATGAGGATGTGCCTGAATTATTAGGTAAGGAAGCCCCTCCTATCAACCTCTGGCCTGTATGTGAAGGGGGCTGGATGGTTGTCTGTGGCTGTTTCCCAGATAACCTGGTACAATTTGAAGACAGTGGAGGGAACGGATTGGTTTGGGGCTAGAATCACATTTCCATGGCCCATAGATTTAGTGCTCACATCTAAGAGTCAAACTCTCAAGAAAGTAAGGCAGACAGAATTTTAGACCATTACACCTAAAAAGTGCCTGGGAGTCTTGCTTTTCAAAGTGAGGTCCAAGGACCTGCAGCATCTGCATCACCTGGGAGCTTGTTAGAAATGCCCAGCAGCAAGCCGGGTCCAGCCCTCCGGCACCAGCGCCACATTCAACCTGATGCCGCTGATTCCTTGCAACTGAGAGGCCCCGTGGCTGAGCCGTCCCCTCCTCCAGCCCCCTGGGAAGATGGTGGAAACCACGGACCGCCTGGCCTCACCCCGGGGATGCAGACCGTGCTGGTTTGGCTGGACCTGGTGCCTCTGTGCTTCTCTAGAGCTCTGCAGGTGATGCTAAAATACAGCTGGCTGAGAACCGCTGGCCTGGGCCAGGGCCATCCAATAGAAATACAGCATAAGCCGCAGTTATTGTTTTCATTGTCTAGTGGCCACATTAAAAAGACATAGATGAGGCCAAAGCAGGCAGATCACGAGGTTAAGAGATGGAGACCCTCCTGGTCAACACGGTGAAACCCCCGTCTCTACTAAAAATACAAAAATTAGCTGGGCGTGGTGATGTGTGCCTGGAATCTCAGCTACTTGAGAGGCGAGGCAGGAGAATCCCTTGAACCCAGGAGGCAGAGGTTGCAGTGAGCCAAGATTGCGGCATTGCACTCCCACCTGGCCACAGAGCGAGACTCTGTCTCAAAAAAAAAGGAAACAGATGAAACTCGCTGTAATAACATTTTATTTCGTGTGATGATTTCAACATGTGATCAGTGTAAAATCATTACTGAGATGCTTCAGTCTTTCCATCACGCTGGATCTCCACAGTTTGATGTGTCCTTTGCACTTCACGGCCATTTCCGTGTGGACAGCCACACTCCAGTGTGTGAACGTGTGACCAGTGCCCGCAGTTCTGCTCTGACCTCTCATTTTACATGTGGGGAAACTGAGGCCTAGAGCGCTGGGACTCAGAGCACACGGTCCTGACCCCCACTCACATCGATGCCCTTGGGAAGCAGTCAGCTTCCAGGACCTCTGCCAGCGTCACCTGTGCAGTGGGGTCAGGAGTAGGGGCTGGGGGCCACCTTCCACCCGGCAGGGCCTGGGACTGCGGCTGCGGAGGCTGCACGGCCTCGAACAGGGGCTCCCGTGGGAACGCAGGGGCCCCCAGGTGCTGGGCCCCTTTCCAGGAGCTGCTGCTGTCAGAAGTCAGGCTTTGCTCCATTTCCACGTCTGGGTGGGAGAGTCTGGGAAAAGCTCTGTCTGCCAGCGTTTTGATGGGTTACGTGGATGGATGAGTGAGTGCCCCCGTGAATGAATAGATGTTCCCATTCTCGCTTCTGCCTCCCCGTCCGCTTTCCGGGTACTCAGTGGAACTGCCCCAGGTGGGAGTTAGGCTCCTCAAGGTCAAGGAATGGCTGTGACTGGACTCACTTTCTTGGTGAATCTGGCGGTTGCCAGATTCTGAGAGTTTTTGTCCTGAGACCAGCACCTGCTCCAGCCAGTGGCTCAGTCACCGCCGACGAAACAGCGGCCTCAGGAAAGGACTCAGGAAGAGGAGAGACTGGCTGGAGTTTCTGATCGTTTTCCTGGGTCCTGACCAACTAAACCTAGAAGGAGGCGGCAGCTCTTACCCCCATCCGCACCCCCAAATTTCCTCTAGGTAGAAAGCTGAAAGCGTGACAGTGACAATTCAAATCCCCGTGGAGGTCAGCAAAGCCCACCCAGGCAGGCCAGGCCCAGACTGTCTGTCCAGAGCTTGCCCCGGCAGGGGAGTCGCCACCATCACCTGCAATTTCAGAACCTCCGAGTCAGGCAGGGGATGGGGCCTCACTAGGGCAAGAGAAGCCCAGGTCCCAGGCAGGCTTTGGCCAGGGGCGCTCGGGGCGGCTCATCAGACAGGCGGCGGGTGTTGGTGAGGGAGCGTGTGTGGATGTCTCTGGTCGGCTCTGAGTTAGAAGCGAGGACAAAAGCCAGAGGAGCCGTCGGTGATGAATGCA
>NW_012102044.1:2001392-2009819 GCF_000951045.1 Mandrillus leucophaeus | reverse complement strand
CCATCTCAGGGAATCCCAGGGTGTCTGCAGCTTGAGGAGTTTGGGTCCCCAGGAGGCCACTCCCGGCTTTGGGCATGGAATGGACTGGGTCACACGGCCAGGTCAGGGACTGTGGGTGCCGTTGTTAGAGATGGAGAGTTGCAGAGACAGCCCATCCTCATGGACATGAGTGACTCCTAGTAACGATGGGGTAACTGAAGCCAAGGTCAGCCCAGAAGTTCAGACAGTGCCCTAAGAGGGCCCACTTCTTGGGCTGGTCAGCTGAGTCCCATCCTCTGCCTGCCCCCATATACCCTGAGAACCCATCTGCCCTGGGGGCCCGTCTGCCCTTGGTGGATGCTGCTGACCTGCTGTGCCTGGTCACGGCTGTAGAATGCTGCCTCCTGGACATGGCTGGCTGGAGTGGGACAGAGACCAGGGACCGAGGCTGGGCCATCCTTGGCCCCCCAGCACCTGGGCAGTGTCTGGTTCAGATGAGTGCCCAGTAAATGCTTGCCATTCAAATGCATATCCACTCTTCTCCAAGACCCCTATCTCACTGGACACCATGACTGTTTAGGAACTGGAGTTCCTAAGATCGGTGCTTCTGTCCAATCACTGGCCCCAGCGGACAGAGCCTGAGTGGTAGCACCCAACCCCTTGGCTGGGATCTTGGAGCACCCGAAGCTAAGAGGGAGGTGGCGCCGCCTCTGGTCTGGCAGTTCCACAACACGAGGGCATGTCCCTGAGGTTGTCCTGGCCTCTCCTCAAGCTCATGCCTCATGATCAAGGATGGTGTCCACAGTGCCAGATACCTCGTCCACTCCCAGGGCAGGAGGTGGGGGTGCAGGCCTGGACACTGGTTCCCCTTTTATCAGGAGGAGCAAATTCCTCACAGAGCTGGTGGACTCTTGCCGACCTTACAGGGCTGTAGCCCACCCGGCTGCAGGGGCCTCACTGGGGGCACACATTGCCAAAACCCAGCGCTGTGAACGAGGCAGAGGGAGAGTGCGGCTGCTGGGCGAGACACTGAGAGCCCAGGACGAAGCATTTTTCTCAGGCGTGTTGGTGGCATCTTCATTTCCAGTGGCATTTTCAGCCTCTTCCCCTTTACCCTCGCATTCCGCACGAGCTGGTCCTGGGGTGACCAGACGCCCGCTTTGCCTGGGGCTGAGGAGCTCCTTGTTGAGGGACTTTCCGTGCTAAACCCGGAGGGCCTGGCAAACCAGGACCCACTGCCCAGCACAGCACTGCAGCCTGGCCTGGCGACTGCGCTGCAGAGACAGCGGTGACTGTCAGGTGCTGCAACACCTGGCCATGGCCCAGGCTTTGTGCTGAGCGCCTTCTGCATACCCTGCTTTACTGGACCCTCAGAAAAGCCCACAGGCAAATACAAACCCCTGTTTTACAGACAGAAAACCGAAGGTCAGAGCCATGAGGACGCTTGTCCAAGATCACATTCTGGTGGGAGCAGAGCCCGTGTGATTTTTCTGGGTCTGTCAGACACAAAGCTCAGGGCTCTCATAGTAAAAGCTCCCCAGGAGGACTCATAGGGACGTAAAAGAAGAAAATGAGGCCGCGTTGACGCAGAGATCAGGAGCGATGTTCGCTCACACGTGGAGGGCAGCTTCGGGAGAGCCTCAGGGATGGGACAGAGGGACCCAGGGCAGGAAGGAGACTTAGGACCACATGTGGGCCAAGCGTCCAGCCTTGTACCTTTGGGGGGCAATGTTCAGTGTCCAAAACGTCCCCGTGGTCTCAGTTTTTCTGAAGTTATTGAGGGAGGCAGCGGCCTGCCCACCCAGAGAAGGTTCTTTCCAAAGTCAAGTCCCACATCCCCTGGGGTCCCGGAGTTCCTGTTTCCCATTCACTGTGTGCACAGATGGCCCTAGGGGACAGAATCACAAGGGCCAGCCCTGCAGGGCCAGCTCTAACGTGCTCTTGTGTGCTTCTCCCAAGATGAAATTCTAGTCCAGGAGATTTTGGACATGAATAAAACAACATGGACCGAAATGCCAAGCACAGCATCGACATTGTCAACAATACGTAAGGAAAACCGCGAGCACACCCCTTTCTAACCCGCTAATTGCACTGATTCCTGGAGCTCTGTGCTATTGAATACATGACCTACTATTTGAGCATTAAGACCAGCTATTTCCGGGGCAAGGGCACATGGAGATGTGAGCAATATGGTGTCTAAAACCATTTCTACAGCTTCCCGAGACAGAGGAAGTCAACCCTAGAGTGACAGAGATAATTCCCTTTACTCTGGGACCTCTGGAGTGCAGGTTCAGGCACGTTCTTGCCGTTGGGAGCCACTGCAGAAACGCAGGGCACAGGAACGTGAGAACCCGGCACTAACCAGCAGTTTCCAGTTCCTCCCACACACGCCCACGCTCTCACGTCACGCTCACCTAAGGCTTCTGAGAGAGCAGGGCAGTTATCATTACCCCATTTGACAGAAGGTAAAACCAAGGTCTAGCAAATGACTTGCCCAAGGCCACACAGTGAGTCATGAACAAACACAAAGAATGTGCCTTCACATGGGCAAAGACATATGCAAGTAAATAGAACAGCACGTTTAGAACCAAGACAGAGTACTGAATCCACAGGTGCCAAGGAGAGAACTGGGAATCGGAAATCCCCACGCAGTGCATGAAAATGCATTCAGCAGCAGGAAAGTTCAGCCCTCTCTGGAAATCTTGCGTCCAGATGTAAATTCCAGTTCCTAGGATTGGTTCACCTGCCATCTGCCAAGGTCCACACTGCTGGTTCAAGGGAGTCAGAGGACACCTGACTCTGTTTACACATTCACTTGCCAACGCACATGTCCAAATAGAGCTTGCAAATCATATTAGCATCCCATCCCTACATTTTAAAATAAAGCATGGGCCAAAAATGTTTATACCTATGTAATCAAGAAAACTTTTCCCCATTTTTTTCCATGTTCTTCATTGAAGATGCTGGTATTGATGAGAATTATCAAGCTGGTGGTTCCGAGAATTATCACGAATTATTAGAGAATTTACAATTCTCTTCTGGCACTGAGGACAAAGTTTCCAGTGATGGTAAATGCAACCCAGCAATTACCCTTTCCCAAGTCCAGCTGTAACGGGAGAGGTAGAAGGCAGGCAGACAGAGGCGGAAACATCTCCTTCATGGAGGATAAACCCTTTGGTGGGAGAATGTGCCTGCTTCCCCCGGTTGGGCAGATCTCCCAGTCTCTGTTGGGACTGAGAGACCCCCAGTTTCCCCACCCGCTGCTGTGGGGCCGACCCTGGAAAAACCACAGCCCAGGGAAGCACAGCAGAAATGTCTCATGGGCAGGCAGATGCCAAGACAGGGAGGTAGGTGCTGCCACAATGCCTGGCCCCCTCTCCCAAAGCTTCAGCTAAGTTACTTCTCCTTCCCAGGGCAGGTGCAGGGAGAGCCAGGGTGCCCCCAGGGGGTTCCCCCAGAAGTAGGGAAAAGCCTCCCTCCAACAGATGAGCCTGCTAGGAAAAAATCAGTGTGCAAAAGCTAAGAGGATAAGACCCTTGGACGCCACGGAGGGACAAAATACCTCCTCTTTACCCTGGAGATTCAAAACGAGAAAGGGCACATGTATATACCCAGGTGTATGAGTCCATTCTCACACTGCTATAACAAACTACCCGAGGCTGAGTAATTTATAAAGAAAAGAGGTTTAATTGGTTCATGGTTCTGCAGGCTGTGCATGAGGCATGGCTGGGAGCCCTCAGGAAACTTACAATCACGGCAGAAGAGCATAGGGGAAGCAAGCACATCTTCACATGGAGACAGGAGAGAGTGAAGGGGGAGATGCTACACACTTATAAACAACCAGACCTTGTGAGAACTCACTATCATGAGAACAGCAAGAAGGAACTCTGCCCCCATGATCCAATCATCTCCCACCAGGTCCCTCTCCCAACACTGGGGATTACATTTAGACATGAGATTTGGTTGGGGACACAGAGCCAAACCATACCACCAAGACACACACGTAGGACATCTGTGCTGTTCCCCACATACAGGACCAGGTCACAGTATGGTGTGCCAGGAGCCAAGCATTTCTGTAGGGGCTCAGGAATCTGCATCCCAATCCATTACCCCAAACAGTCCTCCCAATAAGACAGACTCTGGAGTTGGGAAGGATTGAACTAGATTTTTTCAGGCCTTAAACAAGATTTTATTTAAAATTAACATGAATCCTTCTGAATTTGTCTGCCTGATGGTCAGTCTGGCAAGTTTCTCTTTCTGCCATTGCTTCTCCATTTATTAATTGGGATTCTACCTTAAGAAAGAGCTGCCCCTCCTCCCCTGTTTGTTTATGTATTCAGTTGCTTATTACTGTCTACATGAGCTCCTAGGGATTTACTATAGTCTGTGGGTTATAAAACACTAACACCGTTACTGATTGTGAGCCAAGAACTGTGTGCTTGTTAAGTTCAATGGCACAGCGTTGCTTCCGGGCCCTCTCCACAGACAGAGCTAGGAAACACATTCGTGCAAATCATGGATCCGTGCAAATCCTCCTTTCTTGCCCACCCTCCTTTCTTCCTACCCCAGTTCTGCAGCCATTATCTTTTGTATGGTCTTTTCCATTGTTTGCAATATTTTGCCATTTCAAACACAGCTGCAAGCTTGCAGCACAGGTATTCTCATATTCTCGGGAATCATCTCCAGGGTCAGTTCTTAGCATTGATCCTGCTAAGATGTTAGGTCAAAGGACGTGTGGAGGAGTGAATATGCAGTTTTAAAAGTCAGATGAGGCCGGGCGCGGTGGCTCAAGCCTGTAATCCCAGCACTTTGGGAGGCCGAGACAGGCGGATCACGAGGTCAGGAGATCGAGACCATCCTGGCTAACACGGTGAAACCCCGTCTCTACTAAAAAAATACAAAAAACTAGCCAGGCGAGGTGGTGGGCGCCTGTAGTCTCAGCTACTCGGGAGGCTGAGGCAGGAGAATGGCGTGAACCCAGGAGGCGGAGCTTGCAGTGAGCTGAGATCCGGCCGCTGCACTCCAGCCTGGGTGACAGAGCGAGACTCCGTCTCAAAAAAAAAAAAAAAGGTCAGATGAGGCCTGGCTCTGTAGTCACATATTGAGTTTCCAAAACATATTTTCAAATAAAACTTGAAAATGATATTAGCATTTCAACTTAGCATTTTTAAATAAATGACCAAAATGCTTGTAAGTGTGTAATCAAGAACATTTTTCCCGTTTTTTCCATATTTGTCATTAAAGAAGCCAGTGCTAATGCGAATCTCCACGGCGATCCTTCTGAGAATTACAGTGGGCCACAGGTGTCTCCTGGCAGTGAGAAGACAGTTTCCAGTAAAGGTAAATGTGCCTTGCCCACACTGAGAGCTCTATGGGAGAGATGGAGGCACGAGTGTGTGAGGTGACACTCTCCCTCCTGCCTCACCATGATGCCTGTCACACCATTAGGTTTCCACCAGCATCATGGTGAGAAGGGGTATTTCAGTATTGCTTTTGTTTGCAATTGTCGCATTATGAGTGAGTTTAAACATCTCATATGTTTAAGGGCCATTTCTATATCACTTTTGTAAATGTTGCTTTCATTACAATTTCCCATTTTCCTTTAGGTTTTTGGTTTTTAGCCCCATTTTCTCAAAACTGTTTATATTTTAAAAACAAACTTTGAGATATAGATAGGTAGATGATAGAGATAGATAGATGATAGATAGATAGATAGATAGATAGATAGATAGATAGATAGATAGATAGATGATATATAGATAGAAAATTGTTGGGGTTTGTTAATTGACTTTTGACTGAGTTTATAATTTTTCATGTAAAAAAATGTCAATTTTTGTGTAGCCAAAATTATCAATCTCTGGCCGCCTTTAGCTTTGACTTTCTGAGTTAGAAAGTCTTTCTCCACACTAAGTCTAAAGAGGAATTTGCTTTCCTCCAGTATTTCTAGGACTTCATCTGCTACGTTAGCTCTTGGATCCATTTGGAGTTTACCTCTGAGCATGGTGTGAGGTGTTCTTAATTTTATCTTTTTACGAATGGCTACCCAGTTATCCCTGAACCATTTTTTTAAAGTCCATCTTTGTCCCATGATTTGCAAAGTCACACGTATTATACACTGAGTTTTTCTGTGTGTGACTGTCCTATCTGGGCCATGCAGCACAGTCCTCTACTAAAGGGCCAGCACCAAAGTGTGTTATTCAGAGTGTATTTTAACCTCTGGGACACATGTCCCTCTTTTAGTTCTTTTAAGCTTTTCTTTTTCCATGTTTCCCTGATTATATTTTTGGTAATATGTCTAATTTCCTTTCCCTGTGTTTGTTTATATTTTTATTGGGATTGCATTACATTTGTAAAGGAATTTAGAAAATAACTGAAACTTCTACAATGTTGAGTGGATCTATCTAAGAATAAGTAATGTCTTTCCATTTGTTCAATGTCATTTCCTATCTTTCAAGAACATTTTTAAGTCTTCCTTGCATAGGTGTTATACTCTCATGATAAGCTTATTCCTAAGTATTCAGTTTACCGTCTTGCTATTAGAAGCAAGATTTTATCTATCATTGTGTACTTTAACTGGTCTTTTATATGAATGCTTTGATTTCTATAGGTTAATTTTGCCCTGCTATCTTACTGAATTATTTTCTTGTTTGAGTTAGCTTTATCACTGATTATTTAGGGTTTTCCAGATATGCCATATTATCATCTGATGAATAGAAATGGTTTTCTTCTTCTCTACCAATTTTTATGCATCTCTTTGATGTCTCTTGGCTAATTGCATTGACTGATATATCCAGGATAATGTTTAATAGTAGCGGAGTGAGTGGGCATTCTTACCTTGTTCACGGCCTTGATAGAAATGCCTATAGTGTTTATCCAGTAAGTTTCATACCTTCGGATAATTTCTTGTTGCACATTAGCACCCTTTTCTTTCAGATTGAAGACTTTTTTCAGTCTTTCTTGTAAGACAGTTCTGGTGGGTATGAATTTTCTCTGCTTTTGTTTGTCTGGGAAAGTATTTCTTTTTCAGGTTTGAAGGATAGCTTTGCTGAGTAGAGCATTCTTGGTTGGAAGAGTTTTTTGGTGTTTTTTTTTTCCTTGAGCACTTTAAATATGTCATGCAACTCCCTCCCGGCCTATAAAGTTTCCACTGAGCAGTCTGCTGCCAGATGTATCAGAGCCTTTTTAGATGTTGTTTGATTATTTTATCTTGCTTCTTTTATAATCCCTTCTTTGTCATTTATACTTGAGAGCTTGGTTATTTGATAAATTGGGGCAGTTTTACTTGGGTTGGATATTCCTGGTGATCTTTAATCTTCTTGTACCTTAGTATTCTCATCTTTCTCTAGGTTTGGAAAGGTTTCTGTAATTACTTCTTTGAATAAACTTTCTACTCCTATCTTTGTCTCTACTCCTTCTTTAAGGCCACGACTCCTTAGATTTGCCCTTTCTTGATTTCATAAGTGTTCTGCATTCTTTTTTATTTTCCCCTCTGACTGTATATTTTTAAATGGCCTAAGTATTAGTCCCTTTTGTGTTGCCATAAAGGGACACCTGAGGCTGGTATCCTGAGTGCAGTTCTCCTGCCTCAGCCTCCCAAGTATCTGGGATTATAGGCACATGCCACCATGCCCAGATAATTTTTGTATTTTTAGTGGAAATGGGGTTTCAACATGTTGGCCAGGCTGGTCTCAAACTCCTGACATCAAGTGATCTGCCCATCTTGGCTTCCCAAATTTATAAATAAAAGAGGTTTATTTGGCTCACGGTTATGCAGGCTGTACAGGAAGCATGGTGCCAGCATCTGCCTCTGGTGGACTTTTCCTCACGGCAGAAGGCAAAGGGAGCCAGTGTGTTGTGTGATCAGAGATGGAGCAAGAAGGACTGATGGGAGGAGTTCCATGCTCTTAACAACCAGCTCCTGTGTGAACTAAAAGAGCAAGAACGCATTACTGAGGGGAAGGCACCAAGCTGTTTATGAGGGATCCACCCTCGTGACCCAAACACCTCCCAGTAGGCCCCACGTCCAACACTGGGGATCACATTTCAACATGAGATTGGGAGGGGACAAACATTCAAACTACATCAGCCTGTCTTCAAGCCCAATTCTTCTGCCGGATCAATTCTGCTACTGAGACACTCTGATGAATTTTTCAGTTTTTAATTATGTTTTTCAGCCCCAGGATTTCTGTGTGTTTATTATTATGTTGTTATTGTTATTATTTCAATCTTTTGTTAAATTAATCTGATAAATTTCTGAATGGCTTTTCTGTGTCTTTTTTTTTTTTTTTTTTTTTTGAGATGTGGTCTCATTCTGTCACTCAGGCTGTAGTGCAATGGCGTGATCTCAGCTCACTGCAACCTCTGCCTCCCAGATTCAAGCAGTTCTCCTGCCTCAGCCTCCCAAGTATATGGGATTACAGGCACATGCCACCATGCCCAGATAATTTT
>NW_012102044.1:1980452-2001342 GCF_000951045.1 Mandrillus leucophaeus | reverse complement strand
GCTTCTGAATGTTCATTGGTGCCTGAGCACTGAAAAGTTAGATATTTATTCCAGTCATCACATGGGCTTTGTTTGTATCCATCCTTCAGGGGACCTTTCATGGATTCAAAGGAGACTGACTGACTGTTGAGTTCCCTAAGCCTGTGGTCACTGCAGCCATTTTTGCACTACAGAGCATCCTAAGTCCAGTTACACTGCAAGTCTCTTGCAACCTCCTAGATACCCAGCTCTGATGCAGTTGGGGAAAATCAGGGAGAATTCTCTGGGCTCTCAAAGTCCCTCACTCACTTCCCTCCATTTCCCCATAGAGACGGAGTCTCTCTCCACACTGAGCTGGCTGGAGTTGGAAGAGGAGTGATACAAGCACTCTCATGGCTGCCACAGCTGGCATTATGCTGGGTCTCACCCAAAGTCCCACAGCTGCCCAGACAAGCACAGCACCAGAGCTCATCCAAGGCCTGCAGCTGCTACTGCCTTACTGCCATTGATGTTTATTCGAGGCTCCAGGTCACTTTAGTCAGCCAGTGGTGAAGCCAGTCAGGACTCAGGACCATCATACCAGAGTGGTATTACGGTCTTCCAGCCTTGGGTCGGCCTAGAAATGTTGTCTGGCAGAATAGCCTGGAATCAGGATCTTTGGGGTTCTTCCCAGCGTGGTTTTTCTGTGGCAGGGTTTGTGCTAGGTTCCAGTGCAAAGGACCCTGTACTCTTTTCTCTCCTTCTCCCGAGAAGGAGTCACTCTCTAAGCTACAGTGCCTGGAATTGAGAGAGTTGTGATGTGGGCACTCCTATGGCCCCTGCATCTGGTGTTAAATTGGGTTGCATCCCAAGCCTTCTGCCTCCCAGACCAGTGCAGCACCACAGGGTTCACCGAAGGACTGTGGTCACTATAGCCCTGCTGGCACTGAAATTTATTTGGGACCTATGGCCACTTTAGCTAGCCAGTGGTGAAGCAGGGCAGGACTCAGGTTCATCCTGCAGGGCAGTGATTCTCCTCTGGCCTGGGGTGGGTCTAAATAGTCCCTCTGTGGGCACTGGCCTGGAATCAAGGACCACAGAATTCTGCCAGGTGCTGTGTTCCACTGTGGTGAGGCCAGCATTGAGCTACAATGCAAGGTCCCACACTCACTTCCCTCCCTCCCTGAAGCACACATTCTCTCTCTGCACTGTGCTGCTTGGTATTGGGGCAGGGTGGTGTAGGCAATACTACACTGTCCTTCCTACCTTCTTCAATGTGTCTTTTCTTGTTATTATGCTAAAACTAGGTACTATGATCACTCATCTGATTTTTCAGTTCTTGTAAAGGTGCTTTCTTGCATGCATAGTTGTTCAATTTTATGTTCCTACAGGGGTCAGTCGCTGGAGGGTAATATTTAGCTATCTTGCTCCACTTTCTGGATTGTCTGTTGTTGTTGTTGTTGTTGTTGTTGTTGTTACAGACTGTCACTGTCACCTGGGCTGCAGTGCAGTGGCATGATCTCGGCTCACCGCAACCTATACCTCCTGGGTTCAGGAGATTCCCCTGCCTCAGCCTCCCAAGTAGCTGGGATTATAGGCACCTGCCACCACGCCTGGCTAATTTTTGTGTTTTTAGTAGAGACTGGGTTTCACCATGTTGGCCAGGCTAGTCTTGAACTCTTGACATCAAGGGATCCACCTGCCTCGGCCTCTCAGAGTGCTGGGATTACAGGCATGAGCCACCATGCCCAGCCCCTGGTTTATCAGTTTTTAATGGTGTACTTTAACTATTAATCATTGCCTAATTGATTCAATTAGGCATCAACATCAATAAGTTTCTATTTTCCTCTTCATCTCCCTTATCCCTTCCCATAGTTTAGTTTTATCACTTCTATTTTGTCAATACATATAGCATTTGCATATTAGTTTTCCAGTCTCACTTATGTTTCAATCATTTACATATATGATTATGAGTTGTGTGTGTGTTTGTGTGTGTATCCACCTTCACCATCACTGTTCTTGTTGAAGTTAACTTGTCCAGTTAACTTTTGGTTTGATGAAGTTCATCCTGTAGCAGATTACTGAAGAATGTGCTACGGACAAATCTTTAGACTCTTGTATGTTTAAATTGATGTTTGACAGACACTTAGATGGATATAAAATCCTTGGTTTACACTTTGTTTTTTCATTGAGTTGATAGAGAATGCTGCTTCATTGTTGCCTTGCTTTTTTGGTTGTTTTATCTTCGAAATCTAATGTTTTAACTAGGATACATCTTGGTATTAATTTTCCCAGATACAAAATGGATCCTTTCAAAATTAGACTCACCTATTATTTTTCTATAAAGTTATCTTAATTATAACTTTAAATATTAGTTCTATACCATAGTTAATGCTGCTTTCTTCAATTACACCAATTATACAGATGTTATTTCTTCTTTGCCTCTATTATACTTTTGCTATTATTTCCTCATTCATGTTTTACTTATCTCTTTATTTCATTACATTTTCTTGTTTTTCTGCCTTACTTTTCTACCTTTTATTCAGTTTTCATTTAAGTTATATCAGTATAGAAAAATACTGATTCTTAGTGAATATTTTGATTGCTTTGGTACCAGAAAAATAAGTGTATCCTCTGAATTTTTTGGTTTTTTTATAATCTCACAGGACCATACATGTTCCCCTTTTCCTACTTTTGTCTTTTGTCCTTCAATTTCTAAAGGCAGCCGACTCCTTTTTTTTTCTTTTTCTTTTTTTTTGGGGGGGGGGGTCTTTTTCTGTTTCTCAGGTGTTATGTATTTTGAAGACTGATACATAAAATTCACATGTGCTTTTTAAGTTCCTTCTCTGTAGACCTTTCTCTGATTTACCAGGACCCATATTTAGTATTTTCAGTCTTACAGTGGACTTGCTTATTCTGATAGAGTTTTCAGATCAATGTTAGGCTTTTTCTAACTCACTTTTCTCACTGTTTTATCTCACCTGCCATTGGTCATCAATAAATGTTGCATGGAGTGGATGTAGGGCAGGAGCAAAGATTCTTCACTATAACTTTGAAATTTTTATTTTTTATTTTTTACTTACTGTTATTTTGATATTTGAGTATCTTATAGTTAGGTTATGCCTGAATGTCTAGTTTTGTGTAATCTTATTTTTCTTTCCTGTTTTTCTGTGTCATTTTTTGAGGAAATATTGGGAGACACAGGCCTAGGCAGCTGCCATAGTCTTTAGTCACATGGAAATCAAATCAAAGGACTTAGAAGATTCAATTTACTTATTTGTGTTTGCCAATGTTGAAAACTATATAAGTTGAAAATCTTTACAAATTCTAGATAAAACATAATAAACATTTTTAAATGTCTATTATGATCTGACAGCAAAGTAAAGGAAATCTTCAGGGCTAGAAAACCAAGAGAGAATTAAAATCCAGAGCAGTAAGTTACAGATCTAATTGCAGAACAATCCTCAACTGTGATTTTCCTTTATGAAATATAGAAATTTGGCTGTTAGAGTTTATTTGCAGAAGATGAGGCCTAGGGAAGAAAAGTGTTGCAAATTAAATCCCTGAATAATGCTATGACTGCTAACAAGACTACACCCTCAGTAAAAGGATAGTGTAGATAAAAAACCATCTACCAGCACAGGGAAATGGAAATCCGTCTGTGTCAGCCTGCACCACATGGGGACTTCAAGTTCTGTGTATTCTGGAATAGCTCATCTGTGAAACCAGCATGACAGGAAGTCTCATGTGGTTACACCCCGGGTCAGAGGGCACTTGGTGGAAGCAAATACACACTTGATGTAAAGAACGATTCCCTTAACTTGGGCTTCACAGGATTTTCACAGACAACAGCTCTGCCAAAGGTGAGCTTATAATTCAAAACACTAACTGATGGGAAGCAATACGCCATGGATAATAAGCAGCAGGCAAGATAACAGCATTGCTAGACTTCAAGAACTTCTGATAATTGAACACTCTGATACAGCATTCGACATAAGTATGTTTCAGGTTCTCTACCTCCACTTAGAATGCTGTTAAAAAAAAAAAAAAAAACTGTTACTGTCTAGCCAGTCGCAGTGGTGGGTGCCTGTAATTCCAGCTGCTTGGGAGGCTGAGGCAGGAGAATTACTTGAACCCAGGAGGCGGAGGTTGCAGTAAGCTGAGATCATGCCACTGCACTCCAGCCTGGGTGACAAGAGCAAGACTCTGTTTCAAAAAAAAAACAAAAATGCTACTGTCACCCTAATAATAAAAAGTGGGATCATCAACCAAGGCTTTCCTCGAGCCCATAAGAACATTCTAGTAGCAGGGTAGTTAACTAGGCAGAATTCAAAAGAAAGGCAAGGCTACCCAAACAGAGCTGGAACACATGAGCTTTCTCGTTTTTGGTCAAGCAGGAGAAAAACAGGTCACCACCATACAAGTGGGTAAGAAGTAACCACTGAATTTTTTCATAGCCAAGTGTGGGATATCACATGCATCTGAAAAATCCAAAGGCCCCAGGCACCAGGGAGCTTGCACTCACAAGCTGTTCTCCATAGGTCTCTGCAAGATGTTCTCTTTCTCTGTGTGTATGTGTTTGTGTGTGTGTATCTCTCACTCTGTCCTTTGAACTCTAGCTACTTTGACCTCTCCAAACCCCTCAGCCTATTGAGATCACTGGGCTCTGCCTAAGTTCTCACTCCTAATGCTGCCCTGGAAACTCCCCAGACAATGCCTGAAGCAATCCTAGGGCTGCACTCAGCTGCTTTCCATCTCTCAGTGGATCACTGGCCTTTGCTGCTTGTTCTCTGATATATGGGAAATCACTGTTTCATATATTTTTTCTTGTTTTTTAATTAAATTGGGAGTATAAGTCTCATCCTTGTTACTCCATCCTTTCCAGACATTAAAAATTCAAATACTAGATTTTTACCCATGTGGTTCCATTGAGAATCCTGGAACTGTGAAAAGCTCTGCGTTTCAACTCTGGAAGGAAAAGCGAGGACTCGGGTGATGGCCTCTGGGTTCTCCCAGCTCGGCCGCATACAACCTCAGTGATCTTAGGAAGGTGCTTTGCCTCACTGAGGCCTCGTCTACACATGAAGACTAAGTATTACCCACGGGCTTCACCACGTGCCCTACGGTCGAATAAAACCACACATACATGGGGAACGGGGAAATGTTAGCATCCTATACGCTTCCCTGGGACTCTCAAGGGCTAGAGAGTACACTCTACAAATAAGCAAATTTAAGATAAAATGTTTTGTATTAAATGATGAATTACATACGTTTCCACATACGTAACCTGAATTATCTGCCAAAATTTTCTAAGGACTCTTCTCTGAAAAAGCACTGTGCGAATTCATTTTGAGTACGAAATTGGCAGCAATCTCTCCGGTGTAGGTTACCCCTGGAAAGATACACAGGAAAGTGGGTCACAGTGGTAGCCTCCAGGAGGAAACTGGTAGTGAGGGCCAACCACCGGAAACAGCCTGATGTTTCACTGAATGTCTTTTCTAAACCTTAAAAATTGTTCCATGGGCTTGTATCCTTATTAAATATATAAACTGAACACCTAATATTAATTTAGATAAATGTTTTTAAAGCCTGAAGCAGCCTTTAGGGATGCCCGCAGCCTTTAATGAATGTTTGCAGATCCACGTTCCTCTTAATGTAAAATGGATTAAGAGGAAAATAGATCTGTAACTACCCTCCCTTCTTTGTTGCCGGAAAACCCAACTTCCCCATGTAATCCGTGACTTCTGGGAGTAGGAAAAGCTTTGTGGTCCATAGTATCATTCCTGACATACTGACTGTGCCTAAACTTCAGTTTAAGACTTTAGGACCTGGTAAATCTAAGTATCCCATGGGACATATATAAATTCATGTAATAATCATTCATTTCCTGTAACATTAATGTTAACAAGAGACTCATTTACTCTGCAATCCCTGCTGAGCCTGCTAGGTGCTCAGCAGGTATACATAAGGGGTTCTTGTTTCCAAGAAATGAGACTGAGGGGCCAGGCCCGTCAACAGTAGTCATTATTCATGCATTCACAAAATGCAGATGACCAAACAGTATTTTTAAGGGTTCCACGTTGCACCTGCACAGAGTTTTGGAAGAACTAAAGAGAGGTGGGGCCTCCTGGCGTACTTTGAGAGTAAGAAGAGTAAATAAAGGAAGGGGATTAGGGTTCTCTGCAGGGTGCCCCCCACTAGGAAAGGGCACCTCCCAGGCTGGGGGCTGCTTCAAAGGGAGCCCCCAACCCACCAGCTGCAGTGACCAGGGCCGGTTTGGGGGGACTTGGAGCCGCTGCTGGACCGATGCCACCCCACACTGCCTGCACCTCTCCCTGAGCAGCGGGGACCACACAGCACAGTTATTGGTAGAAAGGGCTGGACAGGAAGAGACGTGGGGAAAATTCAGTGTCTGTAAAACCTGTGTCCGGGTCCAAGGACTGTGGCTCAAGTGACCATGAGTGTCAGATCCACAGAAGGGAGCCCTGCTCACCACCGGCGGTGGGGAGCCCTTAGGACACAGTGGACAGAATACTTCTATGCTAGCGTCTCCTAAGAATGTAAAGAGAAAACACAGAGAAAGCACAAAGATGTAGGACTCCACTCATCGCTTGGGCACCAAGCCACACTTTCTGGGGCTTGTTGGAGGAAAGGTTTTTGATGGCCTCGCCTGAGGCTGTGTCTCGAGAAGCCGCGGCACCTCACCTCGCCTGCTCTGTGCGTGGGTGCTTTGCTCAGCGCGTACGGCTCCCTGAAGTTAAACGAAAACGTGGAATCATGCCTTAATTATTTACAAAGCGTGATCATTGTACTTATTGTTTTCCCCACAGAAACGACGAATTCAAAGAACACTCAGTATGAAAATCTATCCTTTCTGGACAAAATCCTTCAAAATATTGGAAGACCTTCAGGTAGATTGGAAATAACAGATAAATGTCTTTCTCATTTGGGGATTTTTTTTCCTGCTCAAGGGACAGGTGTGTCACCAGGCAGCTCCAGGGAGAGCAGGTGAGCTCAGCCCCCAGGTGGACCCACCTGAGCTCCACAGGAGCCCCTGTCCAGCCGTTGATGGGTGGACACCTGACCGGACAAGTCCAATTCAAGGAGTCAAGGCCCTTGTCAGTGAGGGAGTGCTCTCCCTTTTCAGCTGAACGGAGCAGGGGACCAGTCCCCCTTTTCCCAATAATCAGGACTCACAAGACTGCCGCCACCCACCCACACAAGGGTCCCAACCACGTAGTGGCAGGAGCCTGCTCCTTTGTGACAGGCCCAGGAAGGGCCCCCACACCCCGATCAGGAAGCCCCCTACCCTCTCATAGGGTGAGGACCCCCAGTCCAGCCCTTCTTCACTCCCTGTTCACACAGCTCCACCACTGCCCGCCTGCTAAGAGTTGGCCATGCAGATCCTGTGGCTTCTGCCCCTGGCCCAAGGCTTCTCCTCGGAGCTTTCCAGAACACCTGGGAGCCAGTCCTGGGTGAGGCTGACAGCCCTCCTGTCCTCCTGGCATCCCTGATTCACATGGCGGCCCAGTGTGCCCAGACCCTCCCCCCATACCCTGCAGCACATGCCCGTCCACGCAGCCTGAGACCTTCCATCTGGAGCACCTTCCAACTTTGCCAGGCCAGTGTCAGTCCCCAGTCAGACCACGAAACCCCAGGCCACAAGGTCGGCACATGCCCCCAGCAGCAGGGACCAGGCCAGCACACACAGTGTGGAAAGGGCAGTGAGCGGTTGTTCAAGCTACGGCCAATTTCCCAGACCGTGCCATTGTCCAGGACAACCTCTGCTGCTTCTGATACAATTTCATGATTGACCTTGTCAAGGCTCCAGTTCCCTGGGACCTGACTGTTCTGCAGGGAGAACCACAAATTCTCCTATAACTCAGACAGCAAAAGATGGGGCCTCTCCACTGATGAAGCTCCTGTCCGTCACCAGCACCTCTAGGTGTGGTCATCAGCAACAGAAGCCCCAGAGGTGACTGTGGGGACTTCCAGAGCCCTGGCAATGCTGGACAGTGAAGAACCAGGAGTCCCCCACCTCCTGGTACTGACATCCCAGGAATGAGATCCACAGCCGGCCACTGTGAGGGGAGGAGGAGGAGGACCGGCCCAGCCCTGCCAAGCTTGGAGTTGTCGATGGGTTTTGAGGGAGAATGCAGGGGAAATTACTCTGGACACAGTGGCCCTGCGGGGAGAGCCAAAGGCAGCCCGACGCAGCCAGCACCCCCTCTGTCCTCCTGCCTCAGATACATCCGCAGGGCTCTCCCCTCCCTCCATAACTGAGGGCTCAGTTCCTCCTGTCCCCTGGTGTCCCTTGATCCTGCCGGTGTCCCCATCTCCCTCATACCACACACTGCCAGGCTCAAAATCTCCTCTTTCTACACAGGAAACATTTTCCGTAACGAGCAGCAGAGGACCAGCTCTCAGAGGAGGAGCCGAGACAGTCAGTGAGGCCACGGCCCCAGAGCCCCTGCACAGGAGACGAGCCTGCTAGAACGCCCACGCACCAGCCTCTGGAACAGGGCACTTGTGTGCACATGCCCACGTTCTCTGAACCATTCCGCATAAAGGAAAATTGTTTATTCACACACTCCCAATTGGAGTTGGTTTATTTAAGTGTTAAACCACAGGGTGCGTGGGATTTGGGTTTAAAAAAAAAAAAAAGAGCCGGGCGCGGTGGCTCAAGCCTGTAATCCCAGCACTTTGGGAGGCCGAGACGGGCGGATCACAAGGTCAGGAGATCGAGACCATCCTGGCGAACACGGTGAAACCCCGTCTCTATTAAGAAATACAAAAAACTAGCCGGGCGAGGTGGCGGGCGCCTGTAGTCCCAGCTACTCGGGAGGCTGAGGCCGGAGAATGGTGTAAACCCGGGAGGCGGAGCTTGCAGTGAGCTGAGATCTGGCCACTGCACTCCAGCCTGGGTGACAGAGCGAGACTCCGTCTCAAAAAAATAAATAAATAAAAATTAAAATTAAAAAAAAAAGAAAACAAGAAACAAAAAAACATATTGAGTCTGGAAATAAGAGCATCAGAATATTCTGTCTACAAATAACATAATCTCAGAGCACATAAAGAATTCATCCATGAGGAACAGAGACTACGAAGGCCTGAGAGTCTCTTCCCTGCTGCCATGCCTTGCAAAACACACAAGCACACATATAACACACGCATACACAACACACATGCACATATAACACGTGCACACATACAACATGCACACATGGACATACATATGTATGCATACAACACAACACGCACACATGCAACATGCACACACATGCAATGTACATGCACATCCAACACGTACACATGCAACATGTGCACGCATGCAATGCACATGCATACAATATGCACACATGTGCAACATGCACACATGCAACACACACACACACAACACATGCACACACACGAAGCCTCATTGCTTCAGAACGTTTGCCAAGCTTGGGAATGCTGGCTGGGACTGTGTGTTGTGGAAGGTGAAGGTTTGCTCCAGGTGGTGTGTGTGACCTACAGCATTAGCTGGGGGTAGGGGCTGGGGGTGACCAGGACACATCTTGGGCAACTTTTCTTATCCAAACTGATTCTGATGGTGAATGGGCTGCAAGCTCTGTTGGACTCATTGAGGTGACCATCTGGAAAGATTCAGGATAAAATATGATTTTCCCACTTCTCTAGAAAGGCAGCCAGGCTTGGAGAAGCTCATGGATCGCGTTTGAGAACGATCCTGGACAGAGGACTTCCGTGCCTTTTACGCAGTTTAGCAGTGGATTGGTGTCCTTTCTATTAATAACACCATTTTCAAAGGCAGCTGGAAACAGAATCAGATGCTGCCATTGTACTTGTGGCTGCTGACTGTGCTCCCTCCTAAGAGATGCAAACATCCTATGCCCTCTTTCTATGGTGTCTTCAAGGCAACTGCAGAGGACTGAGGGGTTGGAATCAGAGAACGCTTGTGTCGGAATGGCCCTTTGAGGCCTTTCATGCAATCCCTCAATTCCAGATGAGGAAACCGAGGCAGCGAGGACACATGACTTGCTAGTCAGTAAGTCGGTGGCAGGGCAGGATGGTTATTTCTGATGCCCAATGCTATCCTGTGTCTACTAAACCACGTTGCAGCCTCTCTAATAATACAGGGACAGCGTAGTTCTTCTCCTTCCTTTGTGTGCTTGCAGTTTTTATTTTTCTGTTTTGTGCATGGATCTCACAAAGCATTTTTAGCGAACTCTGTGGTTTATAAGTTGTTTCCATGCACAGTGGGCCACCAAGTCCTCACAGCAAGGCCGGGAGGCAAGTGTCGCCTCCACTCCACATGAGTGGGCCTGGGGCTCAGCGGTATTCAGTGGCTCACTCACTGCCAGACCGTCACGTGGCCTGCTGCGGACCTGACACCGTGCCCCAGGCCAGGCCCTTGCTACTGGATGTTTTAATCGTCAACGGCATCATCGTTTTCCAAGCAGGGCCTTGCAGGGTTTGTCCCCCTTGGCAGAGCAGTGCTGACCCAGAGAAGACAAAACATAAAAAGTGTCATTGATTTGATCACTCTCTGTCCTCTGTCCTGACCACATGAGATCCCTGATTACACAGTCTTCAAAAGCTGGACGTTTCATTTAATAGTTTGATCACATCAAAATATTCCCTGTCTCAGGGATGGCACTGAAAACAGCCAAGGGAACACGTTGGGTCTCCAGATTGACGACCGCTGTGCAGGGCTCAAGCACGCCCCTCTTGCTGTATGGGACCCACCGTCGCTGTTCCTAGGAGGCTTAAGACAGAGTCAGGAACTAAGCTGATGAGGAAAAACATCAATGTTAATAATAGCTACCCCCTGGCAAGTGATGAACTGGCTTACAGGGGTGTTAAAGACGTGCCTGTGAGGGGGAAGTGATCGCCCACATGTACTAGGATGGGCATTCCAGGAAAAAAGTGTCCCAAAGGTGCCAGAGCAGGGGTGGGTGAGCGTCAGGGGGGCTCTGCCACCCAGGTGGGAACTGTAGCCAGAGTGGTCCCCTATTATATGTTATGGGTGGGAGGCAATGGTGAAACATATTAATGTACACTGTATGATTTCAGTTTTTTGAAATTTTTTGAGAGTTGATTTATGGCCAAACATACAGCCAATTTTAGTAAAAATTCCATTTGGAACTTGGGAGGATGGTGTATTCTGCAGTTTTGGGGGGTGGGATCCCATAGAGTCAGTCGAGTCAAGTTTGTTAATTGTGTGGTTAAAATATCTCCTTACTCATTGCTCTTCAGTCATCAAATGTTAAAAGAGGTGAGGAAAAAACCCCACTCTGAATGCAAGTGATTTGTTTCTTTAGTTCTATTTTCCTTTGTATGTTTCAAAGCTTTGTTGCTAGGGTCCTACAGACTAAATTGTCTTTCTGGTGGATTTCAGCCTCTATTGTTATGAAATATTCCTCTTTATCTGTAGTATTTCTTCTTGCCTTATATTCATTTTGTCTGGTATTAACATAGCCACACTAACTTTCTCTTGGTAAAGGTTGCATGGTATATCATTTTCCATCCTATTACTTTAAACTTCACTGTAGTGTTATATTTAATATATATATGTGTGTGTGTGTGTGTGTGTATATATATATATATATATTTTTTTTTTAGGTAATATATAGGAGCATATTTTTAGAAATCCAGTCCTTTTGTCTTTTAATCGGCATATTTCATCCTTTTCTGTGAAATATAAGTAGTCCTATAGCTGGGTTTGTATCTATGAAGTCACTATTTATTTTCTATTTGTCTCACATGCCTCATTTTTTTCTTCTTTCACTTTATTTGGATTAAGCAAGTGTTTTTTCATTCCATTTTCCCCTCTATTAGATCATCATGTATTTTAATATTGTTTTAAAGGTTATATTAGAGACTACAATATATATCCTTGACTTACCATCACCTAAAATTAATACTTTTAACCACTTCCTAACTTTTCTTTTCTTTCACTTTATTTGGATTGAGCAAGTTTTTTTTCATTCAATTTCCACCTCTATTAGATCATGGATTATGTATTTTTAATATTATTTTAAAGGTTATATTAGAGACTACTACAGCATGCATCTTGGACTTCCTATAACCTAAAATTAGTACTTTTACCATTTCCTGAATAACGCAAGGGGAATACTTAACTCCACTTACCATTTTTTGCATTATTTTTGTCACAAATTTTAATTCTACATATATTTTAAATGCTTCAAAATATTATACTTAGGTCTATGCACTTAATATTTGTTTTGGATTTATTCACATATTTACTCTTTTATTTGTTCTTCATTCCATTGTGCATTTTTAATGCTTCTGGCTATCAGTATATTCCTGCCAACTAACTCCTTTTAGTATTTTAGTGTAGGCCTACTGGGAAAATTCTTAGGTTTTTATTTTTCTGAAAATATCTTTACCTTCATGTTTTGAAGAATGTTTTCACTAGACGTACACTCTAGATTAGCTGACTTTCTTTTCCATTGTCTTTTGACCTCCATCATTTCTCCTGGGGAATCTGCTGTCGCTCTTTGTGTTATTTCTGCTCCTTGGACAGTAACGTGTCTTTCTACCTCTGGCTAATGTTAATCATTTCTCTTTGCCTTTTCATTTCAGCATTTTCACAATGATGTTCCTAGCTGTGTTTTCACTGCATTTATCCCGTCTGGGGTTTATGGTGATATTTGAACCCATGGCTTATTTATTAAGTTCTGAAAAATTCTGTCTTTTCAAATATTCTGTGCCTTTTTTCTCTCTCTCTTCTTCTTTCCTCCAATTACGCATGTTCGATGTTTGTGCTGTGTCCCACGTTTTTCTTATACTTTTTATTTTTCATTCTTTGTTCTCTTTTATTTTAATCTGAATATTTTCTCCTGACCTACATCCAGATCACTAAATCTCTCTTCAGCTTTGGCTAATCATTTAATCATCATAATTGTTTTAATTACTATATATTTTAATCCTGGAATTTCCATTTGGTTCTATTTCATGGATTCCACTTATCTGTGATGTTCACCACTGTGTCATCTGTTTTATGGATATATTAATCACAGTTATGTCTAATCTGTATTTGATAACTTCAATATCTGTATTATCCGGAAGTCTGTTTCTATTGCCTGGATTATTGATATGATTGGTACTTTTTGATGGAATGCTGGACATCACGTGATGAAAAACTAGACACTCTGAAAGACATCTAGTTCTGGTAGCCAGTTAGAGTGAGGACAGATCATCTTAATTAAGTTGTTTTAATACTAGATTTGTCTTTGTAACCCCTGGTCTATTTCTACTTTTCCTTGTTCCTATGGGAGTTCCAATTTAGAGCTCTGAGAATTTACCAGGGCCCTTCAAATGCAACTTTTATTTTTCACACTGGGAGACTGCTTGAAAGTTCTTTAGCTCCTCAGCCTCTCTGCTACCACTTTCTACTGACCTTCTCCCCAGCAGCACAGCTGAGGACTTAGGAAATGCTTTAGGGGCACAAGCAGATTGGCTAGTTGGACTCACTACACTGAACATGCCTCTTCTTTCTGGGATCTCAGCACCAGAAGCCCTGGCTGTGTAAGAAGCCCTCAACTCACATTTGTTCTTCCCAGCCCTGGGAGATTGCTGAAAGCCTCCTAGCAACTGCTTTCTGCCGTGCTGCTCAACCTGTCTGTGATGCATAAGAATTAGCAAATGCCTCAAGGGGGTGATGAGCTCAGAATATAAAACTCACATCCACAAATGTCCTTCTCTCTTAATCTTGACCACTCAAGTTCTGCCCATCTTGGAAGTTTTTCAATATCCATATCTGCATTTTATCCAGGTTTTCCCATTGTTTTCAGTGAGGATGGGGCTGCTACTTATCCCAGAACCACATTTTGAGAATCTTTAATCTAGAAACAGAGTTAACCAGCTACATCCTGACATCTACAAGGAAGACAGGATTTTGCCACAAATAGGAAAAAACAGAGCTTCTGTACTTGGGGTCAGGGAGGGAGCAGACTAGAACCACCTCAGGGGAAGGGGTGTGTGTGAGCAGTGGGGAGCACTGCAACATTAGGGAGCTCAGAGGTGGCTCCAGAAACTAGAAGTGGCAGCTGTGCCACCTCCTGTGGGTCTGGGCAGGACCAACCAAGAGCCGAACACCCAGGGCAACAGCCAGCCACTTCCCAAACTCTGTACAGTTTTAGGATTGAATGTTAATTTGTCGCAGACAGACCAAGAGGGCTCTGAGCATTGCATTCTATCACCAGTATCATCAATGACTAAGAGCACATGTACCAGGAACAGAACAAGACCAGGGTAATGGAAGAACACAGGTAGCAGGGTCAGGACCAGGGCAAGGCTGGTCCCCAAACCACCTTGACAAAGTGCTTTGCAGAAGGACACTGCTTGATACATCCACAGTGAGTCAGTGTCTGTGTGTGTGTGTGTGTGTGTGTGAGAGACAGAGAGAGAGAGAGAGACAAAGAGAGAATTGCTGGCCAAGGGCTCTATCAATGAGTAGGAATTGGAACTTCGCACTAGAATCAAGTCACACCTGTATGCTATCTGGAACGTCTCTTCCATGTTCATAGAGTAAGTCACCTATTAGTGAACTATGTATAGTTCCTCATGCAATTTGAGTTTCTCAACCAGCTGGTCTGTTGTTAAATGCACAAACCCTCTCCCCCCATCTTGCAGCAGGCCCTGGTCACCTCTGGTGCTCTGGGGGAAACCGGTACCTAAACAAGATTGAGAGCCACACCCCAGACTCTTAGATTTCCAAAACATAAACCATGATGAAGTGCTGACACACAGTGGTACAGCTGGCCTTCTGCCCAAGATCCTCCCAGTTCCTCACTCTGATTCCAGAGGAGGTTCCCTCTGCCCCTATGAGACAACAACTGTGTCCAGATGAACAGGTTCCAACCCTGGGTCCTCTGAGAACCACAGTTCAGAGGCCAAGGGACCCAAAGCATCCCCCAGCCCTGCAGTGACCACAGATAAGCAGCAGGAGAACTTGGAAAAGTGCATAGTTGAGACAGTCACTTACAGGGAGGGTCGAGATGCCATGCTCAGAGACACATGACTGCAGACAGGGCATCTGCTGCCCTCCCTGAGATTTTAACTGAATACATGTCAGGACACCACTCCCCCATTCTGGTTTTGGATTTTTGTTTGTTTGTTTTGTTTTGTTTTTTGAGATGGAGTCTCGCTCTGTCACCCAGGCTGGAGTGCAGGGGTACCATCCCGGCTCACTGTAACCTTCGCCTCCCAGGTTAGAGCAATTCTTCTGCCTCAGCCTCCTGAGTAGCTGGGATTACAGGCACATGTCACCACACCCAGCTTATTTTTGTATTTTTAGTAGAGACCGGGTTTCCCCATGTTGGCCAGGCTGGTCTCGAACTCCTGACCTCAGGTGATCCGCCCACCTCTGCCTCCCAAAGTGCTGGGATTACAGGCGTAAGCCACCGCGCCCGGCCACCATTCGTATATTCACAAAAGCACACAGTCTGCCGTTAAACCATCTCCAGGAATTTCACCACCTTTCAGAAGATGCTACTTTTGAGTAGTGTCTACGCAGCAAGAGCTGCAGAGGACCCGGCCATCGTCCTCCCACAGAGAAGAGGGCTGGACTGCCACAACCCACCCCACCCCTAACTTGCCTGTGTCTTCAGTGCTCAATCAGCTGAGCCCAGTCCTCGGCGGCTGGAACAGACCCTTCCAGAACCGCGCAGGCCCAAGCCCCACGCCCCAGTGCCAGCCTCCTTGCGTGGCTTTGGCTCCAAAGACTTCTGCTATTGATGCTCAGCGCCCTCCTCACTTTTATTCCAAGCGTGAGCTTCCCTTTTCTGGAGTTTATGCTGTTTGGTGAACTGCACTTTCTAGACACAGCTCTCCAGAGATGAACCTGATTTCCATTGGAAATCATGGCCTCTTTCCCCTGGGGACCGTGGGCCCGGAGGCCTGCTATTCCTGGTCTCTCTGGAAATAGTCTGTGGTCCTTTTCCTTGGGCACAGGGGTGGTTTCTGCTCCGATGTGGTCCTCCGTCTCCTTGTGCCCCAGCCAAAGGAAATGGTCCCAGGTAGTCCCATGGCCTGACGCACCTCTGCCCAAGGAGACACTGCTCACACGCTGGCTGGACACACCCCACGGGTTCGCACGTTCAGGCACACTTGAGGACATCTGTGCTGAGGCCGCTCCCTGCCTGCCTCCCCACCCCCCATGCTCTCCACGACTGGCGCCTTTGCTGCTATGCACAGAAACCCTGCCATGTCCACTGCCTTAGCACAGCCCAGACCTGCCACTCACAACATGGCAAGGCCAGCACCCCAACACCCCACATGACCACCTACAGTGGTCCTCAGGTGTGATGCAACTGCCTTGCAGGTGACCCAGCTGGATTTCACAGCTGTGCTTTAGGGCAGGGGTCGGCAAAGGCTCTCCATCAAGGGCCAGATGAAAAGCATCTGGGGCTTCGCAGGCTCTCTGGTCCCTGTGGCAACTGAACCTCCAGACTGTAGCACAAAAGCACTGGAGGCCGGGTGTGGTGGCTCACTTGAGGCCAGGAGTTCAAGACCAGCCTGGCCAACATGGTGAAATCCTGTCTCTACTAAAAATATATTTTTTAAAAAATTAGCCAGGCATGGTGGCGGGAACCTGTAATCCCAACTACTCAGGAGGCTGAGGCAGGAGAACTGTTGGAGCCTGAGAGACTGAGGCTGCAATGAGCTGAGATCACACCACTGCACTCCAGCCTGGGTGACAGAGGAAGACTCAATCAAAAAAAAAAAGAGCAGCAGAGGGGATCCACAAACCATGGGCATGGCTGTATCCCGGGAAGCTTTATTTACAAACCTTAGTGGGAGCTGCGCCCACGGGAGCTTTCTCAGCGGGAGGAGATGCCCGCCCTGCAGTCCCTCCCTGCACAGGGACCACGGTGGGCTCCTGAGCGCTTCCAGTGGGTGCGACTGGAGAACTGAACTCGGAGAACTGAACTCTTCATTTTATCTGGATGAGTTTAAATGTAAATGATCTGTGTGACTGGTGGCTCCCATGCTGCCCTGCGCGGCTCTGGGAGCGCAAACCTCAGGACGGGTCTCTGCAGGCCCCACCTCTCCCACGAGCCCCACCTCCACGCGTGCCTGGGGCCGGTCTCCCAGCAGCACCATCTCTTCCAGCCATGCTTCTTCTTAGACCAAAGGCTTGCTCCTTACAAAAGACTAAACAACTGCATCATTTCCTAGGTAAGAGGCTGCAAATGAAGCTTTAGAAGGCGAAACGTGGCAGGCCCGGGAAACACCGTGTTAAAACGAGGGGACTTTTTAAGAGGCCACATAGACTTAAAAAAAAAAATTGTAATAAAATGTTTTCCAGCTAAAGACCCCACATGATGTTTTTCAACCCAGAAAGCACTTCTACTCCTCGATCCTGAATCACCGATAGAAGAGGTTTATAAAAGGTGATTCCGACGTCCCCACCAGGCAGATGGCCGGCAGACAGCCCCGAAACACCAGGAATCCGTCCCCGGGACTGGGTGGGGCAGGCAGGGCTGGCCGGGAGCGAGCAACCAGGTGCTCCCAATTCCACCCTGGCCACCCCTGTCCCAGGCAACACAGGCTCCGGGAAGGGAGTTCCAGGGTTCGCGTCTCAAAGTCAGGGGCAAGAGCTGTCAGCTCGTGAGGTGGTGGTGACGAGTGATTTAGACGTCGAAAACAGTAGGTCTGAGAAAGTGAAGGAGATGATTAATAATAAGAACAGCGGACAGCGGACCCCACCCCACCCCCGCCCCTGCTGGGGGCTGACTCGGAGCCACATGTCTCATCCACCGGAAGGCGACGGCACCGGGCAGTGAGGACACACGACCGCCACCCTGTGGTCATCACGCGGCCTCCAGCCCCGAGGGCAGCCCCACACCTGGAGTGGTGAGGGGCTCCCGGAGCAGAAGCTGTAGGACCACCCACCCACCCACACACACACACACACACACATCACAGTGGGGGAGGTTTTCGGGAACTGGTCGGGAACCTGAGAGAGTCGATGCTGCCGTTCAAGTGCAGAGCAGGATTCCCTCTTCCGTGGGGACCACAGTCTTTTTCTTAAGACGTTCCGCAGGGTGGATGAGCCCCACCCACACCACAGCCAGACGACCACTGAGTTAACATTAATTTCACAGAAAAAGTAGTTCACAGCCGCATCCCACAGGTGTCCATCCAGATATCTGGGTGCCAGGGCCCAGCCAGGCTGACATGATGATTGACTGTCACCTCACCCTCCCATCCTCACCCCGCTGAACACAGGGGGATTGGCAGAGAAGCCAGGATCTGTCAGTGGACAGAGCGGAGGCTGAGCCCAGAAGCTGCAGCACCTGGGCTGGGACCTCAAGCCCTGTCCTGCACTGCCTCTCTATGGCGGGTCTGGGAATGACAGCCTCCTGCAGCCGGGAAGTTCAGGCCTAGCTGTGCACACCCGACGGGAGGCCGCAGGGTGGCCGAGAGCCCATCCTGGACCTGTGTCCCCACAGCAAAGCCCTTCATGCTGCCTCGCCCCACACGGGCCCCTGTGACCTTTCCTCCCCGGCAGATGGGGCCACAGAGGAGACCCCGAAAAGATAGTCCCCCCAACTGTCCCCCATTACCAAGGCCCTGTGGCTGCACCAGAGGCCATGAGAATGGGGGCGGTGGGCAGAGCGGACTATGAAAGGGCTTGGGAGACAAGGGGCTTGGGCGTTTTAGATGGCGGTAAAGACAGGTTTGGGGTCGAGCAGGGGTCTGGGAGTGCACCTCACCATGGGATCTGTGTACACAGTGATGCATTCAGCATACGCAGGCCCTTCCCTCTGAGCCCTCGGCCCCTCATCTGCAGGATGGGTGAGCCCCAGAGAAGCGGGCAGAAGCAGAGGAGGCAGCGAATGCAGAGCACGTGGCCTGTAACTGAGCCTAGAAAGCCCGCTCAGCAACAGAGGCTGCCACCCAGAAACCTGCTCGGGACAGAGGCTACAATCTAGAAAGCCCGCTCAGCGACAGAGGCCACGATCTAGAAAGCCCATTCGGCGACAGTGGCTACAACTCAGAAAGCCTGCTCAGCAACAATGTCTATGATCTAGAAAGCCCAGTCAGCAACAGCAGCTGTAATCTAGAAAGCCCGCCCAGCGACACTGGCTACAATCTAGAAAGCCTCCTCGGCGACAGTGTCTATGATCTAGAAAGCCTCCTCGGCGACAGTGTCTATGATCTAGTGTCTATGGTCTAGCCGCTCAGTCACAGCGGCTACGACCCAGAAAGCCCTCTCAGTGACAGTGGCTATGATCGCTCATGACTCTAGCCCCTGGCTCTGTTGGTCAAGCCTTCCACAGCCCGGAAGCCTCTGCAGCCTCCCTGTTGCTGCTGAAAAGGACGCCGGTTGGAGAAGGACCCAAGGAAGCACTGACAGATCGAGACCGGTCCGGGGACGACTGGTCGAGAGCCTGAGAGGCTGGCGCCAAGGCTGCCCCTTGACCCTGCTGCACCAGCGGCCACCTCTGTGTCTGGTCCTGTCTCAGAGACCGAGGTGAACAACAGAGCAGGGTGGGGGTGAGGAGACTGAGGTGAACGGGTGAGAAGGCGGAGGTGAACAGGTGAGGAGAACCGGGGTGAATGAGTGAGGAGGACTGCGGTGAACAGGTGAGGGGGACTGAGGTGAACGGGTGAGGACTGAGGTGAACGGGTGAGGACTGAGGTAAATGGATGAGGAGGACTGAGGTGAACAGGTGAGGAGGAGTGAGGTGAATGAGTGAGATGGCCGAGGTGAACAGGTGAGGAGAACCAGGGTGAATGAGTGAGGAGGACAGAGGTGAACAAATGAGGACTGAGGTGAACAGGTGAGAAGTGAGGTGAATGGGTGAGGACTGAGGTGAATGGATAAGGAGGACTGAGGTGAACAGGTGAGGAGAAGTGAGGTGAACGGGTGAGGGGGACTGACGTAAACGGGTGAGGACTGAGGTGAATGGATGAGGAGGACTGAGGTGAACAGGTAAGGAGGACCAAGGTGAAGAGGTGAGGAGAATCGGGGTGAATAACTGAGGAGGACTGAGGTGAACGGGTGAGGACTAAGGTGAACGGATGAGGACTGAGGTGAATGGATGAGGACTGAGGTGAATGGATGAGGAGGACTGAGGTGAGGTGAACAGGTGAGGAGGAGTGAGGTGAACAGGTGAGGGGGACTGAGGTGAACAGGTGAAGACTGAGGTGAATGGATGAGGAGGACTGAGGTAAACAGGTGAGGAGGAGTGAGGTGAACGGGTGAGGAGACCAAGGTGAACACAGCAGGGTGGGGGTGAGGAGACTGAGGTGAATGGGAGGACTGAGGTGAATGGATGAGGCGGACTCAGGTGAACCAGTGAGGACTGAGGCGAATGGATGAGGACTGAGGTGAACAGGTGAGGAGGACTGAGGTGAATGGGTGAGGAGACCAAGGTGAACAGAGCCAGGTGGGGGTGAGGAGACTGAGGTGAATGGGAGGACTGAGGTGAATGGGTGAGGACTGAGGTGAATAGGTGAGGAGGACTGAGGTGAACGGGTGAGGACTGAGGTGAATGGATGAGGAGGACTGAGGTGAACAGGTGAGGACTGAGGTGAACAGGTGAGGACTGAGGTGAACAGGTGAGGAGGACTAAGGTGAACGGGTGAGGACTGAGGTGAATGTATGAGAACTGAGGTGAACCAGTGAGGACTGAGGTGAATAGGTGAGGAGGACTGAGGTGAACGGGTGAGGACTGAGGTGAATGGATGAGGAGGACTGAGGTGAATGGATGAGGAGGACTGATGTGAACAGGTGAGGAGGAGTGAGGTGAACAGGTGAGGGGGACTGAGGTGAACGGGTGAAGACTGAGGTGAATGGATGAGGAGGACTCAGGTGAACCAATGAGGACTGAGGTGAATGGATGAGGAGGAGTGAGGTGAACAGGTGAGGAGGACTGAGGTGAACAGGTGAGGA
>NW_012102044.1:1969181-1980402 GCF_000951045.1 Mandrillus leucophaeus | reverse complement strand
GAGGACTGAGGTGACTGGATGAGGAGGACTGAGGTGAACAGGTGAGGAGGACTGAGGTGAACGGGTGAGGACTGAGGTGAATGGATGAGGAGGACTGAGGTGAATGGATGAGGAGGACTGATGGGAACAGGTGAGGAGGAGTGAGGTGAACGGGTGAGGAGACCAAGGTGAACAGAGCAGGGTGGGGGTGAGGAGACTGAGGAGAACGGGAGGACTGAGGTGAACGGGTGAGGAGGACGGGCCTACCCACTCTTGTTGGCCATTTCCATTTCCCCACGAGGCAACATTACTTTTCAATACTGGGTAAGGGCTGTGTGGTCACAGAACCACAGACGTCAGACCCTCCCACTCTGACCAGAAAGCCTCTGTCGAGGAGCCGGAGGCTGCCCTGCCTGGTCTGCTTCACTCACGTCACACTCACAGCTTCCACCCCTTGCACCCCCCCAGAGGGGGACGGCACGTGGCCGCTCAAGGTCCGCTCTCGATGCCCTGCCCGCCACGCCCACCCTCACTGGGCTCTCACCACCCCCGGTCCTGCACAAGCTCAGCCCCTCTGCCTTCGCCCTCAGGGAAGCGGGCTCCCTGTTAAGGACCTGGAGCAAGGTCAGCCCCTATTTTCCCACTGCCCCTCAAGATTCCACAGTGAGAAGCTGGGCTGGGGACCCGCAGGTGTTCACAGAGGCTCACTGTCACTGTCTCAGACCTGGGGTCTGTTTTGTTTGGACTCACCTCGATCCTGTACCTGGACACAGTAGGGTTCACGGTCCTTTGCTGAACTAAGCTGAGCTGGATTCCAGTCCTCCAAGGAGCATGCGATGGGAGGGGCTGGTCTCTCCCTTGGTGAGGAGTAGGGAGGAGCCGATGGGCACAGAATAGACGCACCCCACTCAGGTCCAGTGGTCAGAGGTGGGGCAGGGGGCCCAGTGGTCAGAGTGACGAAGGTGCTGTGTCCTGGAGAGGCTTAGCCCCTGCCAGCATCCCACCCCCTCCAGGCAGCAGCTTCCTGGCCTTCCTGGATCCCCTCTTGCCTTTAACTCCCAGCCACACGATCCAGTTCTCCCACGCTCCTGTGTGTTCCTACTGAACGCCGACGGGGACAACTGCAGAATGCCCGGGAGCCTTTAGGTTGGGTTTGTCTGCTCTTTTCTGACACCCAAGGGCTACAGTAACATTGGTTTCTGATAGCAGGGAAGCTATCAGAAAAACAGGGAAGCTGCTGTTTTTAATCAGCTGAACAGTGACCCAGAACAACAGGCTGAGTACTGCAAAGAAAAGTTTAAAGTAATAAATCTGGGGTCAGGCACGGAGTCCGAGAAGAGTGGCCACCATGCGGGAGGCAGGTGTGTCTGGGGCAGATGCAGGAGGCTCCGTGGTGAGCCCAGGAAGCCCAGTCCTCAGCAGTGGATGGAGCTCCCATGGCCAATCCAACCCACACGGCTGGATTACAAAGAAGGGTGTCTAGAAGCTGCACTGCCTCTCCCAGGCACCTCTGAGCTGCTCCCAGGAGGGGTTGCTGAGTTAGGGAGAACAGCAGTCAGCCAGGACACTGAGGTGAGGGACTGAGAGTTACATCCAACGAGAAACGGTGGAGTCCAGGGTGTTTCTCCTGTACTGAGACAGCAAAGGAACCACAGGGTGTGTGTACACAAGTGACCACAGCTGCCACGACGGCCAGGCTTGTTCTGCTGGTCCAAGGAGTCCAGTGACCACAGGAAGACATTTCAGCCCCATGCAGTGCCCAGCACAGGGAGCACCGCCTCTGCAGGGGCCGGGCTCAAGGTCACACCCAAGGCCCATGACCAGCACTCCCCAACCACCCTGCCTTCCCTCCTCACAGACACACCCGAAGCCCATGACCAGCACTCCCCGGCCACCCTGACTTCCCTCCCTGCAGACACACAGCCCCAAGGCCCCCACTCCAGCCAGTAGCTCCACCACAGCCACCAGGGGCAGGTCAGTCCCGTCTGCCACCTCCAGCCATCCAAACCGCCCTGGTGACCACGCAGCAGTCTCCATGCTGCAAACCTAGATACAGGCTGCGTTGTTTCCCAAAGTCCAGGGTGGTCGGCAGCCCTAAATGAGCCCAGCCATCCCTCCCCCTGGGACCTACTCCCCCTCAGTAATCCCCTCCTCTTGAGCACAGACTGAACTTGGGAATATGGAAACATGATGGAATATTGCTTCCAATCTCAGGCCACAAAACAACTGTGGCTTCCATTTCAGGGCCTCTCATGCTCTTTCTCTCTTATGTACTTCAAGGCAGGTAGCTGCCAGGCCATGGCTTCCCTCCAGAAAGCCCACATGACAAGGAACGGAGAGATGCCCTGGCCACAGTCAGTGGGGGCCACAGTCAGTGGGAGCCCAGTGTGAAAGCGGATCCTTCTCCTGCTGAGCCTTCTGATGAGACCGCGACCTGGCCACAGCATGCTGTCCTCAGGAGAAGCCTTAGGCGGGAAGTGTCTGGCTACAGACCCTGGACTCCCGACCCCACAAAACCCTGGATTCCCGACCCCGCAAACTGTGCCATAATGTGTGCTTTAAGTCATTGCATTTGGGATAACTTCTTACATGAAAGTAGACAAAGGGCCACAGATCCTCCTGAGCCCACGAGGAAAGCTTACTAATGAGGACTGGCTGCATCTGGAGCAGCTTGTGTCCCTGCCGTTCCAGCAGCAGCAGTGTGCCCAGGAGGAGGGTGGGACCCCAAGGGGCTCTCCTGATCCCGCACTGGGCGTGGCTATCCATGGACACCAGGTGAAAATCAACACCACAGCAGCCTCGAAGGAGACATGCAGCTCCAGAGAGCTGAGAAGCAGGAGCAGGGACAATTGAATCAGATTCGGGAGCATCTCATTGCCCCTGGTGGGACCGCCCTCTCTCCAGCCCAGACCCAGCCTGACCACACCGTAGGAGCAGAGTGCTCAGCCCCACCCTCGCTGCACTGCGGTCAGGAGTTTGCAGGTGATTTGTAACCAGTAGTAAAGTATGAACTGCGAACGTGAACCAGTCAGGTTTGAGGCAGAGAAGGAAAGCCACTCCAGGTGTCTTCCGCAGAAAGGAGGTCATGCCGGTGTCGCTGAAAGCGAATGGAAATTGAAGCAGATTCTCACTTGGCTGTAGCTCCCAGAAACTACTTGCAGGACAATGTAGAGCCCACCCAACAGGGGGGCCGCCATTCTTGGGGCTGCCATTGACTCATGGGTCCATCTGAGCCACCTGGGGACCAGGAGCAGGAGCCGGCTGGGGACCAGGAGCAGAAGCCGGCTGGGGACCAGAAGCAGGAGCCAGGAACCCGCGGGTTCATGGCTGCCATCCGACTGCATCTGGGGTTTGAAGAATGGACATCACACAGAAATACTCACATCTCAACAACGGTGCTTTCCAGCAAACACAGCACAATGGCGAAAAGATGCGCTCCTCTTCCATCTGCCTTTCGGAATGCCTTTGGGTGCCTCTTGTGGGTGGACTCTGCCTGGCTTCCGGAACCCGGCTGCCAAGCATCTCAGAAACGAGGTGTTTTATTCTCCGTCTTCTCCAACCACAGGGAGAATGGAGGGAAGGCTGAATAAGCCAACCCCATGCATGCCCCACAGAATGTAGAACTTAAACCGCTGGATGGCTTCACGGCAGTTCTACCCACAGCCTGGATGTGCTTCTTCATGATGAAGACGAGCTTGGAGCTCCAGCCCAGAGACTCCAGGCACGTGGTGGCAACATATGGGCACCATGCTTCCAGGGGCGAGGCCTCTCCCACCACCGGCTTGGCCACAGCACAGCTCAGCTGGGCCTGCCAGCTGCCACCGACTCGCCACCGGGAGGCAATTCTCTGCAGGCGGCACATTTTCCATACACCCCATGAAGTGAGACACTGGCCTCCCCTTTGTTCAGGGCTACCTGTTCAAGGACACCCAAAAGCAAATACAGCCTTGGAAGGCAAAGGCAGTGACTTCCTCTGTGGCGGAAGACTCGGGGGTGCTCTCCTATAACCCTGACTCACGGTGTGTGGGGGCGGCACTGGTCCCTTCACGTGGCCGAGTAGACACAGGGCCCTGCAGGTTCCCAGCCACTGTCACTGCCGTAACAAGCTGTCCTCCCTCCCTGACCTCAGAGCCCCATATCTCCTCCCAGCAACCACGCAGCTGGGCAGGTTGTGTTAGGTTACAGGTAGGGTGACATTCCAGAGCTGCCTCAGTCCTCGACACCCCGAAAGGGCCATCTCGAACGAGAGGCAGTGGTCGCAGACCGGGATGGAGACCAGGAGAAGGGCTCTCACTCTTGATCCAAGTCAGGGGCATCCAGCCGCCCACAGAGAGGGAGACTGGGCTCCCTCCAGGCTCCAGGAGCCCATCCTGCTCCTGAAGCTCATGGTTAAACATGGCACAAGTATACATATGTAACAAACCTGCAGGTTGTGCACATGTACCCTAGAACTTAAAGTATAAAAAAAAAAAAAAACCTCGTTTCCTGCTTTGTAAACACTTAGGAGTCATTGATTTAAAAGTGTCCAGACCCCAAAATGCCACACGTCTTTTGGTTAACTCATGAAAAAATACTGACTATAAATGAGTCCAGATTAATGTCTTGATGTTCAAAGCCTCCTACGTTCTGTCCCAACCTGCCATTGCCACCTCCAGAATTGGGGGCACGTCTCGTCCTCCCACCTCCACACGTGACTGTTCCTGAGACTGCCCTTCTCACTCCTTCCCCCGAGCCAGCCCCAACCAGGGTAGACCCAGCCTCCGGCCCAGGAAGCCCTGCTCGGAGCCTCCCTCACACTTTGCGGTGCCACCACTGTGCACGTTTCGTCATAGCAAACACGAACACTTCCCAGCTCTCCCCGCGGCCTCGGGTCTGCACACTTCCCAGCTCTCCCAGCACCATGCACAAGTCATCATGATGGCACACACTTCCCAGCTCTCCCAGGGCTGTGCACACTTCACAACCACACACAATTCCCAGCTCTCCCAGCGCCATGTACACTTCATCACAACCGTATACACTTCCCAGCTCTCCCAGCACCATGCACACTTCACAACCGCACATACTTTCCAGCTCTCCCAGCACCATGCACACCTCATCACAACCGCACACACTTCCCAGCTCTCCCAGCACCGTGCACACTTCATCACAACCACACACACTTCCCAGCTCTCCCAGCGCCATGCACACTTCACAACCGCACACACTTCACAACCATGCACACACTTCCCAGTTGTCCCAGCACCATGTACACTTCATCACAACCGTACACACTTCCCAGCTCTCCCAGTGCCGTGCACACTTCACAACCGCGCACACTTCCCAGCTCTTCCAGCGCCGTGCACACTTCATCACAACCGCACACACTCCCAGCTCTCCCAGCAGCCTCGGGTCCCTCACAGCGGGGCTGGGGTTTCTTCATCCTGAACCCCTGCAAGTTCAGGACAGGGCCTGGATTTGAAGCGTGGATAGTCCTATGACCTTTGGATAAGTTACTAAATGTTTACAACCCTCAGGGTGTTCAAATATGTACAAGTAAAATTATGAAAATGAAAAATCACAAATTAAACTCGGTATTTGTTGATTTGTTGATTAGGAGGGTTGGCTTCCACAAATGCAGCCCCAGGCAGTTTTTCAGGAAAGGTGGCATCTGGAAGGCACATTCTCCTTTCCGCTGTCTCCAGGCTCTGCCTCTGGCCGGGCGTCTGGCCTGCCTAGCCTTCCCCAGCCTTCACTGACCACATCGTCTCCAAAAGTGCAAATCCAAGGAGCTTGAGCTAACCACAGTGCTTTAGGGAAGGGACCTGTTTTCTTCCAGCTCCTCAATTGACTTAGATTCTGCTAACAGGCGCCTTGTTTTTACAAGACAGGTCCAGTCTCGAGCCTTTCTGCTCCACAGGGCTCGGTCCTGAACGCCGCCCGGGGCCTCCCCACACGGGGATTTCTCTTTCCTTTCACCAACACCAGAAAGATCGACGACAGCAGATTTCTTCGTCTGAAAGGATTTTTTTTTAAGTAACTATTTTAAAATGGTGCTTCCTTTGCCCATCTGTATTCTAAATGTCGGCTCCTCCCGCCAGAGGCCTCTGTGAAAACCAAACTGTAGACGCAGAGGGACAGCGAGGAGGTTGAACGCAGTTTCCAGCGCCCAGGGCCGCCTAACTCTGCCTGGCTGCATTAACACTTGACGAGCATATTGACATACTAGGCTTTGCGATCCTCTTTCTATTTTTAAACCCTTGATTTATGCCTTTCAGTTGGATCTTATTCAACTAAAAATGTACTGTGTGTTCAGCTGAAAAAGAGTAAACATTTTCCATGGCTATGGCAATATGTTTGCATAGACCTCAATTACAAAATTAACAGGGCAGATTTGGTTGTCTTTGTTGAGCCGAAGAGATTACAATGAAAACCTCTAATGAAAGGAGACATGAGAAATAAGACCTAAAGACAATACTAAACAAGAACGGCTCGTTTATTCACTAAATTTGATTTACGAGACAGCTGTGTTGCTTCCGTTTTAGAATTCAACAAGTAAGAACGTCATTTCTAAATGGCAGCAAAACCCAAAATCCCAGGTCAGAGCCACGGGCGTGTGGGTCAGAGGGTGGACGGGGATGGGTGGAGGATGCGGGGAGAGATGGTGACCGGGTGGAGCCTCCCCGGGCCGATCGGCACGACCTGCGCTCCAGAGTCACCTGCGCACCAGCCGATGACACAGTAAGAATCTCGTCCAAGCCATGACTCCATGTCCGGGCCTGGCGGAGGTGGAAGGTGGGAGGTGGGGACTGGCTGCGCCCGGCCTGGAGGGAAGAGGTGCTCGGGCCTGGGCTGGTGGGGCTGTCTCAGGGGCCAAGTGACCCAGCAGAGCCTTCAGACCTGTGTCACACCGCTCTGGGATGGGGACAGGTGTCCTGAGGCCAGGTACAGAAGGGCAGACGTCAGTTTCTTCCCCTGGCCTGAAAGGCCCCTGCCCACCTAGACAGCATCAGGAGGCTGGCAGGGGACTGGTGCCACGGGAGGGCCCTGGCTGACGATGGAGGTGGTCACATCGGCCCGCAGAGGCTCTCCTTGGCCCACACTTGGTTGGCTCCTGAGCCATTTTTTTTTTTTTTTTTCCTGAGACGGAGTCTTGCTCTGTTGCCCAGGCTGGAGTTCAGTGGCACAATCTTGGCTCACTGCAAGCTCCGCCTCCCGGGTTCACGCCTTTCTCCTGCCTCAGCTTCCCAAGTAACTGGGACTACAGGTGCCCGCCACTACACTCGGCTAATTTTTTGTATTTTTAGTAGAGACGGGGTTTCACCGTGTTAGCCAGGATGGTCTTGATCTCCTGACCTCATGATTCGCCCACCTCAGCCTCCCAAAGTGCTGGGAGTACAGGCGTGAGCCACCGCGCCCAGCCCTGAGCCCTTTCTAATGAGGCCTGGCCTGGGGCTTCCCGCTGTGTCCTTGTGAGGGGAGCCACTGCACTGGGTGAAAACCCTGGCACGTCAGTGTCACGGGAGCCCTGCCGGCCGTCAGCCGTGGTCCTATCAAATCTGTAGGAGTCCCTCACCCTGATGCTTCCTCTTCACAGTGTTCCATCCCCGGCCCTTCCTTGTTCACAGTTACACGTCCTGTCCCCTCCCTCCCCGTCCTCACGGGGGAGCAGCTGAGTCCACTCTCCCCATCCCTGCTGCTGTCGTCCTGAAACCTGTTGCCAGGGCGCCCGGAGTGGAGCCAGTCCGGCCGCCTCCAACGCGTGTTTGGTGAGTTTGTTTGTTTGTTCTTGAGCGTGATGTACAGAGAAGAGGGTGGGAGGATGTGGCCATGGGGTGGGAAGTGCAGGGCGACACCCGAGGCCTGACAGCCGCCCCCGAGCCCACAGCCCCTCGCCTGGCCATCCCAGACCACCCCCAGACCCCCATGCTGGCCACTGAGAAGCCATGCCTGTCAGGCCAGCAGCCCCCCAGAAACACTACGCAGCTACACACCTGGCCAGTGAGGGGCCCACACACACAGCCGGGAGAGCAAGCGGGCAGGCGCACACTGTGTGCTGGGAAACCAGTGCCTCTCACTGCTCTCCAATGCTGGGCACGCACACTCCTGGCAGCAGACGGAAGGGTGACTTCCGGGCCCTCAGACCCAGGACAGGCACCACACTGGAGCTCAGCCATCCTGGCGGTGGCATCACAGAGAGCGGCCCTGCTCTCCCACAGAGGCCTTGCCTGGGTGAGGGCTGCCGAGACAGGGCCATCGGGGAAGCCGCTGCCAGCTCACTTGCAGCTTCCTTCTGGAGGCCCGGATGCGGTTGTGCAGGAAGAGGGTGGAGAGAGGGCTTCGGGGGCTCTGGAGCCCACCACACAGTCCCAGCCACCTTGGAGCCACACCGGCCGCTCTGCTTCAGGTCTCTGGAACACCAAAGGAAGCTGGAGACCGGCCCCCATCAGTACTAGGAAGCGGGGGGCTTCCCACAGCCTCCACCAGGCTCGAGGCCAGGCAGGCTTCACCACACCCCACCGCAGCCCACCACACACCCCTGACCCCCAGCAGCGTCCTGACCCCAGGCTGTCAGCCCACATGCGGGTGTTGAGTGCACATCAGTGAGGGAAGGAAGGAAGACGAGGCCAACGCCAATCACAAAACTGCCCCGAGAAAACGGAGAGAAGCCCCTCCATTCAGGTAGTTCCACGCCCAGGATGTGGCATCAGAGAAGGACCGCCCAGACGCCGGGACCCCCGAACGTCTCCCCAGCACTGACAGCTGCAAGCCTGGGCCACACACACAGCATGGAGCCCCGCCCGACGCCACGGTCGCTTGACTTTTCACAGTCACAGGAGCGTGATGCCCACAGCCTGATGCTGCCTTGTAGGCCACTGACTTCTTAAAAAGGATCTTCAGGGGACATTGCCAGGTGATGGCGGGACTCCTCAGTGAGAGGGTGAGGCCGCCAGGGCTGCTGTGTCCGCAGATGTGGTGCCGCCTCCGAGGGCCTCCAAGGGTGCACGTGAGCCACAGTCACCACCACAGTGCGCCGACGACCACCATAGAAACAGCCACGGCACCGCGAGGGCCACCCTGCACCACAACTAGGACAAGGCGATAAAGATGTTGCATCCATCTACCACTTAATTCCGTGCCAGCTTTTATTCACCACCTGAATCATGGTTCACACTTTCAAAGGCTGGGGGAGAAGACACAGCTTGTCCCGGAAGTCGTGCTCGGGTGTCCAGAGGCCTGAGTGCCGCTCTGATCATAAGTGACCAGAATACTGTGCCGGGAGGGATAATAGCAGGAAGCAGCAGATGCAAGCGGGGCCGTCAGAGGGACAGGGACGGTCTGTAAAGGTGGGGACAAAGGAGCCGGTGGGGACAAAGGAGTTGGGTCACGAATGCAGGAACTGGGGGCTCTGGGCAGGGCAGGGAGGGGACTAGGCCTGGCTGCTGGGGCCCCTGTGCCACGGGCGGGAGGGACCGTGTGGAGCCAGACATCCCTAGGGCGCCTGATTCCCGACCCACTGTGGTTCCCGAGGGCAACCACGCAGCTGAGCTGGACACATCCACCTGGAGCTCGGGCCCCCGGGGTGAGGGTGAGGGCCACCACCCCCAGCAGAGGCCATGACGAGGGACAACAGAAGCCCCATTAGGGCCGGACCCCCTTCCACCACCCGCCCCCACGAACTTCCTTCAGGAAGACAGTCCTGGAGCCCTGGGGGCTTCCTCCTCTCCCACAGCACGAGCTGGGTCCTCAGCCAATGTGGAGGGTGTGACTCAGACCCTCCCTGGAGGACACCTGTCACTGCCAGAACCCTGCGGGCTGCAGCCTCCAGCAGCCAAGGGGAGGCCTCGCCACACTGTCCCTGCTGGACACACCTGGAGGGGAGGGGAGGGGAGGCCTCGCCACACTGTCCCTGCTGGACGCACCTGGAGGGGAGGGGAGGGAAGGCCTCGCCACACTGTCCCTGCTGGACGCACCTGGAGAGCAGGGGAGGGTCTCGCCACACTGTCCCTGCTGGACACACCTGGAGGGGAGGGGAGGGCCTCGCCACACTGTCCCTGCTGGACGCACCTGGAGAGCAGCCCTTGCCGTCTGACCACCTCTGGTCATGACCTACTGAGGAAGGGCTCACTCTCCATCCACAGCGAACCCACATTTCCGAGCCCCCGAGATCCTGACACCAAAGTGAAGCCTTGCATGAAGATGCGGGCGATAAGGTATCAGTGTGGCCAGGCGCAGCCTCAGCCTCTCGGAAGCGAGACGAGCCTCCATCCCCCCTCCAGAGGAAATTAATAAAGCTACCTGCAGATTATTATGGAAAACAGATTATCTCCTGCAGTGACGATTTAAAATAAATCCTGTGTGAGGACCCCACCGACACAGGACAGATGGAGCTGGCCCTGACATCGGTGGGTTGTCGAGGGCCTGGGGTCCACAGGTCCAGCCCAGACCGGATCCTAGGGGGACTAAAGGAGACACGTCTGGAACGGCACAGCTCAGAGGCAAGGAAGAGGAATTTAACTTTGGGGACTAACCTCATCTCATCTTGATTCCTAATATCTCTGTTTTTAAACTAAACAAAAGCAAACAAAAGACGCTCTCCCAGAGATCCCTGTTGAAACTCACCGTTGTGCTAAGGGGACAGCCAGGCCCACCGAGCGGGGAACGCAGGGCCGCCTGAGGGCCCCAGGAAGCCTCCTCGCCAGGCCCACTGAGCGGGCGACGCAGGGCCACCTGCAGCCCAGACCCCCCTCTGGAGGTCAGCAGCTCAACCCCCACTGGCTCAACAGCACTCCCCTCCACCCAGCTTCTCTCCGTCTAAACCACTCCCCCACCCAGCTTCTCTCCCTGTCTAAATCACTCCCCGTCTAAACCACTCCCCGTCTAAACCACTCACAGACGCTTCCCAGAGGTCAGCCTGATCTGCCCAGGTGGGTTTCGTACCCCAAAGCTGAGGCGATGCTCGGATCTCCCAACCTCTGCCATGTGGCCCCCACCTGGAACTTCCCAACGCACCCACCAAGGTCCTGGCTGGGCTGCGCGGGACTCACCAGGCATGTCACTGACCCAGCTCCTTCCTCAGGTCCTGAATCCAGGAACAAAATTATACAAAAAGCAGACAGAGGCACAAACAGGACCTCTGAATCTCCTCGTGTCTGTGAGGAGAAATCAATACCATGAGTGGCTCACCTCCTGTCCCCATCCCAACCCCACCACCTCCTGTCCCCATCCCAACCCCACCACCTCCTGTCCCCATCCCAACCCC